>NC_137913.1:32088490-32358490 GCF_963457725.1 Sprattus sprattus
TGCACTGGAAATGTCTTGTTGTGTTTGCCTTGACTAAATTATGACTATATTTTCACTTTAGACTCTCAGACTGCAGTATAACAGAGGAGGGCTATGCTAGTCTGGCTTCAGCCTTGAGGTTGAATCCCAATCATCTCAGAGAGCTGGATCTCAGAGGAAATGATCCAGGGAAATCAGGAGTGAAACTGCTTTTAGACCTAAAAGATGACCTGCAGTGTAAACTGAAAAATCTCAGGTAAGTTTATAACGAGACCAAGGCTTTTATTCAAACACTGCATGAAATGTGTGATTTACGACAGTCTTCGACCCTGTGTATTGCCGTAGAAGCCCACATTGGTGTGTCTTTCCCCATCCCACCCATGCTAAGCCATTTCTAGCATAACCTGCGATCTACCGTGGAAAACAGAAGGCAGGCGATTTCGACGTCTCATCTTTGCTCCTTGAATGTCGATATGTAATAGTATGGTGTTATTGAAACTTACTACGTGTAAAAAAGACTAGAAATTGAACGTTTATTATTCGAGTCTAAAGTTTCTAATGTTGCCTCGGGCGCCTTTAAGTGAACATAGGCTAATTAAAACTTCACATAAATCCACTAAACAATTCCGAATTCCCACGCTCCAGTAACAGAAGAGAAATACCCCGGAGGAGGGAGGAATGATAAACCAGTGACTTGCTCGCACCAACGAGCTAAATCCTTACCAGCAAAGTGGCTAAGCTGTTAGACACAGGTTCACAGTACCATTAACCTGAAGAGCGCAAGTTCGAAGCTCGCGAAGCTCGCGTAAGATTTCAAAATCTACCTGAAAAGTCACAGGTTAGATATTCACGAGTGTCAAACATGTCCCAAGTTGCGAAATGACTATCTCAATATCAGAGTAAGCCCGACTCTGTATAATTACCTGCCAAAAGTGAATCTCAAGAACATTACAGAGAGGAAGCTCCGGAATATGAGTGGAACAGCCTCGAAAGTGACATTACAACCCTCAAACTCTGAAAATGAAAGGCAAAGCAAGAATCGTTATAACCCCGAAATCAAAACCCTAAAGACAGAACTCTGAAAACGGAAGGCAAAACAAGAAATGTGATAACCCCGGAGCAAAACCCTAAAGACAGAATATTAATTAAATTATTATCGTGTACATTTTTATTTCATTTTTATGGGGCTATAGCTGTAAATGGGAGGGGATACGTTTTGTCAGTTGAAAGCTGACCAATAGACAGAATCTCATTCCGCCTCATCACAAGACGTTTTAATTCAATTCCTTGTCGTTTTCGACCAATGGCTGCAGCAGGGTGTGTGTGGCTAGACTGCTGACAGTCAATATGCTTATAAGAGCATTTCACACCTCTGTCAGCGGGAGGTGAGAAGTAACACATCGCCCCCCTGTCCCCTCTTGGCCTGTACGCGGGAAATTCCGGTAATTTGCGGCAGACGGATATTTCGGGGGAATATCCGATATATCAACCAGGAATGCTTATCATTCGCGGCTGTATCACAGCGTTTACGGGCCCTATAATCTTGCTTTTGGTGCAGTGAAAGTAGTTCAAATAAAAAGTAATGAGACTGTAATAACGAGTATATACGAATACATCTTCTTCAATGAAATTAACTTCAACCATTAGTGTCTTTATTTAATAGCCACACCTCATATTATGTCAAGCTGTTGACGTAGGGGGCATCACTAATGACAATAGATGAACGTTATATTGAAAGTGACAGGATGAGCTCAGCTGTTGCAGTGAAAACTGAGCCTGTAATATTTAAAGCTGCTGCACCAGGCAAAGCAGATTTATTGAACCAATAGACTATTCTAGTGTGTAGCAGTGCTTCCTCTACCATGAGAAAAACAAATACAGTATGTGACTCAGTTTACTTTTTTGATTTTTGTAAGAGACTGCCTTGGTAGGAGTTCAAATGTTTTTGTGTTTATTTAATTTAAGCACCAGTGTTGATGTTTTGTGTCAGACAGCATATATATTTATTGTATCTATTTGTACAGGTTCCTGAAGGGGAGTGCTGCTGAGGAAGGCTGTGCTGCTGTGGCTTCAGCTGTGGGTTCAAACCCCTTACTCATGACTGAGCTGAATCTGAGTAATCTCGTACCAAAAGCCTTGGGAGTGACTCAGCTGTGTGCTTTACTGGAGGATTCCCACTGCACGCTGCAGACACTGATGTAAGTGGATGCTGTCACATTCTCTTTGATTAATATACTGTACATTAGCTGCATTCTTCTTTTTTGGAGGGTCCCAAATGCAGACTGGCCTAATTTAGCAGTAGCTGGTCGCAGTGATGACAGATATTCAGGCAATGCTTCAAGTTAGAGTGCCAAATCCGATGTTCATTTCTTGAGATTTCTGTGGTGGCCTAATGGTGATGTTGGTTAGCCTCCAGTTGAGCATCACATGTTGGTGCACCATTTTGGATCATCTCCAAGGTGTGCCAACTTTGCACTAAGACAGACAGCTAGAGACAACAAGAGCACATTCCATCCCAAGTTCATAAGAACTATTGAGAACAATTTCAATGTTGATGGCTGCTTGAAGTCCCTCTCATCTGAACAGGAAGCAGTAGAGCTAGTCAAGGAGTTTACATCACTGTGTCAAAGGGAGGAACCTCACACTCGAACGAACATGCTATCGATAGTGCGCTCAATCTATGACCCACTTGGTTTCTTGTGCCCTCCCACTCTACCTGCAAAGTTGCTTCTTCAAAAGCTCTGCAGGAGTAAGCATGACTGGGACAGCAGAATACCTCAAGCTGCACCTGACGAATGGAGAAGATGGATCGAACGTCTTGATTCATCGGAGAACTTATAAGTGGCACAGTGTGTGAAACCATTTGGACCACTCAGACTTTTTTGATGCCAGTGATCTTGGATATGGCACTATAAGTTACTCCAGAATGACTGCCGACAATCATATGGTACACGTGTCCTTCAGGCTTAGTAAAGCAAGAGTGGCTCCTTTAAAACAGATGACCATCCCTGGCATAGAACTGGCAGCTGCAGTACTGGCTGTTAAAGTGGACAAAATGCTGAGAAGTTGTCCGAGAGCTTCAAGAGTCAGTCAGCCTTTAGGAAAGTCTCTGTATAAATAGCAAATGAGCAACAAGATTTCACCAAATGAGTGCCAAATAGAATCTCTCTCATAAGGGAAAACACAGATGTATCAAAATGGAACCAAACTGAACCCAGCTTACATGTCATCAAGAGGTGTGAGTGCAAAGACAGAAGAGGAATGGCCTCAAACCCCATGAAGTCCCTGTCACTCGCTCAGGATGACCCAGAGGTGAAAAGGGGCGACAGTGGTACAGGAGGTAAAGAAGTCGTTTAGTAATCAGAAGGTTGCTAGTTTGATACCCTGTCGAAGCGTCCTTGAGCAAGACACTAAACCCCTAATTGCTCCTGATGTACAGTGTGCCATCGGTGTAAAATGTGTAAAATCCTTGTCAGTCGCTTTGGATAAAAGTGTCTGCTAAATGATTAAATGTAAATGGAGCACCACTGTGTTCAGTTTTGGCACCAAAGACAAAAGAAAAGGAAAAACCAACAAACAAGCTATTAGAACACTTCTCTAGTTGGCACAAAGTAAGTAGAGTAGTGGCGTGGTATTTGAAGGGTATTTGAAGGGTTTTATAAGTTAAAGAACATTCTCTTGTCACACATAAATCAAGTGTAGTAATAAATGGCCATCATAGTGTTCTGTTACAGACAGAGATATTCAGATGTAATGGCAACATCATCGAAAGACTTTGAATAGTTAAAGTAGCATGTTATAGAGGGGGTTGGGGTGTTACATGCACAGCTCTCTGCATGAACATGAACGGAAGTTCCACGAGCAAGGTCAAAGTAATCAAACGGACATTTATTAAAAGTATAGTAGAAAAGTTAGTTTAATTGTCATAAAATAAAAGTGTAGTGCGAGTGGGTGTCTAATGGGTGGATATACAGTATGTCCAACAAACAAACATAAACGATGCGTCGAGGAGATGGAGCCTCCGGTGCACTGCGTCAAGGCCCTTTTTTTGTGGAGCTCATCAAGCCTTCATTCGACACACCTGTGGGCACCTGCGCAGATTCTGCTCCCCAGCTGTGGAAGAGCACTGATAGCAGGGGGCGGGGCAGACCAGGCTGGGTCGTGACAGGGGAAAGGTGCAATCGCTGAGGGTCATCCGATTAGAATGAAGAAAACAGGGAGACCTGGACATCCAGTTGAATCTGAACTCTTTCTATTAAATACTTGTAAACAACGATGAATAAATTGAGGTGAGATTGGGTGTATGTTTGTGAGGTTATGAAAGGAAAGCACAAACAGAAAATATACATTCATACCCTACCCTGTAGTACCAACCTACTCAACTGAAAGACTAACAAACAAGCGCACGTACACACACACACAAACACACTCATATACCAACTCAAACACACAAACTCACACAAACACAAAAACTCGCACAAATGCACAAACTCACACAAACACACTCACACACACACACGCTAACACACATACACATACGTCACATACAAACTCACACACACATACTTACAAACTCACCCACACACACACACACTAAAACACCTGCACACAAACACACACTAAAACACCAATTTACACACAGACACACACACACAGAAATACATACAAACAAACATACATACACACTTACAAATACACAGTTTTTGTTGTCTAAAGGAAATACATTAAAAAAAATCCTTTTCTCTCTACAGCTTTGGAGACTGCAGTATTACAGAAGAGGGCTTCAGTTCTCTTGCATCAGCACTGAGATCAAACCCCTCACACATGAGAAAGCTGCTGCTGTGGAGGACTAAAGCAGGAGACTCAGGAGTGAAGCATCTTTCTTCTCTTCTGGAGAATCCAACCTGTAAACTGGAGGTACTAAGGTGAGTATCACAAGACCAAATACAAGAGTTAATATCAGTGAATTTGATGGTGATAGTGAACTCCCATCCTCTTCACATGCAAATGGGTAATAATGATTCAGCAGTAAAGTTCATATCAGCATAGTGGATGTGTAGTGCAGATCAGCATAGTGTATGTGTAGTGCAGATCAGATCAGTAAAGTGTATGTGTAGTGCAGATCATCATAGTGTGTGTGTAGTGCAGAACAGCATGGTGTAGTTGTTACGCCCGTCTACACCCCTACTGGCTTTGCAGTGGCAGTGCAATGGTCTTTAGGTGGTGAATGGGCGTAATTTGCTTGATTGTCCACACCTGACGACCTGTGGATTAAAGCCATGCTGTTTGCCTTCAGAGAGGGCTGGCATTCTCACCATGCATTGGAAGCTGGTGAACACCATGCGGTTGGTGCGGCTGTTTTGCATTCACTATTTTATTCACTACTTTTAAGCTATATATAAATAAAACTTTATTTTCGTACAACTCTGTGGTCTGGCTCTTCATTTGTTGCGGCTCAAGAGCCGGGTCGTAACAGTAGTGCAGATCAGCATAGTGTATGTCAGAATCAGAATCAGAATCGGAAACAGATTTATTGTCAAGTAGGTATGCGCCTACCTGAAATTTGTTCTGGTGCATAGGTGCATACAGTAAACATAAAAACATAAAAACACAAACATACACACACAATAAGTAAGTACTACACATAACATAAAAACATAGGAACACATGTGTAGTGCAGATCATTATAGTGTAGTGCAGATCAGCATAGTGTGTGTGTAGTGCAGATCAGCATAGTGTGTGTAGTGCAGATCAGCATAGTGTTTGTGTAGTGCAGATCAGCATATTGTGTGTGTAGTGCAGATCAGCATAGTGTGTGTGTAGTTTAGATCAGCATAGTGTATGTGTAGTGCAGATCAGCATAGTGTGTGTGTAGTGCAGATCAGCATAGTGTATGTGTAGTGCAGATCAGTTCAGCATAGTGTGTGTGTAGGGCAGATCAGATCAGCATAGTGTGTGTGTAGTGCAGATCAGAACAGCATAGTGTGTGTGTAGTGCAGATCAGATCAGCATAGTGTGTTTGTAGTGCAGATCATCATAGTGTGTGTGTAGTGCAGATCAGATCAGCATAGTGGGTGTGTAATGTAAAAATGACAGAAAGGGAGCTAAGGAAGAAATGTGCTGCAGCCAGCCCCAGTAGCTGCAGGACCAGAGCATCCAGAAAAGAGAGTGAGCTCAACATCAGGAGCTGTTTTAAAGTGTCCCACCAATCGGCTGCCATCTAGCCACATTGGCCAGACCAGACAGCTCCCCCTGCAGACCGGATGGAGAGGGACAGCTCAAAGTCTTACTATGACAAGGGTTTGAGTGAGGCAGACCCTTCAAGGCAAAGCCGGGTGTGACACTCTCACATACTTACAAATACATACACTGGTGTTTGTCTGCAAAGCAGACTGTGTGTAGAGCGGTAAATACAGCGGTAAAACACTTCTTACCACACTCCCTTCCCATCTTTATCATACATACATTAACACACACACAATATCAAGAACATTTTTTAACAGTAACATTTTATTATTTAAAAGCAAACTTTTCTCTCTACTGTCTGTCATACTTAATTAAATTGAGATTCACAAGACCAAGTACTGACTGCTGACAGTGAATTTTCATGTTCCCTCTCGCACACACATGCAACATATAATATAGAGACACACACACATATCACATCATTTTGAAACCCAAAATCATTTACTGTATTACACTCACATACTGTACTTTGTACATTAATACTCTCCCCTTTCAGAAATATGGATGTGGTTTATGTTGATGTCTCACATGTCCAGCATGCACAGAACACATGAGGTAATAACTGCTTCCCTCTTAGTCCTCATGTGTGTCCCTCAGCTGATCTAATAGAGTCTTTCCTTCTTTCTCTCTACAGCCTGAGGAGCTGCAGTATTACAGGTGAAGGCTTCAGATCTTTATTATCAGCAGTGAGATCAAACCCATCAGCCCTCAGAGAGCTTAGCCTGAGGGGGAATCAGCCTGGACTCTCAACAATGCAGCTGCTCTCTGAACTTCAGAAAGATCCCAATTGTAAACATATCTACATAGAGATCTAGACCCTCATGAATCCATTCACATTTTATTCCACATTAAATATTCCTCTACACTGTGTATAAAACAAATAATGACATCTGATGTAAATATGCGTTCTCATTAGTTACTGGAATGATTAGTGACATTATGAAGTCACTCCATATATGATATACTGTAGTTGTCCAACAACTCCTTTCCACTGTACCTGTCTTTGTTTAGGAAGAAATAATGTTACTCCTATCTCTGTACTCCACTTGACTGTTAATATAATCCCTCTCCCTTGTATACTACTTTCATCACGATGCTATTTGAAGCAATATGTATGTTTTTTAACCCTTGTATGGTATTCGGGTCTGTGGGACATATAGTAGTTGTCCAACTGCTCCTTTCCACTGTACCTGTCTTTGTTTAGGAAGAAATTATGTTACTCCTATCTCTGTACTCTGTACTTTCGTCACGATTCTATTTGAAGGAATATGTATGTTTTTTTAAAGTAACCAATGAAATCAGAGTTTGTCAGTAGTGTTTTATAAAGAATGTTTTCATTCATATTCCCTTAATTCTAATATTGATAAGAAACATAACCGATGAAAACAGATTAACCCTTCCAGCACGAAGGAGCCCCGTGGGGCACTTTCTGGTATTTTTATTAATAGAATTTAAAATCTCAGCAAGTTTTTGTTCTACAAACATAAAACTAACACCCACAGCAATCTTGAACCCTTTACTTTTTAAATATATACAGTTTGAAACTAAAGTATAAATAATCACTTTGTAAGGAGGATATAACTAATCCCTTGCAAATTTCAGCCTCTGAGTGAGGTTTTGACCCTCCCATTAGCAAATGACAACTATTCATATGATAAGAGCATGGTAATTCAGTGATCACCATTGGTTCCTGATGTGTCAAGAAAACCTGTAGGGGGTAGTGGGGCACAAAGACATTCCAGGGCTATTACGTCATGGCCATTGTCATTTGACCAAGGTGTCCCAGAATGTTCACACCTCTCTCATCAATATGCATAGTGGTCGAAGTGAAGAAAAGTGTCACTTTCTATAATACTTCTAATTAGTATAGAAACCACACACACTTTCTGAATGCTAAACTCACCTATGTGGAGCAAACACCTATGTTTACAAGGTTCAGAGTAAAAAAGAAAACTTCCAAAATATTAACAATGTGTTTTTGTACAAAGTCTGAGCACCTCTAAAACTAGATTTCATTTTAGTGTCTTTAGATTTCATTTTAATAAAAAAAACTAGTTTTACTACATTCCTTTTACTTTCATTCATTTTTTGCTGAGGTGTTCTAGAATATAATCATAAATGCCACTTTGGCCTCATGGTTTTTAGTTGGGTGAAATATACAAAAATATCAGCATTGGCAGAATACTTAACAGAGTCAAAAAAGGCCTTAGTGTTGGAAGTGTTAATGTTTATTGTTCAATGATTCTGTATTTGTGGTCATTGGGAGTTCACGTGGAAAATAGTCTGTGTGTGATTCCACTGTGTGCTCTTCAGCACCGCCTGCAGGAGACCAGAGGTAAGTGCACTTACAGAGGGTAAAGCAGCAGTGCAGTGCAATACCAACAATGTACACCAGAGGTCATAAAAGAGAAAAGACATTTAGGAGTAAATGAGACACGACTTTTGCCTGCAAATGACATGCTCAATATGATGGTGAGATTAATGTGGAATAAACAAAAAAAAACAGGGTGGAGATGCAATTGGAGCCATGCAGCAGGCAACTGCCAGTCAAACTGCAAGTTAACATCTGGATGTAATACAAGTATTGTACACTGGAGGGCACTCTTCACGATACAATACATACTGAACAAAAGTGTCTTAAAAACTTTTATATATATTTACACAATATAGATGTAGGCAACATGGAGACTAGAGAAGAAAAAAATGTATATTTTCTGCATGGAATTACGCCCCGGGCGAGACCCCCCTCCGAGAGTTGCTGTGGCCAAGGGGTTTTTGACCACATACCACATCACACATCAGGCAGAAATGAAGGTAATCTGTTATAACAGTGTGCCTTGGTTTCAGTGCAATGTGAAATGAACATAATAAAGATATATGATGTCATAAAGACTTTTCAGGTTTAGTTATTTCTTTCCATACAGATGTTTGTATTTCTGCTCAGGTCTTGTGCTTTAGGTGTCTTTAGTGTGTCTCCGTCATATGGAAGAGAGACACTTAAATCAGGGCCAAGTCTTAAAATAAATAATTGTAATCACACATGATCAGAAGTATCATTACAGTATTAATTTAACATAATTTTATCGAGTAGCCACTTATCCAAACCCAAATCTGCTGATTTTCTCCTTCTATGCTTTGCCTGGGTACTGACAGCGGCAATGAGGTTTTTAATGAGCCTTCAATAATGTTAAAAACATCACTTTGAGGTGGACATGGAAAATACAGTTAGAACAACAGCTGAGACAGACAAGGAGGGTCATCACTGATTCATGATCATCTATTGTCCATAATCAGAGGATTTAGGATTTTTTTACAGGCTTTTTGACAGGTTAAAGACAATACATTTTGTGATAACTGATCACTGTCTTAGTTACGCGTCCAGCAGATCAGAATGGGCTTTCAATCTGAACAACTGCCAAGTCCTGAGGTGCCTAAACAAAGTCGACATACTAATGATTATACCATCTAATACCATTATTTTAAGGCATCTCCCAATGTCTCAAACAAAACCAAAAAAAGGTGGATTAAACTAAACAGGCAGCATATATTTGTTTTCATGAAAGTTTTCCAATGTGAGCCTAGCTGTTTTTCTGAATTTCTGTTTTTTATAAATTAACAATAATAAACTTAATAAAATTAATTTAGAAAAACAGTGAATGAATTTCGCTTCCGTAGTTATGCATTTGTGTTTACAGTTTACAAAAATGGAAAATTAAGAAATGTGTTTTGGCGATGAAGGCAAATTGTAACTAGTGTTCGAGACTTTTATTCTGGTACATCTTGCTCTAGATTTGGCCGGAAGTAAGGGCACCAAATCTGACAGATCACGGAACCACGAAACACTGCTGAAGGACCGCTTTCTGAGTGGGAATTGTGATTATGTTTCTGTTTGATTTCTATTCCATTTTACTATCAGTCTATCAATATCGAGGTTCTCAAATGTGTAGCTTTATCTTAGATTATTTTATTAGAAGTAGTTCTAAACGGGAGAACCAGGTTGCTCGTTGATAAATGATGGTACTATTTTTGAAGTTAAAGTAACACTATGCAACAATTTGACACTTTTTGAGGTATGGTTTTATAGGCAACTGGTTTTGGTACCATATTCAATTTCATTTTGATAGCACATGATCATGTGTGATCAACACACACACACTCACAAAAGCTCTCCCTCTTCCTCTCGCTTTCTCTCTCTGGAGTTCTCAGTCTGTGTACGTTGTGAATTCCCCTACAAAGAATATGGAGCTCTATGCTTGGTGTACAATAGAAACAACTTTCAATCAGTTTTAATCTGGCTTCACTTTATTATGGTATTTCACTGGGAGAGGTTGGGCAAAGGGTCTCTCCAAATGGTATTATTAGAGTTGGGCTGAAGACAAAGGAGGCAGAGGATAAAATAGTGAAATAGTGACTGATTGTCATAGACGTCTCGACACAGAAAATTAATGTTCAACCAGGTTTAATAAGACTCTGCCAGGGAAACTAACAGGGAAAATCAACAAACTGAGCGGGCGCTCAGAAGTATCCTCAATTAATTACACTTACACACAATATCTTTCTAGGAATGCAACAAAATGCATAGAAATGTGACTCTGGGGAAGAAAATAACTAAGGAGAAACACAAACTCAGGTGATATAAACACAAACTAAGGAGATATTCACTTATTCAGTGAAAGAGCGCAGGGGCGAGGAACAGAACATGGAGACTCACTGTGGGCCTCGAGATGGAAACCAAGGAACGAAGGAGATCGTATGCATCCCCAGTGTTGCCTGTATGAATGTGAGCATGAATGTGTGTTTTTAATTAAATTAGTTTAATGTTATTTTTATTTATAATTTTTTTTTTGTGCTGAATAGTCTTATTTCCTTTGCTGTCATGGAGCCAAAGGAGGGTGGTATATCTAGCCTTATTTTGATCAATAACTGTTTTGTGTAGTGTGGCTGAATATAAGAATTTCTACTTGTGTATTTATTATTAGTTAGTACATGATCGTGATGAAATGTGTGTTAATGGAATTATTTATTGACCTTTAACAGGTGTGGAATTAGATAGATAGATAGATAGATAGATGGATACTTTATTGATCCTGAGGGATATTAAGGTCATCCAGTAGCTTACACTTAAAAACAAACATGAATCACAATAAATACAAATTACTGTATATAGCTAGCCTGTTTCCATATGTACAGCCAGAGGGCACTATTTGTATATTTATCCTCAATCAGCATGAAGCCCTTTAAACCAGCCTCTATAGCCTCTATTGCTCTTCCCTCCAGTGTCTTTAAGCCAGCCTCTATAGCCTCTATTGCTCTTCCCCCCAGTGTCTTTAAGCCAGCCTCTATAGCCTCTATTGCTCTTCCCCACAGTGTCTTTAAACCAGCCTCTAAAGCCTCTATTGCTCTTCCCCCCAGAGTCCCCCCAAGGTCGCCGCTCCAGGTCGCCGCTCAAGGCCGCCTCTCAAGGCCGCCGCTCAAGGTCGCCGCTCAAGGCCGCCGCTCAAGGTCGCCGCTCAAGGTCGCCGCTCAAGGTCGCCGCTCAAGGTCGCCGCTCAAGGCCGCCGCTCAAGGTCGCCGCTCAAGGTCGCCTCGGTGTGGGTCCTGCCTAGGCAGACGACGCACCGGCGGTGGCGGTCGCCCTTGTCTCTCTGGTGCCCACAGTCGGGGTACGCCTGCCTGGACATCGTATCTGAAATGAAAAGAAAGTTAGCAAGAGTACACTATCACAACGGGACAGGTTGGTTACAGGGACCTCTATGGATAGTTTGGGTTTTCCGTGCACATAAACATGGAGAGCAAAACCTTAGAAAAAGAGGTTTATCATGTTGCATGTTATCTTAACCCAAACAATACAAATGAATGTGTGCCTGAGGTGCTTTATTCTGCTTTTGTTGTTCCTATGGAGGTCACAGTTCAGAGCGACATACTAGGGCAGCAGTCTGCGTAGCTGTAACAGGCTAGAGTGACAGCTCTATGCTCATGTGTGTGAAATTCTGTGTGAGTTCTGGCTGTTGGTGTTATGATATGGAAGTCCCCTGTGTCCAGTACTGTGACGGGAGGGAAACCAGAATAGAAAACTAAAAAAAGAAAAAGAGGAAGACTCTCTCCTCCGCTCTTTCTCTCACATGCCCTCATGATCACAAAGTCACTGACTCACACCCACAGATACACAGTATATTTGTCAAACACACATTTGTACGTACATTCACATACACACACACACACACACACTTACACACACACACACACACAAACACATACAGACAAACATGTGGTAAAAAAACATGTAGGCAACAAAAGTGAAGATGCTGCTTTATTCACGACACTGACTGCGGAAAGTTACTAGCACCACAAGGGTCAAGCAACAAATCCAAAGCTCTGTGGTGCAAGGCCCCTTCTTATTACAAACCGAACTCATGCATATATACAGTCCCTTTAATTCAGTGAAATACACAGAGATACATGCATATAACCGAGCAGGTTTGGCTGGCTTCTATCAAGATTAGGAACTAGTCACGACTCGAGGGGGGTTCTTACAAATGACTTCATGCATCATTCTGTCCTCCTATTGTTGTCATAACAAGCTCCACCCCGTGGTGTCAGTTATGTATGTCAGCAGCCTATTCTCCTACTGTTCAGGCCGGGTATGTGGTTCATGTCTGCCTAAGGACGGTCCCCATGGTCCTGATAAAATGTTCCTCATTAGAACCAGGAATTCGATTCAAACTCACAGACAGTAAAATAAAACCTTAGGGTGTATAACACACAAGAAAAACCTACACACACACACACACACACACACACACACACACACACACACACACACACACACACACACAATCTATTTATATCCATCTCCCACCAACAGAGTGTTTATATCTACTCCCTCTGGGCTCCTTCTCCTCTCTCTCTCTCTCACTCTCTCTCTCCCTCTCACCCTCTCTCTCTCTCTACCTCTCTCTCTCTCTCCCTCTCACCCTCTCTCTCTCTCTACCTCTCTCTCTCTCTCACTCTACCTCTCTCTCTCTCTGTCTCTGTCTCTCCCTCTCTCTCTCTGTCTCTCTCTCTCTCTCTCTCACTCTACCTCTCTCTCTCTGTCTCTGTCTCTCCCCCCCCCCCCTTTCTCTCTCTCAAATTCAAATTCAAATGAGCTTTATTGGCATGACAAATATAGTTTGCATTGCCAAAGCATAGCACAGACATAAATCTACACATATCAACAGACAAAAGTGTGTGTGTGTGTGTGTGTGCGTGTGTGTGTGTGATTGTGTGTGTGTGTGTGTGTGACTGTGGGGGTGTGTGTGTGCTTGTGTGTGTGTGTGTGTGTGTGTGTGTGTGTGTAGAGCTTCACAGACCACAATCACCGTCCCTTGCCCTATGGCATTCACAGACAAATTTGGCAGCAAGACCCGCTGTCTGTCCCTGCTGTCCAAGCAAGACTGACATCTTTTCCCGTTCCTCTAGATTTTGGAAGCCTGGGATTAGGCTCGTAAACCTGTCAAAGTATGACTTCCTTATATTATTGAATTTCTCACAGTGAAGAAGAAAGTGCACCTCTGTCTCGACCTCACCTGTTACGCAGTGACCACATATTCGTTGCTCTCTTGGCAGCCAGGATTTTCTTTGTCTGCCTTTTTCTATGGCAAGATAGTGGTCACTTAGTCTGTATTAGGTCAGGATCTGTCTCTGCTTTATACCTCTAACAGTAAAGAGATATTCTTCCAATTGGTATTCTGATTTTATGGACCGGTAACATTCTAATTTGCCTTGTTTTTTTGTCTCCTTTTGCCAATGTTCAAGATATTTTTCTTTAGATTCTTGAATGATCGTATTGGTGTTCAGTTTGAAAGCAGCGCTTGTCTGAGAGAAGTTATTAATGACTGTTAGGGGGAGATTAGTTAGTCTCAGTACAAGCTGACTTAGAGGACTCTTTTCAGGGTTCAGATCTTGAGTTTTTACTGCATTAAAGTGCAGTGTGTCAGTGGGACTTGTTTGTAGATGTATCCAGAATTTGAGTGCTCTTTTTTGCATGTTGATGGCCAATGGGAATCTGCCTAGTTCTGCTCTGCATGCATTTGTTGGTGTTTTCTTTTGGATTTTTAAGATCAATCGGCAGAAATCTGCATGTAAGCTTTCTATAGGATGTTTGTCCCATCTAGTGTAGCTATGCTCACTGAGTGGACCCCATACCTCACTTCCATACAGCGCAATGGGCTGGATTACACAATCAAAGATTTTGCACCAAACTTGAATTGGTATGTTTATGTTCCAGAATTTTCTTTTTATTGCATATAGTGCTCTGCGAGCCTTTTCTTTTAGTGCATTCACTGCCATGCTGAAACTCCCTGATGCAGATATAATCAAGCCAAGGTAAGTGTACTGCATCGTGTGATCTAGGGCGGTGCTGCCTAGATTAAAATGGTATCTGTGTTCCTGACATCTGGGCTTCTTTTGGAATACCATAATGTTTGTCTTTTTTAGGTTTACTGTCAGGGCCCATTGCTGACAGTATTTCTCTAGCAGGTCCAGGTGCTGTTGTAGTCCCTGTGCAGTGGGAGACATCAGCACCAGGTCATCTGCATAGAGGAGGAATTTAATTTCTTTGTCTTTTAGGGTAAGGCCAGGAGCTGTAGACTGTTCCAACTGTACCGCTAACTCATTGATGTAAATATTGAACAGAGTTGGACTGAGGCTACAGCCCTGCCTCACCCCTCTTTTTTGGGTGAAGTATTCTGTAATTTTGTCACCAATTTTCACAGCATTTCTGTTTTCAGAGTACATTTCCTTAACTAGTTGGTAAACTTTACCCCCTACACCGCTTTGTAGAAGTTTATAAAATAGTCCTTCATGCCAGATTGAATCAAATGCTTTTTTGAAATCAACAAAACAAGCAAATAATTTTCCTTTTTGTGTTTGGTTTACATGTTTAGTTACTAGGGTGTGTAGAGTGTAAATGTGGTCCGTAGTGCGGTAACTTGGAAGAAATCCGATTTGACCTTTGCTGAGGACATTGTGCTCCTTAAGGAATGCTGCTATTCGTTCATTGATGATGCTGCTAAACACCTTCCCCAGACTACTGTTCACACAGATGCCTCTGAAATTATTGGGGTCTAGTTTATCTCCACTTTTATAGATGGGTGTAATATACCCTTGGCTCCAGGTGTCAGGAAAACAGCCAGAGGTTAAGATGAGATTGAACAGTTTGAGGATAGCCCTTTGCAGTTCAGGGGTGCTGTTTTTAATCATTTCTCCTCTGATGTGATCAGGGCCACAGGATTTTTTCGTTTTGAGTTTTTTAATTACAGTGCATGAAATGCCCTGTATTGTTATTCCTAGGCTTCTTCTTCTTATTCTTGTTACCTTTTTCTGCGATTAATTCAGCCCGAACCGCTTAACGTAGAAACTTCATTCAAACTTTGTCGCGTAGGTCTTGTAAACGACACTTATGCTATATATTTTTCACTTTTCTAAACTTTACTTTTTAAGATATTAAAGAAAAACGAATATAAATTTCTCCCATTGACTTACATTGGGCCATTATGACATCATAATAGGGTCTTTAAACTGGCTTGCACCTGTGCTTTACTGACACCTGTGCCAAATCAAAGGAACCTCTTCTCTCTCTGTCCCTCTCAATTTAACTGTAACTAGGAACATTAAGACACCATCCATTCTCTATTTTTTTTTCTCTCCATCTCTCCATCTTTCTCTCTCAGTCAACTTTCTTTCACACTCAATCTCTCTTCTTCACTCCATTTTTATCTCCTTTTTTCAATATTTTCACTCTCTCTTTATCTCTTCATCCAGAGCCAATCTTGTTCACTCTTCTTTCCTTCTTCCACTCTTCTTTCCTTTCTTATTTTCTTCTTCCATTTTTCTTTCCTTCTTCCACTCTTCTTGCCTTTCTTTTTTCCTTCATCCACTCTTCTTTCCTTCTTCCACTTTTCTTTCCTTTCTTCACTCTTCTTTCCTTCTTACACTCTTCTTTCCTTTATTCTTTCCTTCTTTCACTCTTCTTTCTTTTCTTATTTCCTTCTTCCTTCACTCTTCTTTCCTTTCTTCTTTCATTATTTCACTCTTCTTTCTTTTCTTCTTTCCTTCTTCCACTCTTCTTTCCTTTCTTCACTCTTCTTTCTTTTCTTCTTTCACTCTTCTTTCCTTTCTTCTTTCCTTCTTCCACTCTTCTCTCCTTTCTTCACTCTTCTTTCCTTTTGTCTTTCCTTCTTCCACTCTTCTTTCCTTCTTTCACTCTTCTTTCTTTTCTTCTTCCTTTCTTAACCTTTGCATTTCATGCACTGGTATTTCCTTCAGGAAATGCATTTTCTAGTTTTAGATTCAAGTTCAAATTGTGTAATTTGGAAGTCAAGGGCGTTTTGGTTGTCTTTAATTGTCTTTTCAAGCGATTGTAATTTTTCCATGTTTTTTTCGTAATTACAGTGCATGAAATGCCCTGTATTGTTATTCCTAGGCTTCTTCTTCTTCTTCTTCTTCTTCTTCTTCTTCTTATTCTTGTTACCTTTTTCTGCGATTAATTCAGCCCGAACCACTTAACGTAGAAACTTCATTCAAACTTTGTCGCGTAGGTCTTGTAAACGACACTTATGCTATGTATTTTTCACTTTTCTAAACTTTATACTTTTTAAGATATTAAAGAAAAACGAATATAAATTTCTCCCATTGACTTACATTGGGCCATTATGACATCATAATAGGGTCTTTAAACTGGCTTGCACCTGTGCTTTACTCTGCCGTGCTAAGGCAAAAGACCGTAACTTCAAGTTTGGTCAAAAATGAGTTTTTGACGTATTTGTAAAATATCAGCAGTAACTAGAAAATGCATTTCCTGAAGGAAATACCAGTGCATGAAATGCAAAAGTTAGGAAAGGAAGAAGAAAAGAAAGAAGAGTGAAAGAAGGAAAGAAGAAAGGAAAGAAGAGTGGAAGAATGAAAGAAGAAAGGATAGAAGAGTGAAGAAAGAAGAGAAGAGAGGATGAAGGAAAGAAGAGTGAAAGAAGGAAAGAAGAAAAGAAAGAAGAGTGAAGAAAGGAAAGAAGAGTGAAAGAAGAAAATAAAGAAGAGTGAAGAAAGTAAAGAAGAGTGAAAGAAGGAAATAATAGTTGAAGAAGGAAAGAAGAAAAGGAAAGAAGAGTGAAAAAAGGAAAGAAGAAAGGAGAGTGAAGAAAGGAAAGAAAAGTGAAAGAAGGAAAGAAGAGTGGAAGAAGGAAAGAAGAGTGAAAGAGAAAAAGAGAGTGAAAATATTGAAAAAAGGAGATAAAAATGGAGTGAAGAAGAGAGATTGAGTGTGAGAGAAAGTAGACTGAGAGGGATAGAGAGAAAGATGGAGAGATGGAGAGAAAAAAAGTAGAGAATGGAAGGTGTCTTAATGTTCCTAGTTACAGTTAAATTGAGAGGGACAGAGAGAGGAGGTTCCTTGGATTTGGCGCAGCTGTCAGTGAAGCACAGGTGCAAGCCAGTTTAAAGACCCTATTATGATGTCATAATGGCCCAATGTAAGTCAATGGGAACATTTCGATTCGTTTTTATTTAATATCTTAAAAAGTATAAAGTTTAGAAAAGTGAAAAATACATAGCATAAGTGTCCTTTACAATACCTACGCGACAAAGTTTGAATGAAGTTTCTACGTTAAGCGGTTCGGGCTGAATTAATCGCAGAAAAAGGTAACAAGAACTAGACTAGAAAATGCATTTCCTGAAGGAAATACCAGTGCATGAAATGCAAAGGTTAAGAAAGGAAGAAGAAAAGAAAGAAGAGTGAAAGAAGGAAAGAAGAAGGGAAAGAAGAGTGGAAGAAGGAAAGACAAAAGGAAAGAAGAGTGAAGAAAGGAGAGAAGAGCAGAAGAAGGAAAGAAGAAAAGAAAGAAGAGTGAAAGAAGGAAAGAAGAAAAGAAAGAAGAGTGAAGAAAGGAAAGAAGAGTGGAAGGAGGAAAGAAGAAAAGAAAGAAGAGTGAAATAATGAAAGAAGAAAGGAAAGAAGAGTGAAGGAAGGAAAGAAGAGTGGAAGAAGGAAATAAGAAAAGAAAGAAGAGTGAAAGAAGGAAAGAACAAAGGAAAGAAGAGTGAAAGAAGAAAATAAGAAAGGAAAGAAGAGTGGAAGAAGGAAAGAATAGTGAACAAGAGTGGCTCTGGATGAAGAGATAAAGAGAGAGTGAAAATATTGAAAAAAGGAGATAAAAATGGATTGAAGAAGAGAGATTGAGTGTGAGAGAAAGTTGACTGAGAGAGAAAGATGGAGAGATGGAGAGAAAAAAAATAGAGAATGGATGGTGTCTTAATGTTCCTAGTTACAGTTAAATTGAGAGGGACAGAGAGAGTAGAGGTTCCTTTGATTTGGTGCAGCTGTCAGTGAAGCACAGGTGCAAGCCAGTTTAAAGACCCTATTATGATGTCATAATGGCCCAATGTAAGTCAATGGGAGACATTTATATTCGGTTTTTCTTTAATATCTTAAAAAGTATAAAGTTTAGAAAAGTGAAAAATACATAGCATAAGTGTCGTTTACAAGACCTACGCGACAAAGTTTGAATGAAGTTTCTACGTTAATCGGTTCGGGCTGAATTAATCGCAGAAAAAGGTAACAAGAATAAGAAGAAGAAGAAGAAGAAGAAGCCTAGGAATAACAATACAGGGCATTTCATGCACTGTAATTAAACAAATGTACTGATATTAAATGTACTACTAACATGCCATTATCAAATTAAAGCCAGTGACATCAGTATTTTGGTTGATTTCACGATGTATAGGCTACCGACAGTTAGCATACCAAGCTAGGTAGCATTACCATTAGAATTGCATGGCAGATATGCTAAGCTATCGGGCTATTCCCCCACCCAGTGCCTGTGGCTAGTCCGAAAAAGGTGCATCTAAATCGGGTAACTTCGCTTGGCGAGCGGGGGCATGTGGAGGGGGAAAATGGGCCTCATTCTCTATCGTTCTCTCTCTCTCTCTCTCTCTCTCTCTCTCTCTCTCTCACACACACACACACACACACACACACACACACACACACACACCCCAATGGACTGACATAGATGTTTTATGTGTTTCATGTGACAATTCAAGTTCATTGTTTTATGTGCTTAATGTGATAATTCAATGGTGTGTGTGTGTGTGTGTGTGTGATAATCATTGTAGGCTATTGGTAATTGTGATAAATGAAATAGTATTACTACTGATTAATTAATAGGGTCATTATTCCATTGTTATCATACCACTGAGCTTTAACATAGAAGTTACTGCCTTCTGCCTTAGTATGCTTCACTGACACCTGTGCCAAATCCAAAGAACCTCTTCTCTCTCTGTCCCTCTCAATTTAACTGTAACTAGGAACATTAAGACACCATCCATTCTCTATTTTTTTTTCTCTCCATCTCTCCATCTTTCTCTCTGTCAACTTTCTCTCACACTCAATCTCTCTTCTTCACTCCATTTTTATCTCCTTTTTTCAATATTTTCACTCTCTCTTTATCTCTTCATCCAGAGCCACTCTTGTTCACTCTTCTTTCCTTCTTCCACTCTTCTTTCCTTTCTTATTTTCTTCTTCCATTTTTCTTTCCTTCTTCCACTCTTCTTGCCTTTCTTTTTTCCTTCATCCACTCTTCTTTCCTTCTTCCACTTTTCTTTCTTTTCTTTCATTTCTTCACTCTTCTTTCCTTCTTACACTCTTCTTTCCTTTCTTCTTTCCTTCTTTTACTCTTCTTTCTTTCCTTATTTCCTTCTTCCACTCTTCTTTCCTTCCTTCACTCTTCTTTCCTTTCTTCTTTCATTATTTCACTCTTCTTTCTTTTCTTCTTTCCTTCTTCCACTCTTCTTTCCTTTCTTCACTCTTCTTTCTTTTCTTCTTTCCTTCTTTCACTCTTCTTTCCTTTCTTCTTTCCCTCTTCCACTCTTCTCTCCTTTCTTCACTCTTCTTTCCTTTTGTCTTTCCTTCTTCCACTCTTCTTGCCTTTCTTTTTTCCTTCATCCACTCTTCTTTCCTTCTTCCACTTTTCTTTCCTTTCTTCACTCTTCTGTCCTTCTTACACTCTTCTTCTTTCCTTCTTTCACTCTTCTTTCTTTTCTTCTTCCTTTCTTAACCTTTGCATTTCATGCACTGGTATTTCCTTCAGGAAATGCATTTTCTAGTTTACACTTGCACCCGTAAGCGTTTCTATCACATTCACACTCACGTTAGGTGTCATCAGTCACACCAGCCTCAGCTGATTAGTAATCACCCCCACCTGTCACTGCCCTTTATATTCCCCACTCTCCCTGCACTCAAGTGTCGGTTATTACAGTGCATGAAATGCCCTGTATTGTTATTCCTAGGCTTCTTCTTCTTCTTCTTCTTCTTCTTCTTCTTCTTCTTATTCTTGTTACCTTTTTCTGCGATTAATTCAGCCCGAACCGCTTAACGTAGAAACTTCATTCAAACTTTGCCGTGTAGGTCTTGTAAAGGACACTTATGCTATGTATTTTTCACTTTTCTAAACTTTATACTTTTTAAGATATTAAATAAAAACGAATCGAAATTTTCCCATTGACTTACATTGGGCCATTATGACATCATAATAGGGTCTTTAAACTGGCTTGCACCTGTGCTTCACTGACAGCTGCACCAAATCAAAGGAACCTCTTCTCTGTCCCTCTCAATTTAACTGTAGCTAGGAACATTAAGACACTTTCCATTCTCTACTTTTTTTCTCTCCATCTCTCCATCTTTCTCTCTATCCCTCTCAGTCTACTTTCTCTCACACTCAATCTCTCTTCTTCATTCCATTTTTATCTCCTTTTTTCAATATTTTCACTCTCTTTTTCTCTTTCACTCTTCTTTCCTTCTTCCACTCATCTTTCCTTCTTCCACTCTTCTTTCCTTCTTTCACTTTTCTTTCCTTTCTTCACTCTCCTTTCTTCTTTCCTTCTTTCACTCTTCTTTCCTTTTCTTCTTTCCTTCTTTCACTCTTCTTTCCTTTTCTTCTTTCCTTCTTCAACTATTATTTCCTTCTTTCACTCTTCTTTCCTTTCTTCACTCTTCTTTCTTTTCTTCTTTCCTTCTTTCACTCTTATTTTCTTCATCCTCTCTTCTCTCCTTTCTTCACTCTTCTATCCTTTCTTCGTTCCTTCTTCCACTCTTCTTTCCTTTCTTCTTTCTTTTCTTCTTCCTCTCCTAACTTTTGCATTTCATGCACTGGTATTTCCTTCAGGAAATGCATTTTCTAGTTAGAATTTAGATCTTGAGGTTGGATGTCTGTATACAAATTTTCAAAGTGTTTTTTCCAGACATCACCATTTTGAATCGGTAGATTTTGTGGTTTTGCTTTATTCAGACCTTTCCACATCTCCCAAAATTGATTATTTTGTATAGATTCTTCAATTTTGTTGAGGGTTTTGTTGGTTTGGTTTTGTTTTTTCTTTCTCAGCAGCCTTTTATAGTGTTTAAGAGTTTCATGGTAGTTTTTTCTAATATTTGTATTTTCGGGCTGGTGATGCTTTTGGTTGGAAATATGTCTCACTTCAGTCCTGAGTTGTTTACACTCTTTGTCAAACCATTTTTCCTCAGTTTTGTTCTTTGCTTGATTTTTGTTAGGCTTCTGCATGCCTGCTGCATTTGCTGCCTTCAGACATATTTTGTTTAGTTAATTTGTGGCTTCATTAATACCAGTTTTGCTAATCTCAAAACACTTTGAGTTGTAGTATGCAATGCATTGTTTTAATTTGGAGGAATTTAGGGCATTTAAAAAGTTTTCTGGGCTGTCTTGAGTCCATCTATATGTCCCTTTGAGACGGAATAGCTTGCTGGATTCTGTTTTGAGCTGCTGTGTGATTTTGAGAAAGATATTAGTTTGGTTATGATCTGATAGTGGAGATTGCCGCCTGACAGTGAATGCTCTGAAGGAGTTGGGGTCCATGTCAGTAATTGCATAGTCAACTACACTAGCTCCAAGAGCTGAACAATACGTGAACCTCCCTAAAGAGTCCCCTCTGATCCTGCCATTAAGCATATACAAACCTAAGGCTCGACAGAGGTGCACTAACTCTTTGCCATTTTTATTTACTGTACGGTCAAGGCTGTTTCTCTGGGGGAGGTTTGGTGTAAGGTAGAGGTTGTTTTGACCAAACACATGGTTGTTACCGTGAGGGTCTATATGATCTTCTTCGCACCCAGTCCTAGCATTTAGGTCCCCACATATCATCACATTTCCCTGGGCCTGGAAATGGCTGATGTCTGTGTAGAGGTTGCTCATGTATTCCTCCTCAAAGTAGGGAGATTCTATTGGTGGGATGTATATGGCACATATGTATAAATCATTTGTTGATATGCCAGTGCTCTTTTTTAATTTTAGCCAACAATGTGATTTCCCTATTTGGATGATGGAAAGGTGGTTAGTAAGGTTTTCCTTGTACCACACCAAAATTCCTCCAGAGTTTCTGCCATGACGTATGCCATTGAGTTTGAGTGAGGGGATTACAATTTCATTGTATCCCTTGGGACAGTGTGTGGGTGTCTCTGTGCAACACCATGTTTCAGTAAGGATAAGAATATCCACATTTTCAATATATTTCAAAAACTCAGGTTGAGTACTCTTAATACCGAACGTAGAGGAGTAGAGTCCTTGTATGTTCCAACAACTAACATTAAATGAATTCATACTTTTACAAAATGGACAAATTCAATGGAACAGATTAAAGAAGTAATTAGAAGAGGGGGGGGGGGGGGGGGGAGGGATGTGCATTACTTGCCACCCAGAAGTTTGCTGCACAGCAGGTGAAGTATATTTTTAATTTCCTCCAGTTCTGTGGGTTTGTTAGTGGTTAGGCCTGCTGGTTGGGCTGCTGCAGCTGCATAGCTCTGAGGCCTTTCCTTCAGGGGGGGCTTTCTCGCAGGGGGGGTGCTGGGCTTCTTATTGGTGGTATGCAGCTGTGTTGTTGTCCTTGGACTGGTGAGTGGAGGGCTGCTGGTCTGTCCTCTCCAACGCGTTGAACCACAGGGATGGGTGGGAGTAGTTGTTGATGCCGTGGCGGTGCACGGATGGTGGTGTTGTTGGGGTTGCGGGCCAGAGCACAGTCTTTGAGGGATTTTGCAAACGTTCCTATCCTGTCCTTGTGTAGGTGGATCCCGTCATACATATCCCTCAGGCTGACAGTGGAATGGTGTGCCATATGCACATTAGGCAGGGTTGCGCATCCTCTGTAGACGTCCGCATTTATGCCATTGATGATATGAGGTGGTGTGTCGTATCTTGGCAGTAGGGTTGAGACAACAACGCGGGCATCAGGGAACATGTTACTGGCCTTTTCCGCTGTGTTGCACAGGGCCTCAGCAGTGGCCCTGTGTAGATGGTGTATGTCATTGGTGCCAGTGTGAATGATGATTACCTGTGGGTTTCCCAGAGTCTTTCTTTCCAGCAGCTGTAATGCCTGCTTGGTTGTGCTGCAGTGTTTGAGGAGAACTTGGTGTTGTGGAAACAGTCTCTCAAGGTCCAGAAATTTCCTATTTGAGTCCATCAGTAGGACTACCTGTGGACGCTCATCTGCTGTTCTCCTTGGTAGGGCTGTTGGGTGGGGTGACTGGCTGTGAGATGATGGTGTAGCTTTGGGGGGAGCTGGTCTACTTGTAAGTTGTGTCACTGGAGTAATTCTATCTGCTGGTGTTTTGACAGATGTACTTAGGTCACGGCAGTTTGTATGGGTGCAGCATGGAGGTAGTGTACAGGCCTGTAGGTTATCTAATTGTTCTTTCAGCCCCTGCAGTTGTGTCGTGAAAGATATTTCTCTGCTGCCGGCATGTTTTTCTAAGTTGCTTATATGTTGCCTTAGTTCTTTGTTTTCGTCGGATACCTCCTTTAAAGTATTTGTAAAAGTAGTGGTGATTGTGCTGATGTCAGCTTTTAGTTGTTGGACCTCGTGTCTAAGTTGCTGCACTAAGTTGCTGTTGCTTGTGTCATGGAGTCTGGCCTGTATCTGCTCCCTGAACTCAGTGAAGTCCAGCTCCAGTAGGGCCAAGCTGTTCCTCAGCTGCCTGTCATGAGAAGGGGAAGGGGGAGGGGGAGGGGCTGCTGCAGGTAGAGTGGGCTGTGTGTGAGAAGGGGAAGGGGGAGGGGTTGCTGTGGGCAGAGGGGGCTCCTTGTCTGTGTGGTCTACAACTGCACCTTTCTTCTTAACCACCTGTGTTTTCATGTTGGGGAACTTTTCCTCAAAACATATCAAGCTAGCCTCATTACCTTGCAGTAGTACTGTCCCTTTGGTGGTATAGTATGTTATTGTGAGAACAGCATTATCTGTGTCCAAGCTGTCATCACTGCATATGATGATCCTTCCACCACGGCCAATCCCCTCTCTCACTGTAAACTTGTATTCATTGTATATGGCTTCTTTCCATTCAGGTATACAATTTGTGTGAAAGATCAGGTTATTTTTTACTCTCTTGCCCTTGATGCAGATATAGTCACAGAAAAGAGTGTCAGGATTTTCTTTGAGAAGTTTTTCTCTGTACTTCCCTCTTGCAGTAGCAGATTTGCGACTGGTGGGAAACTCCACCTCTCTGCTCTGCCCTAGTATGGTTGCCATGGTAGCCAGATGTTACAATGTTGCAATTTCCAACCGCTCTTCTGCACTCTGCCGTAGCAGGAGAAAATTCTCTCTATGCTAGCTAGTTAATAATCTTTCTGATTAGATCTGTTCTCAACACTTTGTAGTGTGTATTTCAACACCCAGTCCTTGCTTTCGAGTTGACTATCAGGTAGAGATGACTGTGCCTACCTTGCTGGTGGTTGGGTTGTTAGTGGCATGCCCTTAGAAATTGGTTCATTGAGGCTCTTTTGATCTTTGTTGTAGCTGAGGTTGTTTGCTAACTTCTGCTGTTGGGGTTGCTGCTGTCCAATTGTAGTATAGTCCTTTAGGGTAGTCCAAGCTTATTTTCGTGTTTTGTTGTCTCTTCTTCGGCGAATATGACTTATATCCTCAGGCAATATCTTCTCCTAGTTTTCATAAGTAATTATTTAAAACTTTCTTCTAAAAATCTGTCAATTTTTTGTCCAAATATTTAAAAAGTTTAGGAGCTCATTTTAGTTGTGGCTCTTCGGAACTCTCCTTCTCCCTCTCTCCCTCTCTCTCTCTCTCTCTCTCTCTCTCTCTCTCTCTCTCTCTTCCTCTCTCTCTTTTCTCTCTGTCTCTCCCTTTTTCTCTCTTTCTCTCTGTCTCTGTCTCTCCCTCTCTCTCTCTCTCTCTCTGTCTCTCTCTCTTCCTCTCTCTCTCTCTCTGTCTCTGTCTCTCTCTCTCTCTCTGCCCTTTTCTCTCTTTTTCTGTCCAGACAGCAAGCAAACAAAATGATAAACAATGAAAAGACCTAAACATTCTCTCTTGCTATCTCTCACTCTCAAATACAAATCTATCATATGTTCTTGTTGGAGTGAACGCATGTGTGTGTGTGTAAATGTGTTTGGCTAGACTTGTGCGTGATAGTGTTGTTAGTCGTCCATCAACTTTGTCAAGGCTGGAGAGAAACGCACCCCACAGTCAAGATCAACAGCTGGCCTCCTTGCCTCAGCAGCCGACTGGCAGCTGAAAGTAGATCTGGAATGTGTCCAGACATGGTCATCTTTTAGAATTCCACCAAACAGTTGATCATGATGGAACTCACTGTACCCTGGGAAGAGCGCATGGATGAAGCTGAAGAGCGTAAATGTGCCAAGTACCAGGAGCTGACAGAGGAGTGCAGGAGGCAGGGCTGGATCATTCGCTGTGAGCCTATTGAGGTGGGATGATGGGGCTTTGCAGGCCGGTCCCTCTGCAGAGTTCTGACTAAGCTAGGCATCTTGGGGTTGTGTAAGAAGAGGAACATCACATCAACCATTGATCTGGCTGGAAAAGGGAGGCCCAGTGGTCAAATGCTGCTGGGATGCAAGCCAGGGTCTGATCACCCCTGGTTGGGTCGCCTGGGGGAGGGTGTCTGATGTTCGAATAGACCTGAAACACCCAATGACCCCAGGATACATCACTGAAGATGCATACCAGCGCTTCACAGGAAGTATTCTACACGTAAGAATGTGTTAGAACGGGCGTGTGTTCCTCTTTCTCTTCTCTATAAAGACAGACTCTGCTCTGGCAGGCTGTGGAGAAGTTTCTCTCAAAGTTTCATCACGCTGTGCCCGCATCAGGACACTGTTTTACAGACCAGGATGAAAACTGTGTTGGGACTTGTGTTGCTGCTGGCTGCATCTTCTCATGGTAAGTGTGTGTGTGTGTGTGTGTGTGTGTGTGTGTGTGTGTGTGTGTGTGTGTGTGTGTGTGTGTGTGTGTGTGTGTGTGTGTTTCTGAATGAAGGACATAATATTAACTGGTTCTCAGAATCATTTCTGTGCGCTTTAATAGCTCCAAAAGGCTCAGAAAACACAAGTTGACTATTTAAAATACTGAAAAAAAGAGGGTCCACGTGAGGCAGGAGTGCTGCACGGCCGAATAGTGCACAGAGGCACGAGAGAAAACTGGAGATTCGAGAGCGAACGGAACGGGGAACTGGAACCTTAAGAAGGGTTGTGGTGGTGATGCAGGAAGCAAAGCATAGACATACAGTATATGGGTAGACCTATGTCTATGGAACAAATGGTCCTGGGAGTCGCGGAATGGTGGAGAAACCGGTCGGGCGCTGTAGTGATTGGATTTCAGTCTGTGGTTTGACGGGGTCCGACGGGGCAGTGAGGAGTGTATATATAAGTAGTGTGTGAAACGGGTAAGGGCCAGGTGTGTGGGATCAGGTAAATTAATGAAGTGCAGCTGCATACTACGATCGGGGGATTGTGAATGGAGATGAAGTGCAGCTGGGAGTGTGAATGACAGGGTGTAGCGGGTGTGTGAGTCTAAAGAAGGCACGGCCGGAGCAGGGTTCAGCACAGACATGACAGCAAGACTGTCAGTGTTGGGAAAGTTCACTTCCTACATGAACTAGTTCAGTTCATAGTTCACAAATTTTAAAATTAACTAGTTCAGTTCATAGTTCATAATTCAAAATTTTGAACTAAGTTCCAGCTCCAAAAAATGAACTAGTTCAGTTATTTTTTTCAATGTGTTGCAAGCTATTATTTTTCTAAATCTCTATATGTCTGCAATACCGCTCACGGCCTCTACGAAACTTTGGCGCTCTCACACTTGCTAAGCATAAAAAAAAAAGAACACGCAGCGATTGGATACAGGACTGTTAACTAGGGATGGATATCGTTTGGGTTTTTTCCGATACCGGTGCTTAACCGATACTTTTAAAACGATACTGGTGCCTAAAACAGTGCCAGAACCGATACTTTTTTAAAAAATAGCACAAAACGACGATTGACGACATTAAAGGCTTATTTATTGCCAAGGCAAATTTTTTTCTTCAAATTTATCAATATATTAACTGTTTAAGGTATACTATAAATATAAATAAATACAAAATGTTTTAATTCAAACCTTTTTACTTCAAACTATGAACAATATATGAACTGTTAGCAACTGTTTACAGTTTATTTCAATAAATATAAACTAGACGTAACGCAAAGCGTTACAAAATATGACCGCCGAACTGTTCAGGAGGTTTTGGCACAGAATGAGTCATGGTTGTCAGTGTGTTTGTGTTTAATTTTTATGTATTAAAGGAATTATTTGTGATAGATTTTGATGATTTGGTTATGTAATGTTTTGTGTACTACTTTTTTGTGGATTTTTTTGGTATATTTTTCTTTTACAATGTAGTTTGTTAAAACAGCTCAAATAAAGAGGTGTGGAAACAAAGTGAAGTTTCCAACCACCAACAGGTGGAGCTATAGGTGATATCAGTCAGGCATATGTACGCGTTCGGGCTGGATCCAACTTCCACCCTAAGACATTTTATCTGGATTAAACAATGTACGCAAGAGTTATAAGAGACTTTGTGTTTTGTGGCAAGCACTGGCAAATTGGCAAAGTTTGAGGGTCTGCCACGCCCACACCTTCCGACAAATGAGAAAATCTTATATCACTTTTAGTCGCCCATGGCTGAAGAGTCACCTGACCACATTTCAAGGCGTTACCATTCAATTTGTCGGAGTAGTTCGATCAGATGTGAGGTGTGCAAACGCCGTCAAAACACATCTTCAACTCAAAATGGCCGACTACCTGTGAACCTGCCACCAAGTCAAGTCAAACTTTATTTGTATAGCACATTTCATATTTACATAGACTCAATGCGCTTATTAGGTAAAAGAAACACAATACAAAATAGTTGAAAACATTTACAACCCAATAAAGTAAATAAAAATGCAAAAGATCAGTAAAAAAGAGAGTAAAAGAGAAAAATCATGAATTATATGCCAAAGAGAATAAAAAAGTTTTAAGACCCTTCTTAAAAGAGAATATGGATTGAGGTGACCTTAGTTCTATCGGTAGATTATTCCAGAGGATTGGAGCACAGTAACTAAAAGCGCCATGACCGTTTTTTGTGTGAATTCTGGGGACATTAAGAAGATATTTATTGGAGGACCTTAAGTGACGGATTGGGTTATGAAGAGATATTAGATCAGAAATATAGGGAGGGGCTAGATTATTTAATGATTTGTGGACAAGAAGGAGTAATTTGAATTCAATTCTTTGTTTAACTGGGAGCCAGTGAAGAGATTTAAGAATAGGGGTGATGTGGTTATATTTGGGAGTTCTAGTGAGTATTCTAGCAGCTGCGTTCTGGATGAGTTGTAGTTTGTTTAACATTTGCTGAGTTAAACCAGCATAAAGTGCATTACAGTAGTCTAAGCGACTGGAAACAAGAGCATGCATTCATTTTTCACAATCATGTTGTGAGAGAGTGTTGCGTACTTTAGAAATGTTTCTGAGATGGTAAAAAGATGCCTTAAAAATGTTGGATATGTGCTTTTGAAAATTAAGATCAGCATCGAGGGTCACTCCTAAGTTTTTGACCTCCTCCGAAGGTGTTGAAAAGACAGAATTAAGAGTTGGATAAAATTTATTTCTGAGTGTTTTTGGGCCAACCAACAAAACCTCTGTTTTTGCATTGTTTAACATTAAAAAGTTTTGGGCCATCCAGGTCTCTATGGCAGAGATGCAGTGAGTGAGATCCCCCAAAGGACTGGGATCATCAGACGAAATAGACATATATAATTGGGTGTCATCAGCATATGAGTGGTACGAGATGTTATGTTGCCGGATGATCGACCCAAGAGGTAGCATGTACAAGTTAAAAAGTAAAGGACCAAGAATTGACCCCTGCGGCACCCCGTATAAAATAGGCTTTGTGTCAGAAAAAAGATTATCAATAGAGACAGTAAAAGATCTTCCGCTTAAGTAAGATGAGATCCAAGCGAGGGCTGTACCTTGAAGACCAACTAAATGCTCAAGACGTTGAAGCAGAATAGCATGATCAACCGTATCAAATGCAGCACTTAAATCAAGAAGAACAAGGACTGACAATTTATGATTGTCAGTAGCAATTCTAAGATCGTTAACCACTCTGACTAGAGCAGTTTCTGTGCTGTGATTTACACAGAAACCAGACTGAAAGGGATCAAAGATGGCATTCTGAGACAGATAGGACACAAGTTGCTTGTAAACAACCTTCTCAAGAATTTTGCCAAGAAAAGGCAAGTTTGATATGGGTCTATAACTGTCACAAGTCAGGGGATCGAAGCTTGGTTTTTTTAACAGTGGAGTAACAATGGCATGTTTCAAACAGACAGGAAAAATACCAGATAGTAATGATGTATTAACAATTTTAAGTACGTCAGCAGCCACGCAGCTAAAAACCTGCTTAAACAGCTTAGTGGGTACAGGGTCAAGGGAGCAAGTAGCTGACCCTAGTTTCTGTACCACTTCTTCAAGTTCATTTTGGAAGATTACTGAAAAATTCTGGAGAGTAGCTGTGCTAGTGGGTAGAGTTTGGCTAAAAGGTACATGACTGAGACCCACAGTAGTAGATGACATAATGTTGTTTCTGATAGTTGAAATTTTATCACTAAAAAATGATGCAAACTGGTTGCACTTTTCTTTTGTGCGGAGCTCATCGGGTATCAGACGGGGAGGATTGATTAGTTTGTCAATGGTGTTAAACAGGACTTTAGAATTGTTAGAATTTTCTGATATAATCTGTGAAAAATACTGTTGGCGAGCTTTTTTTGCTTCACAATTATACATGAGCAAATGCCTTTTATAGTTCAGAAAATCACTCTGAGCTTTGCTCTTGCGCCATTTACGTTCAAGTTTACGACTAGTTCTTTTAAGAGTACTTATGATTTCAGAAGTTCTCCAGGGTGGTTTACGTTTCTTTGGGACAGATTTTAGTTGAATCGGTGCAATCTTGTCCATAATTTGAGTAACGGAGACATTAAAAGATCGGACTAACTCCTCACAGTCTGAAAAGAGATCAGTGCTATTACAGAAACTTTCAGTAGAAAAGATCTGGTTTGAAACAGCGTGAGACCCAATACCATTGTAAGCAGTGATAAAATCATTTGGAGTATCTACCCCAATGTAGCGTCTCAGAACAGTTTTCCGACCAGATGCACTACATAAAGTTGGCCAAGCAACATTGAAAAAGATACACAGATGATCAGAAATACCCACATCCAGAGTACCAGTTATGGAGATGTCTATGCCTTTAGAAATAACTAGATCTAAGGTGTGACCATGGTTATGAGTAGGCACAGAAACATGCTGTTTTAGCTCAAACATACATAACAGATCAGTAAACTGCATAGCATAACAGTCTTCTAAATTATCAATGTGAATATTGAAGTCGCCACAGATGAGAATAAAATCATAGCTAGTTACTATAGAAGACAGAAATTCTCCAAGCTCGGAGATAAAGCCTACTCTGTTCTGTGGTGGATGGTAGATTGTAATCATTAGACAGGGGTTTGGTTGCTTCATTTCCATTGCTAGGTATTCAAAAGAGGAGTATGTACCAAGCGAAACATTATTACAGGCTAGTGCATTGGAAAACAGGGCAGCTACACCACCACCTTTCTGGTTAGTGCGGGAGCAGTGGGAAAACGAGAAATCTAGTGGAGACGCCTCAAGGAGTTCATAGTTGCCTGAGGCATCCAACCATGTTTCAGTGAGAAACATACTGTTGAGTTCATGGGATGTTATGATGTCATTTACAGTAAAAGTCTTCTTAGAAAGTGACCGGACATTAAAAAGAGCCATCTTTAGGCAAGATTGAGAATGAGAGTGAGAGGTATTCCCCAGAGAATGAACAGGGCCCGTGCTCTTTGAGATGGATACATTAGCTGACTGACTTGGGTCATGCTGTGAAGGTATGCCTATATGTCAGAGTGAAGCAATGAAATGAATAAAATTTGTTGTTAATTCCCGAGTTCCCTTTTTGTTGGGATGTAAACCATCGCGCTTATACAGATTTACATTGGTCCAGAAAATGTCAAAGTTTGAGATAAAATCATGTCCAGCCGCATGGCAAAAATTCATTAACCAGTTATGCAAACTTTACAGCCTACTGAAACGCTCAGGTTTGCTGGAGATGAGAGGAATCGGGCCCGACATAATGCAGTGCTTACCTAAGCATTCTATGGCGAAACAGAGTGATTCGAGCTCCTCCTGAAGTTTGATTGAAGTTCTGGCCATGACGTCATTCGTCCCCACGTGAACGATGACAGTGTTGACAGTGGGGTTCCAGTCGAGGAGAGAGGGGATGAGCCTTGAAATGTCACTAACTTTTCCACCAGGGAGAGAGACGGTGATTGCGCCTGGAATAATTAGCTGTCGAACAATTGAATCGCCGACAATCAATATTTCAGGCTTGCAAAGGACGCGACAGTCGTAGTGGATAGTTGTTTTCGGTGGGAGTTTCAAACACCAAAGGCTGATGTCAGGGTTAGCAGCACTGTTGTTGTTAGCCGCTCGACACCCAGCAGTAGAGCTCACCGAATCCAACAGCGGAGATTGACAGATAGGGCCAACGTTACCGGAGCTAACCATGTCAGCAGAAGACCGGTGCATGGCAGGCCGAGGGCTCGCCAGGCCGTGGCCGGGCGGTGGAGAGTCGTCCCCAGGAGCAGCCGCGGCATCCAGAGAGCACCCAGATGAAGATGAGGACACCCTGGGACGCCCGTCTGGAGTGGGGAGATCATCGCTTGGAGATGTTGAAGGAGGATGGCGGGCTAGTTCCCGGCGGGGATGCAGAAGCCGGGAACGTTTGCTCTGCGGGGCACTGGTGGCAGAGATGCCCGGGGGAGAGGTCGGACTCGCCGGGTTGGAGAAGCAGCAGGAGGACCGTTTGCGTGACTTCTTCGGCACTTCGCGGATAACCGCACCAGAGTCACGGGCCTCCTCATCACAAAGATCAGCGAGCAGACCAAACCGATTGCGCAGCTGAACCGGAGCGCAGGTGCTACTCAGGTGAGCTGGATCCCCAGCGGCAGATCTCGCGCCGGTCGCCGGAGACGCCCCGCCATCAGCTGGAAGTGGAGCTCCATGCTTGTGTAGCTGGAGGAGCAGGGCTTTCAGCTCCGACTGGCGGCAGAGTAGATCCTCAACAAGAGTTTCGATGGTGAGCAACTCCGACCTAATACTATCCACAGTAGCATCTCCCGAGATGGTGAGTACGCCAGTTGTACTTTCTCTATTTTTACTGTTTGCACTGCTTTCTCTGCTTTCGTTAACCGGTGTTGGGCCGCGAGGCTCAGTCACACACTCGCTACAGTCAGGTCTGCCGGACATGACGCAAAACTACGCAAAACTGAAAGTGAAAGTCGCTTCTCTCAACCAGTATCCAAGGCGTCCATGGCGTCAAGAGACTTTTTAGTGCGTCCAAGCATGATGGAGACGTGTACCGAATTCCGTCAAGCTACGCCAAAATAACCCCAATGCGCAGGTTTTTTTGCAAGGTTCTAGGGGGCGATACAGAGCCATTTTGCTCCATCCATGGACAAAAACTCTACCGAAGATGGACGGTTATAGGCTTGATGTCCCTGGCACATTTGGTAATTTTTCGAGCACTTTGACATATATTCGATTAAAACACCTCATTTTAGCTTTTTAATTTTTAACCAGGTGGCGCTATACATGTAATGACTGGTTATGGTATGGGTTGACATGGCCCCTTGACACAAACATACATGAACAATTTGGCCCTCCAAGTCCCTACGGTTCTCGGGATATTTGAAGAAAACTGTAGCGCCACCTACAGGCCAGTTGGTGTATAATCATATAAATCAATTTATTGCATGCCCCCCCGTGAACGGAATTCCACGAAACTTAACGTGCAGTCAGAAGGTGTCATAATGATCCCACACCTCCGATTTCGTGCAGTTCTGACCTTGTCAACTTACAATTAAAATGTTTTACAACATTCAATTTTTGCTTTTTCATTTGTAACTAGGTGGCGCTATACATAAAATAAGTGGTAGTATAATGGTTGACATGGCTTCTTAAGACCAACATACAAATAAAATGTGGTCCTCCTTAGCCCTACGGTTTTCGACTTATTCACAGAAAACTGAATCGCCCCACCCTCTTTAAAACGGGTCCAGTCCAACGGGGGTGCAACGGATAAAAACGAAAATCAATGGTTCCACGCTCATCTAGTGGGGCTACATGCCCACCAAAATTCGTGCACCTTAGTGTTTCAGAGTGCCAGGAATCGTTGTCGCGCGGCGGTCATAATAAATACAAAACACACTCTGTACACACACTACAGCTTCACACTTATTTCTTATAAGAGAAATAAGTGTGAAGTAATTCTTTTATAGAAGTAATTCTTTTGCAGAAATATGAGCATATTTGCCTTTAGAGTCAAAAATGTATTATTTTGTTGGCATTTATTTAAACCCACTGGTTACGTGAATGTGTACTGCCCCTTTAAGAGTTTAGGTTTAGGGCTGTTGGCATCTCCATTTAGTCTTCAGTCTGCGATTTCTGTTCTGCCTTTGCCTCTTGCCTTCTCTCCCTCCTTTACACGCAATTTTGTTGCATTGGCTGCACGTCGCGTTGTTTGAATCTTTTTGTGCGAAATACAGCCACACTTTTGATCGTTTAACTTGCGGCATTTTCTCTGTTATATTGATGGCTAGCTCTGTTTGTGCTTGCTCTTTGCCAGGCTGCCTGCTCTTTGCTGTCATAAGACTGTTGCAATGTAATCACCAATGAGCGTGAGCGTCACAGGCCAGAGTTTACATTGGGAGATGGAGCAGTTTTATATGTGCCCCACGAAATCTGCTAGCAACCCAAAAAAGTATACAGATCGTACTCAGACAGATCTACGCCTCTAACGTTACTGCTCGCTAGCTATCGCTAGTTTTGTACTGTTTTGGAACCAGCCTCCGTGTTTGATGATGCCGCCTGAAATAATTCCTGTTTACAAGACATCATTTTACGGAAGTTTTGTTCATTTAGCTGCATGATTTGCTGCTGTATTTATAATAATAATAATAATAAAAAATCGGCTCAGTCACCAAAATCTGCGTTGCATTTCGGTCAGGGTAGGTACCGGATGTATTGGAACCGGTGCCATATTGGTACCGGTTATCGGTACCCAACCCTACTGTTAACAGTGTCTCTTTTGCCTGGAAGTCTACAAATCTGGCATCTTATTGAACAAAATGAAATAGAGTGAACCTGCCGTTCACAGACAGCAGAATGAACGCATTCACAGTATTGTTCATCAACAGTAATACAGTGCGTTCAGTTCACGTTCACCAAAACCATGAACAAGTTCATGAAAGCAGTATTTATTGTTACATCAGGTTTTATTGCTCTTAGCTTGACTGTTCTCTCCCTTGTACGTCGCTTTGGACAAAAGCGTCTGCTAAATGACTAAATGTAAACGTAATGAACTTTCGTTCAATGAACGCGTTCAGGTACAACACTGAAGACTGTCCATTGCTTCTCCAGAGGTTGTATTTGTTGCTTCTGCCCAGTCTCTCAAGTGGTTGTCTGCATCCTGCCACCGTGTGCTTACAATAAATGACCTGTAGCCGTTTTTTAATTGGACTTGTTGTCAAAGGACTTGCATTTTGGTGGTACTGAATTATTCATTGACATAATCACAGACCTAGTGTTTTATATGACATAATCACAGACCTTGTGTCTCATATGAAATCCACAACTTGTCCAACACATTTTATTCCGTCTTGCCTTTTAAAGGATGTGTTTCATGTTGTGGGTAGTAATGTGTTCAACATCATTAAGAAATCATTGATCTCAGGAGTTGTACTTTAATTTTTGTACACATGTAGTGCTGCAACCTTTGGTAAAGAAATCTGACCAAGATCCTGATACCTCACTGTCAATCCTATCTCCAGGCTCCCGTTTTTTAGAAATTACTTTGAAGGCAGTTTTTAATCAATAAGAAGGGTTATTTAAATGAGACTGTGATCCTTGATATGTGTCAATTTGGGTTCCATCCAAAGTCAAAGTCAGTTTTTTATTGTCACACAGCAGGACCATCAACACCACACACATGCATTTGGCGGCGACACAGGGCACACACACACACACGCATGCTGATGAGGTCGCCGGTGAAATTGTCCTTCTGCTTTTTAACCCATCCTGAAGTCCTTGTCCATCCTCAAGGGGCTCCAGGAGCAGTGGGCAGCCTTTTTACGACGCCCAGGGACCAGGCCAAGTGTTCAGTCCAATCCTGGTCAGGGACGGAGGAGAGCAATCCATTCAGTGCACAGCACCAAGTCTGTGCTTTTGAAAGTTACAAATGACCTGCTGCTCACAGTTGATTAAGGGATATCAGTTCTTCTTCTTCAAGGATACTGTGAAGAATGCTAGTGGAAATACAGCTAAAGAGAAGTTCTCTGATGGTACAATGTTTACTTATGGGAAAAGCATAAGGGGCCTACTATGCTCTGAGTGTGAAGAATGCTCATGATAATAAGGCTTTTAAAAGTGCTGTGTTGAAAGCATAAGAACTAGTCCTGAGGCTCACAGAGAGAGATTTAGGATTATGGAGTAACGTGAATATCAAACATATGAGGGGCCCCACAGTGTTGTAAAAAAAAAAAAAAACCCGCCCATAAACCATCTTGTTGTAAACATCATTTCATAATTTCAAGTTGAGATATCATGTGGATAAGTCTGGATGCCAGGCACCTACGACCTGCAACAGAAAAAGTTAAGAAAAGGAATAAAAAGGAAACAAAAGTGTCTGTTTGTTGTTTCTTATCTTGGCTTTGTGGAAGTAAACACAGTAAACACTCAAATAAAGGAACAAAGTGGAGGTGCATGGGGCTTGCCTGTGGTAACTGGATACTGTGGGGACACTGGTCATGGTTTAGTCATCTCTGTGTGAATTATCAAATACATTATATTTCTGTCAGTATTTATCCTGTATCTGAACATTCGAGAAGTGGAATGTCTCCATGTAGTGTGCAAGGTGCACATGCCATTTTCACCCAACGTTGTAAAGTTACAACAATGACATAACAAGCTGAAAATCTAATATGATGCATTAATTGCACAACAACTTAGTATTTACATGAACTACATATTCTAACAATCACCCAAAAAAATATTTCATGGAATTGACTTGACTTACAATGTTGATATATTCAGTTGAATGAAACAAGGAGATGTGCTTCCAGGAAAGTTCGCAGGCAGAGTGTGTTCATGGCCTTATGGCCACACCTATTTATATATTTACAATCCAATGGCATTGCAAGGCAAGGCAAGAGGACCATTTGAATATGTAAATGTGGTCTTTCCCCCCAAAAAGTTTTTGCAAGTGTGTTTTTTGAGAGATAAAAGTGACGTTGTAATATTATAACCAGGGGTCTTACAGGGTTATGACGGTGGGATCTGAACCGGACTGTTCTGGCCAGGGTTAGGCTAGGCTGTTCTGTTTTGTGTGTTTTTGGGGAGACTTTTGGCCAAGATCTGAGCATGGTATTTTGACAAGGTTGTGGAGAGGTAGGTTCTCAACTGTGTATTGTCAGTAAATGCAGGTTTACTGTTTGTTCAGGTCTGGACTCGTTCATACAGATGTGTTCAAATGATAAGACTAAATCTCTCTTAATGCAGGTCTGGACCCCATCTGTGATGCTACTCAGGAGGCAGCATATAACGGCACCCTAGGACTACCTGTGTACCTGCAGCTGATGAAGAAGGCCACAGGACATGAACTGAGGTTCTCTACTGGACATAAGACTATATTTGGATACCAAAACTCCAGGACAGTGTTCCTTAACGAGTTCAACACCCCATCATTCCGTCAGAGGTGGCAGTTTGTTCCAGATAACGGGACCCTGATTATTAACCCGGCAGAGAGGAGAGACGCAGGAACATTCAGAGTGTTGATCTATGAGGAGTCAACAGGGAAGAGAGTGGGAGATCACACAGTACAGCTGATCATTGAAGGTAAATCACTTAATCTAGCCTCTTATGCGTTATTAGATTTAACATCTCCTGCACTGTCATTCTGAACTCAAACAGTGGGACACAGTGAAGTTTAGTGATGATCTCCAAGGCGTCAAAAAGGACACAATGCAGTTGATGATTGAAAGTAAATATCCTCATCCTCCTCGGGCGTTAGTAAGTTTAATAAACTGACTCAGCTTCTGACTCACTGTAATGGCAGTAAGTAAAGAGAGAACTCCATATTACACCACTTATTTAATATCAGTATTACTAGCATTTTACCAGCATTATAAAAACTGCACCCCCCTGAACATAACTCTCATTACTCTCCTAGCTCAAGACTTTTTTTCTATGTACTGGATAGTAAACCACGTCTTGCTTTTGCTTTGACAGCAGGGTCCAAAACATCTGTGTACTTTTCTCCTTTTGCGTTGACAGCAGGGTCCCCAACATCTGTGTACTTTTCTCCTTTTGCATTGACAGCAGGGTCCCCAACATCTGTGTACTTTTCTCCAATATTCATCAGTGTGTGGCTGGCAGAGATCATCATACTCACAGCACTGCTGGTGGGAGGGTATTACCTCTACATAAGAAACAAGAGAACACACACTCCAGGTCAGAATACACACTCTACACACCTTCACCTTCTCTTATATCTTCACTAGAAACAAGATATCACACCAGGTTAGCACTGCTGTGATCTCTTGGACACTGGACACTGGTCTTACTCCTTTCATGCCTATGTGCTGTATGTGTTCAGGTTAGCACTGCTGTGATCTCTTGGACACTGGACACTGGTGTTACTGCTCTCATGCCTGTGTGCTGTATGTGTTCAGGTTAGCACTGGTGTGATCTCTTGGACACTGGACACTGGTCTTACTCCTCTCATGACTATGTGCTGTATGTGTTCAGGTTAGCACTGCTGTGATCTCTTGGACACTGGACACTGGTGTTACTCCTCTCATGCCTGTGTGCTGTATGTGTTCAGGTGTACACAGATAGACACTGGTGTTACTCCTCTCATGCCTGTGTACTGTATGTGTTCAGGTGTACACAGATAGACACTGGTGTTTCTTCTCTCCCTCAGATGAGTGAAAGGACCAGGAGGTGGAGCTCTCTCCGACCTCTATGAGCCGCAGGAGGAGGAGGACACCAGAGGAGGTGCAGATGCAGTGACTCCCCATTGGCTCAGAGGGTGTCCTGCACCAGAATACTGATGTCCCTGAAAAAGCTTTTGTGTTTTTTGAATTTACCCTTTCACCCTTCTACCCTAGTGTAGGCTATGTAGTACACACACACACACACACACACACACGCACACACACACACACACACACACACACACACACACACACGCACACACACACACACACACACACACACACACACACTCACACACAAACACACACGCACACACACACACACACACACACACACACACACACACACACACACACACACACACACACACACACACACACACACACACATACTCTCCCTCTCTCTCTCTCTGTCTCTCACACACACACACACACACACACACACACACGGACACACGGACACACACACACACACACACACACACACACACACACACACACACACACACACACACAGACACACAAGCATGTGTCAGATGTTGTGAAGGTGTTTCTGTGTTTCTCATTTCCGCAGTCTTGTGTGGATACTTTTCCATTTTGTGTGCTAATAAAATTGTGCTTAGGCGACATATGAGTCCAGAAGCTCTTTGCTGTTGACTATAAGGACGCTCTGACAGCACAGACCTCTACCAAGCCCAATGCTACATTAGGCACCTTTAGTGAAGTGAATCTAAATTTGTGGAACCGCCCAGTGATTCGGGTCCGCTCCAGACTCTACACATGCTACACATTCCCACCAAGTTTCAAGAAAATTGTTCTGGTAGTATTTTCCTGCGTACAGACTGAGGTAATGCTGATGCCTGCATATGTGCTGCCATCATGTGGACGTAATTGGTATGGCATGTTTAACTTAAGTTTAGTTTGGTCTTGAAAGTCTTATTTTTTTTACAGTAATACCATGATGAGACAGCTTTGTGAGTGTGTGGTGTGTGCATGTGTGTGTGTGTATGGGTGGGAGTGTGTGTGTGTGTGTGTGTGTGTGTGTGTGTGTGTGTGTGTGTGTGTGTGTGTGTGTGTGTGTGTGTGTGTGTGTGTATGGGTGGTCTAGGTATGTGGTGGGAAGATGTGAGTTGGTGAAAAAGAGGACACTTCAGCGGTGACGGTCGGGGGGGGGGGGGGGGTACTTACGACAGGCCCTCGTGCATGCTATTATCAAGGGCAACTAGTGCACACTATTTACTAGTTAAGAGGCGCGCACATACACACACACACACCATTAGGCGTATATATATAATAGTTAAACTTTCCTATGTTGTAATTATGTATAATCCATTGTGTCATCTCTCCTTTTGCAAAAGATAAATGTATCTAACAATATATATTACCAGAAATGTGTTGGATTCTACAGTCAAATTAGTTACTTCGGCTATTGTATTGGGAAAGTAGACATGTAAAAAAGAAAGCTATCAACAACTTCTTTTATTGTCAACTCTGTTCATCTAACATACATCTGACCTATCTCTATACTTTCGCGGTCTCTTCTCCTGGCTTCCGTGGTTCGCGTCTCCTTTACTATACTACAATGTTGTTGAAATCCATCCTTTCACACTGTACATAACATAACCCTATTGTATTGTATTGTATTTTCTGTTTGTATTGTATTGTTACGACCCCCTGCGCCCCTGCAGACATTGCAGTGGCCATGCGTGGCCTGCAGGCAACAGTGGGGATGACGGCGTCATTGATGGACTGATTATCCACACCTGGGGAGGTGTGGAGTAAAAGGCACAAGTGGACACCTGTCTCTCTCTCTCTCTCTCTCGAGTTCGCATGCAGCATTGGATGTTACCCCTAGACACGTCGCCGTTGAGTTGTAATTCTCTATGGACATAAATAAATACTCGTACGTTTGTAGAAAACCGTTGTTGTCTGCCTCCAAACGTTATTGTTTCGGTCATGAGCCAGCCGAAGCGTAACATGTATCATATTGTCTGTACATATTGTCTGTAATTATTGAAAATATGAGAGCTGCAAGATTCCAAAATGAACCCACGGGATGAATAAAGTATTTATCTACCTACCTACCTACCCACCTACCTACTTACCTACCTACCTACCTACCCACCTATCTACCTACCTACCTACCTACCCACCTACCTATCTATCTCAAATACTTTGTAAACCCTCTTTAGGTGGATTATCCAGATAAAGTGTTACCTTTGTTTTATCTATACTTTCTCACCATCTGGCTACTTTTCCTTCAGAGTTATGAGTATGAGGACCCTGTCCTTAACTGGCCCACACACTGACAACAGCAAAGCAGAAAATGACGGTTAAAGTTACAAGAAATGTAAGAATATGACATTAGTATATTTGAAATTCAGTTTCTATCTGGAGTTTAATTTGTATGGTTTGACATTTGGAATCTAAGCTCTGACACAGAGGATATCTCATGCTTCTCTCTCATAACCCTAGTGTCCCTGTTCATTTCATGCTTCTCTCTCATAACCCTAGTGTCCCTGTTCATTTCTTTACACCTGACACAGAGGATATCTCATGCTTCTCCCTCATAATCCTAGTGTCCCTGTTCATTTCTCTAATAACCCTAGTGTCCCTGTTCATTTCTCTCATAACCCTAGTGTCCCTGTTCATTTCTTTACATCTGACACAGAGGATATCTCATGCTTCTCTCTCAAACCCTAGTGTCCCTGTTCATTTCTTTACACCTGACATTTATTTTCTAACACTAAATAAGAATACATTCATGTCTTTGCAAGTAGTGAACATCTTTTTGAGAGGCATGTATTGAGCCCTGATAATATTTTCATTAAAATGCACTTGCCTACAGGAATGAGGAACTGGATGTTTACAACTCAGCTCCCATAAGCTAGAAGGAAGACGGTCACTATTTGTGACCCGCTTGATCAAAACAAGGTCATAAATAAGATAATATAAGATACACTTGTATTAATTCCGTTAGGGATATTCAGGTGTAATAGCAGCAAGATTTATGCAGTGAAGATGTCATGTGATATTTCTCATCAACACACCAATTCTGCTTTATACTTGAGTTTTACATGATTACATCTGACATCTGGAATATCTGTACTGATTTAGATTTTGTATTGATTTTAAGAGAGATTAAGCATTGCTTTTGACCGGACAAATGGATAAATACATGAGATTGGAGACTGCTGCATCTGTAAAGCTTTTGATACTGTTTTTCACAAAATTCCAGAGAATAACATTAATATGTCAGTAAAGGTAGGTAGGTCCATTACTGAGTACCAGAATCTACACCAACTCACCTGTAAAACACATATATGGATAAGCAAGTGCAAAGGGAGGCATGTGTATCTGTTCCAATGGAAAATCTCGTAAGTAACTACTTTGAGATTCACCGTGAATAGGACAGAAACCTCAACAGTACAAAGTACACCACTGCCACCTACTGACCAATGCGTATACCTGATTACTATATACTAATGACTAAAACATTCCAGTCAATGAAGTTGACTGATTACTCAGCTACACCTGTCCTACTCAGGGCACTGTGTGTCACTAACTCATCTACACCTGTCCTAGTCAGGGCACTACTCACTAACTCAGCCACACCTGTCCTACTCAGGGCACTGTGTGTCACTAACTCATCTACACCTGTCCTAGTCAGGGCACTACTCACTAATTTAACTACACCTGCCCTAGTCAGGGAACTACTCACTAACTCAACTACACCTGTCCTAGTCAGGGCACTACTCACTAACTCAGCAGAAGAGAATATAAGTTCTTCACTGGGCACAATTGTGTCTGAGTGATGGAAACTGGAGTCAGAGACTTCTGTCAGACACAGTTTAAGGGGGGAAGGTTACGGGCCCCCAAGTGCCACTGCTGCACTCCCTACAATTAAGGCCCTGGACCAAACTGTTATTAATGCATTTGAATACATTATATTATAAAGAACTTTATAGGGGAATCTACATTGAAAATTAGTCGAATAACAGTGTTATAATGAGACTTAAGCATTTCTCAGTAAAATTGAATGTGATTTCGTGCACTATGTAGACAACAACTGGATATACATTTTACTGAAATAATTGGTTTTATAGCATAACGGTTATGCAAAATCAGCATAAATCCAATATTAAATTTACTGGTTTACAATGTTATGTTCTGTGAAGATGGTAACGGTTTGGTCATATTTTTTACAGAATTATTCTGGCAACTCAGCTGCCAGATTTTTTCTGTAAAAACAACAACAAAGAAATACTTTAAAATTAACAGTTGTATTTCGTTTAGTATTTTAACACCACCAGGTTGTAATTTAAACTGCATTGCATTGCTTCTTGTATTACAGTTTTACCCTAACCCTAGTCAAAACCAGGAGATCAAAACAAGACAGCAGAATATCCGACAAGAGGCAGGCAGGGTAATCGAGGTCCAGAAAACAGTCCGAGGTCTAAACAAAGGTAGTCAGGTTATTATTCAATGTAATCGCGGGAAAGCTTGGCAAAAACACAAGACAATCTGGCGAAGAGCAAGTGTGAGCAGACAGGTATAAATACACAGAACCTATGTGCATAGATGGGCGGAGAATGCCAGGTGAGCGTGATGAGGAGATTAACAGGCAAGTGGGAGTGGCCGGATCTGAAATGACAGGAGATCGTAAATACAAGAACACAACAAGATGAAAACAAACTAGAATTCAGGGGAATTCGTGACAGAGGGAGAGAGAGAGAGAGAGTGTGTTTGTGTTTGTGTGTGTGTGTGTGTGTGTGTGTGTGTGTGTGTGTGTGTGTGTGTGTGTGTGTGTGTGTGTTTGTGTTTGTGTTTGTGTGTGTGTGTGTGTGTGTGTGTGTGTGTGTGTGTGTGTGTGTGTGTGTGTGTGTGTGTGTGTGTGTTTGTGTGTATGTATGTGTGTGTGTGTGTGTGTGTCTGTATGTGCATGTATATGTGTGTTATTGGACTTGACGTTGATCAACTTTGCCACCATTACAATCTTAGACACTCCGGGCTCCTCCTTACAGGTCTGACATAAGAGGAGGGGCAGAGATAGTCAAAGTTCACTTTACAGACTCCATTTTAGCAGGAGGAAGAAGCGCTCTTCTTTTACCTAAGCTCAATTTAAAAACCTTAAGATTGGTTATGTTTGATAGAAACATCTGAGTCTTATCTTGAGAAACATGTTCTGATGTGTGTACACATCCGGGCTGTGATTGATTTATTTTAAAAAGGTTGTTTCCCCAGGGGACATACTGCTACAAAATGGCGGCATAAACAGGTCAGTCATTCAGCTATTTTACTAGAATATGTTGTGTTTTCAGTCATTGTATTATAGGCTACGTGTTTGAAAGTTGTGCTTAGTTTTTTAGGTGCACACTGATTATCATTGTTACAGTTTTCTCCGTTCCTAAAACTCAATTTTTCAAAGCATGTCTCGGTTTCTCTGAACACTAAACCCAAGTGCCAACTCCCTAAACCAATTCTGCTAAACTATGAGCACAATTCTCTGCTTTAGACACAGATTTCAATTGTTAGCCGCACTTTCTTCAAAACACAACACACAATTCTCTGCTTTAGACACAGATTTCATTTGTTAACCACACTTTCTACAAAATACTCAACACCATCCTCTCTACTTTGCACAGTTTATTAATGCCATTGAATTATAGGCTACGTGTTTGAAAGTTGTGCTTAGTTTTTTAGGTGCACACTGATTATTATTGTTGCAAACATTGTTAAAGTAGGGTAAAACTAAATGCCTTCAGGACATATTTCTGCATCTGGCCAGGTAAAGGGGAGAAATTAAAAAAAAAGGGGATGGGGGGGCTTTAGAGAAGCTCTGTGTCTGTCTGATCCTCTCTTCCCCTGCACTCTTATTCTATCACTCTGTCTGTGTGATCCTCTCTTCCCCTGCACTCTTATTCTATCACTCTGTCTGTCTGATCCTCTCTTCCCCTGCACTCTTATTCTATATGTCTGTCTGTCTGACTGTCTTATTCTCTTCCCCTGCACTCTTATTCTATATGTCTGTCTGTCTGTCTGATCCTCTCTTCCCCTGAACTCTTATTCTATCACTCTGTCTGTCTGATCCTCTCTTCCACTGCACTCTTATTCTATCACTCTGTCTGTCTGATCCTCTCTTCCCCTGTACTCTTATTCTATCACTCTGTCTGTCTGATCCTCTCTTCCCCTGCACTCTTATTCTATCACTCTATCTGTCTGTCTCTCCTTCACCATTTCTCTCACCCATTCATCTCAGGTGTCATTACATCTGTAGTGCAGGTTGCAGTCAAGGCAAGGAATCAATCAGGAAGAGGGGGAGGTGTGCTTTATAACAGTGTGTTTGTGTGTATGGGGGGCGGGGGGGGGGGGGGGGGATTATTGAAATCATTAATTTTTAAATTGAAAAAGAAGGAAAGAAAACATACATTCTCATCAGCTGTAGTTTCTGCTGGGAATAGGGAAGTGCACCACTATATCACGGGACTCTAATGCAGGTATGGTCACAGATAAGATATTTCAACAGATCGCAAGTGTGTTTATTTGTGAGAAATGTAATTTTTTTTTTGATACATTATTGTTTTGATTCCTTGTTTCTACTGAAGCCAGTTCAGCGTGTGTCCATGAAGAGTGGCTGAGCAATGGAAACACCAGGAGACACACAGAGGGACAGAGGTATGCATCATCTGAATCATGTGTGATGTTAAATGAAGCTGATAGGTCCATGTGTTTCTGTGGCTCTTGGGCTTTTTAGTAGACAAATAGGCCTACTCCACATATGCTAATGAGTTACTCTTAAACACTGCCTGTGTTCTGCAATTCTGTGTGTTCATTTCCCTTTTTATAACAGCAAGTCAGTCACTGTCCAGCACCATTGGTGAAGGTCACAGCCTACACTATGTAAAAATGAGTTTGAACAAATTAACACAAGCATGGATAATTATTCTAAATTCTGAGCCACTGAACACAATCAGGTTTACAACAATAATCTCCACAATAACTGGAATAATGAATTCCTCCACCAGAGTTTCATGTTAGTTATTTTGTCAAGTGATCTTATAAGTCATTTGAAAAAAAAAATAACAATAATATTTAAAGCTCTCTGTCAGGTAATTTATTCAGTCTAATATGGTGGTTTTAAAAGAAACAGCTTAGACTACAGGTAAGTTATGCAGTTTGTGAATTACTTATTCCAAACAATGAAATTCCTCACAGCTGTTCTTGGCACCTCATTCTACCATCGGAGAGGGAACTTATTTTGGAGGCACACCCACACCCTCTCCTATAGGACATGTGTGTTCAGTAGTGAGAGGAAAAAACTACATTTCCCACACTCTCCTGTAGGACATGTGTGTTCAGTAGTGAGAGGAAAAAACTACATTTCCCACACTCTCCTGTAGGACATGTGTGTTCAGTAGTGAGAGGAGAAAACTACATTTTCCACACTCTTGCATTCCGTATGGAATTGTGTGCAGAGCAACGTCATTAAAACTGTGGCCAGAACAGACCAATGGCTGAATCTGATTTTTCAACTCTAAATAAGAATATTTTGTCATTGTATTTCATTTAAATACCCACACTCCCCTTCCAGCTTCCCCTTGTTTAGAATAGCCAGTCAGATTTTGTGTGTAAATGCTTCAGTAGTGAATCATGGGTGCTATTTTGTGTGTAGACACCTCCGTCAGGAGAGACCTCCATCACCTGCGCCCACTGGTGTGTCCATGAAGAGTGACTGGTCAAATGATAACCCCATGAACTTCCAAAATGAAGATGGTGCAGATGGATCAAGGCAAGTCCATGAAACAGACTCATGTCAAGGGTATGCTAGGAAGGGTATGTTAGGAAGTCAACAAATAGTGAATTTGAAGTGTCTGTTGTGGCGAAAACAACCTCTTCAAATCTTAAGAGTTGATACTTCAATGAGAGTCAGAGGACCAAATGCGATGAACTGAAGTTTATTCAATCTTGCAGACTTTTCATTCAATATGAGTGTAGGTCCATAGAGCAGCTCTGTCAAACTGCACTTACTTTTTAAATGGCATATTTCGTCACTATGCTTTTCCAATCAAAAGCCTTAGACGTATCCAAGTTGAACCAATCAGAATATTTTTCTCAAACCAATACATTTTATCCGCGCTCAGCATATTAGAATATTTCCGCTCACTTATTGCGGAGAAACCTTTCAAGTAGAGCTGTGAAAAATAACGCATTAACGCGTTATGATTAAATTACAGGAGCTCACTTATTGCGGAGAAACATTTTTAGGGCAACGGTGACTTGTGAGAGCAGGTGGGTGCCCCTGCCAATGTTTCAAAACCCTGTTTACAACTTTTTGAGAGGCTTGGCCTTTCCTTGACTTGTCTACACCACTTATCCTGAGACCCCTCAATGAATGCTTGGCTGTCTTCATCAGCCTGCACCTGTAGGCCTGTTTTTGAAAACAGGCCTTTCTTCTTGACCCTACAAAACACTCACCTCTGCACATGGGCCTTTTGGTCTGACCTAACAAAACACTTACCTCTGCACACAGGCCTCATGAGACTTGTTTTTGCAAAACTACTTCATGTTCACCAAACAACTATATTACTATCATATCAAAAATGATTTTGGTCAATAAACAAAGAAACTCACTGGGAATTCTAAGTGGCTCATGGGTGCTTTTTTTAAGATTAGATTTATTTTTGACTTTTATTACCTTTAATCGATAGTGAAGTGAAGAGTTTGACAGAAAATGATATGGAGAAGAGATTGGGAGTAGCATCGGGCTGGATTTGAACCTGTGTCCTCCATGGGTGCTTTTCTTAATGCAAAAAAAATGTGAAAATTAAGTATCTAATTTAATCTAATCAGATTAAAACCCCGAAAAGATCAATTTATGAAATGTATTCTGAAATAATTACAATCTAGAAAAGACAAGCCCCCCCAGCTGGTCACTGGGATAAACTGCATACATTTGTTTCCAGGTATGTCTGGAAAGGGAAACGCCCACGGATTAAAATGTCCATTTTGCAGAGGCACAAACTCTCTGGTGGCCTTGGACTTCCAAATTTTCAGTTTTATTTTTGGTCCTCAACCCTTCGTCCTCTTCATACCTGGTTAGATCCAGAGGCTCAAGTAGTCTGGCGTTCATTAGAGGAACATCTAGTAAAACCACATAGGCTTCAGGATGTTATTTACTCAAACATCCCTCTCAAAATGTGAAAATCCAAATTCGGCTCTTTAATCTCACATCTTGTTTCCATATGGAGAACTGTGGAATCACACTCCAGCACTCACTTTAAATTCCATCCTCACCCTCCTTTATTTAATAATTTTGCCCTTTGTTTGGGTGGTCACCCGATGTCCTTCCCTCAGTGGAGGGATAGAGGGATTAATACCCTTTCCGACATTATGTCAGATCTTTTCAAGACTTGAAATCACATTACAACTTACCCGGCACCTCTTTTTTCTTCTACCTACAACTCCGCAGCGCCTTACGGGCATACGGAGTCCCCTGGGGTGAAAACATGGTGCCTCTTCCAATTCACAAAATATGTGGGAGTTCATCTACCAAAGGCTTGGTCACTGCTCTATACACATTTATGTCTAAGCATGCAGAAAACCTTTGCAAGTGGATAGTCGCTGGAGCCATGATCTCTCAATTGCACCTACTACAATCAATTGGTCCATAGTCTGGTCAAAGCTTGACCTATCTTCGCGTAATCCCAACCATCAGATGATTCACTACAATTTCATACACAGACTCTACTGCACTACTCATAAATTATTCTTGATGAAATAAAATCCATCTCCTAACTGCCAGCTATGCTCTTTAGGTACTATAGGAACCTTTGTTCACATGGTCTGGGAGTGCCCAGGGGTGGGCGACTTTTGGAGTATGGTATCCAACAGGATGTCTATAGTACTTGGGCGTACCATGGTTGAGTATTATATGTGTTCTGTTGCCTTACTTGTGTATATGTGTAACTGTTTCTTGTATGAAATATAAAATACAATACAAAATTGATCACAAAAAAAATACATAGAAAAGACAAAATAAGTGTAGATCCAGAATCCTACAGATAAGTAAAAGACATCTGGAGACATTAAACATCATACGCTACTGAAAGGCACGTGATGCCGGTTTTGTCTTGTGTTGTCATAAGCCACTCTCTTTATTCACAAGGTTTCTGATATAGGCTGGAAATGTAAGACAAGCTTGTACAGAACAGTGTTGCCAAAGTTGTTAAGCCCTGACCTGTTTCTTAGTTTGTTTTCCTTGTGTTGTTATGTGTTCTTCGGTTTTGTGTTTGTTTACCTTTTGTCTCGTCGTGACTGACTCCTCAAGCCTCGCCCTTGATCGTCTGCGCCATCTTGATTGTGTTCACCTGAACCTCATTATCTATCGTGTATATAGTCTGTGTATTCTTGTTTCTCATTGCTTTCACATCATTGTATTTTCATTGTGTTTTCTCGTGTTTCCAGCGTTCAGCTATTTCATGTTTATTGATTTATCTGTGTTACCGACATCTGCCTGTTCTTCAAATTACTCCTTTGCCCCTTTGGATTGTTTGCTTGTTTATCGTGGACCGAACCCTGTTTCAGTAAAAGTGTATTCTCTCTCCATCACTGTGTCCGGGCCGAGCACTTGGGTTCTGTACATCATCACCACTACGGTTCAAAAGTACATAAAAAAATATCAATTTACAAAATTATTTCTGAAATACGTTATTGCAGCATAGAACAGACAGAACATGTGCAGTCCAAAAAAAGCCTAAGGGCAGGGGGAAAAACACATCTGGGTACATCTGTTTCATGAAAGGCACCTGATGCAGTTTTTGAGGTATGGTTTTGGAATGAGCACATGTTTTGTTTTCATAGGCCACTCAATCTATTCACTAGGTTTCTGATATAGGCTGGAAACCCTGTTTTACAACACAGTGTTGCCATCAGTAACAAGTACAGCAGTTAGCAAGCTGGCTAGTTTTTATCAGGGTCAACTGTGCTTTTGTTGATGTTTAAAGGTTACCTCCCTAGTAAAAGACAATACTCCTCACTTTGACTTTCCATCCCCAGAAGCAAAATGGAGGAACGTAAACCAGATGGTGTCAGTGACCAGTTCACCCAGAGTCAACATGGGGATCTGAAGCACATCTTCCAGGTTTGATGCAGACATTTAATGCAGTGCTGCTATAGAGTATATGTTCATAATTATTAACCCTTCTAGCCCCAAGGTGCCCCGTGGGGAACTTAGTTGTATTTTGATTAATAGATTTAAAAATCTCTGTGTGTTTTTGACATGAAACTAACACCTACAGCAACCTTAAACCCTTTTCTTTTAAAATAGTTACAGTTTGAAACTAAAATATAAATAATCACTTTGTAAAGAGAATATAACTAATCAATTGCACATTTCAGTCTGTAAGTGAGGTTTCAGGAGCCTAAGACCCGCCCATTAGCAAATGACAACCATTCATATGATAAGGGAATGGTAATCCAGTGATTACTATTGGGTCATGATGTGTCAAGAAAACCTGTAGGGGGGAAAGGGCCACACCTTGGAGCAAACACCTTTGTTTACAAGGTTCAGAGTAAAAAAGAAAACTTCCAAAATATTTACAATGTGTTTTTGTACAAAGTCTGAGCACCTCTTAAACTAGATTTCATTTTAGTGTCTTTATATTTCATTTTAATTCAAAACTTTGTTTTACTACATTCCTTTTAGTCTCATTGTTTTATTGCTGAGTTGTTCTAGAATATAATCATAAATGCCACTTATGCCTCATGGTTTTAAGTTAGATGAAATATACAAAAATATCAGGCATGGCAAACTACCTAACAGAGTCAAAAAAAGCCCTTGGGGTTGGAAGTGTTAATACACATTACCACTCAGAAGTGTGGAATTACTCACAAATGTACTTGTTTCGGAAATAAAATAACATTTTGCTATTCAAATAAGCGAAGATTGACCCTAAATATAATATAGCTTATCATTGACCATAAATAAGTATAGCTATCGTTATAGTTTTAGTTATATATGAATTTGATACTAAGGCCCGTTAAGGCATGTTTGACAGGTTATGTTGTCTTGGTTGATACAAGTTGTCATAACAATGACATTCCAAACAATGTCAACTTTCCATTAAAAATTATATTGTTGACCAAATGGCACTTAATGACAAGTCATAAACATTCATAAAAACTACAGGAGTCATGTTATGGTTATGACAGTGGTATGTCAGTCTTGTGACCACCCCTTCATATAAAGGGTTGTTCTGAGGAATGAACTGAATATATCTACCAAAGGTTACATCTTCCCAGGGTGTGCACCACACCCTTCACAGAACAGAGCAAGTATATATAAAGCACAACCTATAGCAATATACATACAAACACTCATACATGTATATATAAAGCACAACCTATAGCAATAGACATCTAAACACACATACATGTATATATAAAGCACAACCTGAAGCAATATACATCCAAACACACATACATCTATCTATAAATCCAGAAATCTCTGTGTGTCTGTCAGTCTGTCTAGGGCGTATCTCCCTGACGTTAGTTACGTTAGTTATGAGATTTCGCATGTAGTTTACGCATGTCATTTACCTGTGCATCCTTGATTTTGAAGATTTCTGAATTCATAGTTCGTGACATATTTGTATTTTATCGTTTGCTGTAGGCACTATGGGTTAACGTTTGCCGTAGGCACTATGGGTATTGAGGCACTATGGGTAGTGTAGTAATTCAGAGAAAGAGGGGCGGACCCGCGCGATGTGAATGATATCATAGTCATAGAACAGTCGTCATAGATGTTACCCCAGCAGATGCGTATGGGCCTGGCATGTAACCAACTCTCATTACCCTGTTAAGTACTATATTGTAGTATATTGTAGTTTGATGTATTTGTATAAGAGTTAGCTTTCTATTCAACGTTGCTGGTTAGCCTAGACCAGTAACCATGCGTTCATGCATCAACTGATATAATGAGAGAGGTTTTCCGATGTATTAGTGTCCCGATGTATCTGTAACTTTGACATCTATATTCAATTGCATCCACTACATAATCTTAAACTTTATTTGTTGGTGTATCTCCAAAAAGGCTATACAACATTAAAACATTTCTTAATGAAAAGGAAACATGCATCACAATAATACTTCAGTGTAACCTGTACCTATGTGGAGTGCAAATATGTCTTGCTATTACACTACCCCAACAGCTACACCTACGTCTGCTAACACTACAGAATGCATAATTCCTACGGGCACTGCACTAGTGTTTATATAAAGCACCAAAATGTCGCGTCAATAATGAATAATTATTTCTAGCCTTAGCACTGCCTTCATAATATTCATTGATGAATACGAACATTTTATTTTAAACTTTTTAATGGCAAAGTGTATATTTACTAGGGGTGGGAATCTCTTGGCACCTATTTACTGACATATGTCGTATTGTCATTTGCAATGTATTATGGAGGGAGTTTCAGGCAGCAGTAGAAGTAGTTTTTAGTTCACAGCAATGGAGAAAACTGCACACAAGAGAACAGCCAGTGATGGTTACAATACCAGTGAATCCACTGCTGTCTCCTTGCTCTTGGGAGGTTAGCCTATGACCAGTTAGAGAAGGGCAGTCTGATGATGTCATGAAGAAGACCTGACTGGCAGTGATGTCAGAGAAGCAGTACACATTGGCATTTGCACCCAGCCCTTTAGAGTAGGATCAGTACTTTACCAGGGAAAGAGGATACAGTTCATGTACAACAAATACATATAAGTGTTACAAAATGGACACTTGAAACAGGGAAAGGATGCAAACGCTCAAGGCGTGTTTTACTGAAATAAATCAAAGTGCCACGATGGGCAAACAAGGCAAAGGCCACAGGACTAGAGAACACAGCACATCTTACTGATCACAAAACAATTACACACAAAGACAAAGGAAAAGTCTAAGGCTTACATAGGAGCTTAATTAATACATTGGCTACAGGTGAGAACTAAACTAATTAACACAATGGCTAGAGGGGAGAACTAAACTTAATTAGTACATTGCCTACAGGTGAGAACTAAACTAATTAACACAATGGCTAGAGGGGAGAACTAAACTTAATTAGTACATTGCCTACAGGTGAACCAAACATCGTGGAAAGGAAACATCGAGGAAACCAAACATTGAGGAAAATCTAAGTAGTGAGGGAAATACTAAACACAGGAGAGGATGAACGGGCTGGAGTAGCATATGGAGCAAGAGCAGGAACAGAAACAGAGGAGCGTGCAGCTAAGGTTGTGACAATAAGTGATAAAGTGGGCTACTCTGGGTTAATATTTAATATTTTGGATTGACAAGTGTTCATAAAAATGTATTAATTATCCTATATGGGAAAATTCATTGAGCAGTTATTTATTAAATATAGCCATAGGCTCCACCGTATGTCTCATGTAAGAAGGGCTCAGTCCCCAGTTCCCTTCCTTTGTTAATGTTTAATGTTCTGCAACATCGTTAACATATAGTCATTGGTGACATAAGGCTCCACTGTCTGTCTAAATGTTCTGCACTGGTCATGCAGTAGTTTTTAAACACATTACTCTGTCCCAGGGTCCAGCTGACATGATGTACTTTAGATGCAACTGTAGTTTGCATCTCAACCCTTTAAAACGGCATGTTTTACAGTGTACAGATGTACACCACAAACAATATCCAATACAAGCCATGATGATAATCATATCTACACGTATACCATAATAATATGTGTGGAGGGTTAGCTACCAGGAATTTTGCTATTATTTGCTGTCTCACTTTTTCACAGTGGACTTTGTAATGACGCTCATGAATGCATTGTAATAGAATATGTCATACTGAGAATCATTAAGTAATAGAACATTACTATACTTAGTACTACGAGTACATCAGTGGCGGCTGTTGGTTTTTAACCTGAGGGTGGAAGGACTGTGCGCCTGGTTGCCTTTGGCCTGCTTATTCGGTTGGTGGCTTAAGTATGTGAGATACAAGTTGTTTCAGGGTGTTTTTGTGGACTACAGTACAAAATAGCAGGCAGGGATACAATTGATACAAAGCCACCAGTGTGGCACCATTGTACTTAAAAAAAAACTGGTGGGCAGCATGTCTTTTGACTAGACAAGGCCAGAAGGAAATGATGCAAAGCCAATTAATCAAATCAGAACTACTCTTGATTTGAAAAACTAAATTCAAAATTTTGGGGCAACCATTTGGCCTATTTTCTCACTCAATTACTAAAGCTATTGGTTATTATTTGACTTTTCAGCTGCAATTGTTTTAAGAAAAATTAAGACACAAGAACAAAAGTTATTTAATTTAAAATGCATCATGCTCTGAATCATTCACTAACATCCTTTCCGCAATATTAAACAACAAGTAACAAAGGCAACAAGTAAGAGAACATTCTTTCAGAACTATTAACATGGGCTGTTAGCCTAACATTGTTTATGGCAAATGTGGATGTTAATGGATATTTCAGAATGTTGGTCAATGTTCATTGATCACTTAGGGGTGGACTGACTTTGACTAAATTTAGTATTAAACAGAAATATATTTTTTATGTTTAGGCTATGTTTCTGTCTAAGCAGATGCTTAAAGCTTATATTAAACAAACAGGCCTATGGAAAAATTACAAACCCTGAGTAAATTACCTTTGTTCTCTAAAATTGCAAAAACGTCCTATAATTGCTGCTCAGATTATGCCAGATTATTACAGCTATCACTCAAAGTAGCCTAGTATGAGGCCAATGCCCAAGTGACAAGTAGGCTAATTAGAATAAATACGAAACACATCGTGTTCTGAAACATTAATTAACAATTTCCAATGTCAGGTGAACGTGAATAGCCAGACTAACAATAGGCGTATGAATGATTTAAACAAAACAGTACAGCCGATTGTTTTTGTATGGTACCAGTGAGCTATAAGTATTTCGCATACCAGTTAGCATTAACGGCAGCGGTTTAACCATTGGGTTTAGTCTATTGGATTTTTGGGAACAGGTTTCCCTGTTGTTTTGATACGAACCTTCTCTCTGTAGCTCAATGAATGAAACGGTCTGTTTAATAAAACATGAACAACATCTTCGTTCTTCATTGCACATCCTCTTTATTTGCAATCTTTCTACAACAATCTTTAAGGGTGACTGTTATTGATATCCTTCTGCAGAATGGTTGAAGAGGGAAACTGTTTATTGGTTAAGCGATATTGGCGCAGACTCAGACGCTAGGGAGGTCTTTCCTCCCATGGGCAATGTAAGTGAATGAGCCCCACGAGCCACCAGTATCAGAGACAGATTCCATTGATCTCAATGGGAGCCAAAGGGAGGACGTCCTCCGTGCAGTCATTTCTTGTTACGATAGGGGGTACTAATGTTATTTTAACTCAGGGAAACAAATTATAATATGAATAGTATTAAATACTGATATCAAACTGCATTTTTAAAAGAGTTTAGTCAGTTAAATTTTAAAAATACATTCTCAAAAAGTTTGGGGAGGTTCTTCCTCTGTTTCCTCAATTGAAGAGCCTCCTCTGGAGTACATATACAAGATAATAGGTGAAAAATCACCCTAGTTACCTCAGGACTCCAGAGCTGCATGAAAGTATATTTATTAGACAGACAAACAAAGACAATTGCAATCGGGCTCCCCTCCCAGCACAAGGCTGAAAGTGAAGACAATGATAAACCCTTTGCACAAGGTTTATATAGTCAGAAGTTTGGTTTTCAGCAGGGGTAACCATGTGGTGGATTTCTCACGCCCGAGGCTCCCCGTCTTGCAAGGATGGCAGTTTTGCATAAGGTCTGAAGAAGCACAGTTCCTTTCTTATCTCCTCTGGTCTGAACATGCTCTTGTTCATATGCAGACTTAGTGGCACCTAATATTCTAGTTACACACAAACAGAGAAAAGCCATGCTCCTGCTTTCATAAGCACATGATTCATACAAGGAATATATTAATACAAGGCACTTGATTATTATATTCTTAAATCATTAACCGTGTTTGGAAATAATCTCTATCAAAAGGTTAAGGCAAATGTAATTAGTGTATCAGTGCTCTTTAATGCTCTGTAATGCATTGCACTGCATACCGTTACCAGATATTTGTGCTTTAGGTGTTAGAGGAGAAGATCATCACCTTTGTGAAGAATGAGCTGAAAACATTCAAGAGGATGCTGAGTCCAGATTACCAAGAGAACTTTGAGAGTAAAGAGGAGGATGAGATAGAAGCCAGAGAAGCGGCTCTGAAGATGGCACTGCACTTCCTTAGGAATATGAAGCTTAAAGATCTCGCTGACAAACTGCAACAAAGTAAGAATTCTTCCTTCTCTTGCATTTGTAATTATTTCCATGAGTTGCATTAGCAACAAAGTAATTATTCATTTTTGGTGTCAGTGGCCTACAAAACATTATTTTGTTTTAAATAGATGAGCTGGATGTAGTTTGTCAGACTGAGCTAAAAGGAAATCTCAAGAACAAATACCAGAGTGTGTCTGAAGGAATAACCAAGCAAGGAAGCTCTGCTCTTCTAGAAAAGATCTACACTGAAGTCTACATCACAGAAGGAGGAAGCGGAAAAGTAAATGAAGAGCATGAAGTCAGACAGATTGAGTTAAAATCCAAGAGACCAGCTGGACAGGAGACATCAATCAAATGCAGTGACATCTTTAAACCCTTACCTGGCCAAGACAAACCAATCAGAAGAGTTGTCACAAAAGGAGTTTCTGGCATCGGTAAAACCGTCTCAGTTCAGAAGTTCATCCTGGACTGGGCAGAAGGAAAAGAAAACCAAGATATCCACTTCATATTTCCACTGCTTTTTAGGGAGCTCAACCTCATGAGAGAAAAACAGCTCTCTTTGATGGATCTCCTCCACCACTTTTTCACAGAAATAAAGCAGTCAAATTTTCCCAGCCAAGGGAAGTGCAAAGTGTTGTTCATCTGTGATGGTTTGGATGAATGTTGACTCCAGCTAGACTTTCAGAAAAATGAAAGTTTGACTGATGTGACAAAGGTCACCTCATTGGATATACTCCTGACAAATGTCATCAAGGGTAATCTGCTCCCCTCTGCTTTGCTTTGGATTACCTCTCGACCAGCAGCAGCCAATCAAATCCCACCTGAGTGTGTTGACCGGGTCACAGAGGTACAAGGGTTCAATGACCCACAGAAGGAGGAGTACTTTAGGAAGAAGATCATTGATCAGAATCTTGCCAGCAATGTCATCTCTCACATCAAATTATCAAGAAGCCTCCACATTATGTGCCAAATACCAGTGTTCTGCTGGATTGCTGCTACTGTTCTTGGGGTAATTCTTGGCTCATCAGGAGGTGGACAGATTCCAAAGACTCTGACAGAGATGTATACCTATTTCCTCATTTTCCAGACCAAACAGAGGAGCAGCAAGTTTGAAAATGTGCACAACCTTGATCCACAGTGGAACCAGGACGTTATCCTTGGTCTTGGGAAGTTGGCTTATGAACAGTTAGAGAAGGGTCATTTGATTTTTTATGATGAAGACCTTAAAGAGTATGGCATTGATGTCAGAGAGGCAGCAGTATGCTCTGGCATCTGCTCACAGATCTTTCGAGAAGAAACAGGGCTTTATCAAGGAAAGGTGTGCTGCTTTGTGCATTTAAGTGTCCAGGAGTATCTTGCAGCTTTGTATGTGTTTTTGATGATGGCAGTTGAAGGGAAAGACATAATATCCAGACACCAAGCTCCTGAAAAGTCCAATAAGCTTTGGAAAAGGATATTGAATTTTTCTCCTTCAATGGAGGAATCCATGATCATCTTACAGAAGAGTGCAGTGGACAAAGCTTTGGAGCATGAAGATGGACGCTTTGACCTATTCCTCCGATTCCTTCTTGGCCTCTCTCTGGAGTCTAACCAGACTCTCCTGCATGGCCTACTACAGAGAAGACTCAATCAGAGGGGCAATAAAGAAACAATCAGTTTCATCAAGGCAAAGATCAGGGAGGTTCCTTCATCAGAAAGGGTCATCAACCTCTTCCACTGTCTGAATGAACTCAATGATCACTCCTTAGTGGAGGAGGTCCAGAGCTTGCTAAGTGCTGGGACACTTTCTGGAGCTAAACTCTCACCTGCCCAGTGGTCAGCTCTAGTGTTTGTGCTGCTCACATCAGAACAGAAGCTGGATGAGTTTGACTTGAAGAAGTACATCAGATCTGAAGAATCTTTCCTCAGGCTTCAGCCAGTAGTGGAGGAATCACAGAAGGCTCAGTAAGTATGATGGCAGTCTGTATTCTCAAGATGGGAGGGGTTAATGACTCTAGCTGTGTTTCCATCCAACATTTTAATACACAATTTGACCATTTGAAAAATAAACCCTGACTAGAAACACTTGAAATTTTTAAACAGTATTCTAATGCAAATAAAAATGTGATAGAATAGAGGGGTAGATCATCTCACTATTGGCATAGTGTATAATATTACTAGGTTTGAATTAAATCAGCATTTGTTGCACTTGTATCACGTTTTCCTGTGAAAGTTGCTCACAGCTTTTCACAACTCCCGGTTGTCCATTTTTAATTCTGATATGTAGAGAAACATTTAGAAGGTTTAGAAGCACAACACTTATAGAGACAGCAGCAGTGTCCTTTTCATTGAGCTTATAGTCACTGTTGGCTGTTTTCCCCTTAAGGCTCAATAGCTGTGGACTCACTGAAAGGAGCTGTACAGCACTGGCATGTATCCTCAGCAAAGCATCTTCAAAACTGAAAAATGTGGATCTCAGTGACAACAGTATTGGAGATATTGGGGTCCAAGAACTCTGTAGCGCACTGGAGAACCCAAACTGTACACTGGAGACACTCTGGTAAGACATTTTGATTATTCAGTATACCTTAGAAATTAGTTATTTGGGATAAGTTTTACATTTAAATTTTATTGATAAAATAAACTTTGAAAACTATACATGAAAAGAATCCCCATTTTGAGACAGAGTATTTTCTATTTTCACAAATAGACTTAAATATCTATATTTTCAATAATAAAAGATCACTGAACGAGCTACGGAAGTTGTCTCAGTTTACAAAACAAGTATAAGGTACATACAGTACTAGAACAAATGCTCAGATGGAAATAAAATGTTGAGAGTATCATGAAATGTCACAAACTGTTTCATGGAAAATCTGGTTCCCTAGATGATGACATTTAGATGGAAACCCAACTTCATATACCTGAAAAAACATATAGTCAGATTTTTTGAATTGGTTTAGAAGCACAACACTAATATACAGACAGCAGCAGTGTCCTTTTCATTGAGCTTATAGTCACTGGTGGCTGTTTTCCCCTTAAGGCTCAAGAGCTGTGGGCTCACTGAAAGGAGCTGTACAGCACTGGCATGTATCCTCAGCAAAGCATCTTCAAAACTGAAAAATGTGGATCTCAGTGACAACAGTATTGGAGATATTGGGGTCCAAGAACTCTGTTGTGGACTGGAGAACCCAAACTGTGCACTGGAGACACTCAGGTAAGACATTGATTCTTCAGTTTTCTCTAATAATGAGTTATGTTGGATCATTTGTACATCTTCATTTCTTGATCAAATATCCCCATCGTTGGAGACAGACAGTAGTTTTCTTACAATGTTTCACATGTTCATGTAAAGTTTCAGAAACACATAGACTTGAGGATCCTCCCTTTCTATGTTAAGAGCTTACTGAACGAACTGCAGAAGTTGTCTCAGTTTATGAAACTCATAACAAGCTGATAGATACATTAATAGCAAGACGTTAATATTAATGAGACAGAGACCAGCAATCAGAATTTCAGCGCTTTATCTTTTGTAAAAGAGGGAGATGTGTCACAAACTAATATCATGAAAAACTCCAAAGATGAGCTGGGCGCAGCCAGCCTTATGCGAGTAGAAAAAAAAAAACTGATTTCATTACAGACAAAGGGCGGTATTCCCGTCCATCTCTTCAGAAGTTACAGAAGTGATCTCAGAACATGTCCTTGAGAGAAGAGCAGTGTGCATGACTATCAGTACAAAAACAGGTGGTTTTCCTCAGCAAGAGAGTATGCATCCTGTAGGCCTTAGCAAGCAGATTCAAATACAATAACAATGGGGCTCATTCTCAACTGCAGTTGAGTAGACTTTAAGAAGGACTTTATTCTGAACTCCACTTCGGTTTTCTCATCTGGGATTTCTTCTGAACTTCAGAAGACTTTCAGAACGCGAAATAGCAGTCGTAATTCTGCCGGAATCTTCTAAAATGCGATTCCTCAATTCCGTCAGCCATCATGTGGTTATTTGAGGAATCACATTGAGGAATGACATTTGAAAAAACTGTCCGTGTTAAAAGGGTTAGCGGTTGAATTTGTGAGAACCCGTTAGTGATTGCGTTCACGTGAACTCTACAGACATCCTCGGATTAAAATAATTATAAAAAATATTATTTTAAAATAATAAACTTTGGACAAAGGCGTCTGCTAAATGACTGAATGTGAATGTTAATGTACAGGAACACTGCAAATGTAAGTGAATAAATAAATAAACACTTAACCCAATCGCATTTAAATATCCATAGTTAATAGAATGGACACATATATATCCTGCAGTACCTCCATGTCTGCACCGGTTAAGTTAAATCTGCGTTTTTTTGCCAGATTTCCGCTTAGACATGACTTGCCTTACGAGGTGCTTTCGTGTGGATTCGGGAGATTCCGACAGCACACGTTTCTACGATTGCGTGCCCTAATAAGGAGCTGGCGGGGCGTGTTTGTATAGAAATCCACTTTCACGAGAACGCTCATCAATTTAAGAAACTAATCCGGAGGAACACAGCTGAGAAGACTTCGGCTGCTTATGAACGCATTTCGCAAGTCGCGTAAGTTACATTTCAGAAGAATTTAAGAAAATGAACGGGAATGAGGCCCAATGTCCTCATTAAAATGTCTCTATTACAAGCACATTTTGGGACAAATGCTCAGATGGAAATAAGATCAGTATCATGCATATATTTTTATTTAGACTCCTGAAATGATGACTTAAGTCATTGTTTACTGTGGTAAGTATTATTATGCCTGGATGTGCTAACAATCAACTGATATTAAGGCGAGACACGGCAGGTGAAATATCGATTTTTTTTCATGCCCTGGTCAAATTTGAGATTTTGGGCTAGTTTGCCTCATTAACTTGTTATCTTTCATACTACCATAAAGAAAACGTCAAAATTACACATTTATGTGTCTGTTTCACTGCATTTAGTTCAGCCGCGGCATCCATTTTCTCCTAAATTAACCAAGAATTCTCCCTTGAACCGCGTTCAGCGTTTCGTCTTTTTACACGACATCTGTCATGTCTGCTATGATTTTAAAGCTCTGAGCCTCGATAAGAAGACTGTGTAATCCAAATATGGGCATTTCCTTTCTTTTCAGCAACCAATCCTGACTTTCTGAAGGGATTCATTGGCTGACGGCGCTTTCCTGCTAACGTGATTCGCTCAGTGCGTCACATGTTGTCTTTAAATGCGTTTTTCTCAAAATGAGGGGTTTTTTCATTTTTAGGTACACATTTCTCAGTCTAGGTAGAACCTAGGTACACCACACTCCCCAGTTTCACACATAGCATTGTTATGAAGACATCTACAGACGGATTTATTTATAAATTGTTCCTGGCCAGATTTATGGGTCATTTTACCTGGAAATCATGGCGAAAATAGGGTTTTTAAGGCCATGGATAGTATATTTTGATTTCCCAGGTCATAAAAGCAGATATCCTAAAATCCATCTGAGGATTTTTTGTCATTTGATATATAAACAAAATAAAAAAAGAATTTTGGTCCTGGCTTTATCACAGTTTAAGATTCATGTACCGGAAATATATGCAAAAACTTGCATATTTAATGAGACCCAGCCTAATTAGCATAATTAAATATGCAAAATTCAAAAACTTGTAATACATTTTTTTCTTATAATGATGTATGTAATCAACTGGTAAAGTTTCATGGTGATCCCTTGTATTCCATACATTTTTTACCCTATTCACCTGCCATGTCTCGCCTTAAATATGTTTGTCTTCTTCTCTCTACAGTCTGACATACTGCAGTATTACAGAAAAGGGTTCCAGTTCTCTTGCATCAGCACTGAAATCAAACCCCTCACACATCAGAGAGCTGCAGCTAAGTGGGAATAAAGCAGGAGGCTCACGAGTGAAGCATCTTTCTTCTCTTCTGCAGGATCCTAACTGTCAACTGGAGAAACTAGAGTGAGTATCACAACAGCAAATACTGAGTTGCTATCAGTGAATTTGACAGTGATAGTGAATTGAAAAGCTGTTCACATGTAAAAGGATTATATTACTTCAGCAGTAAAAACTTCATATCTATCTATCACTCCATCTTCATGAGACAAACTTTTACACAAACACAGACTCACTTAAGAAACACAGACAGACGGACGGACGGACAGACACAGACAGACAGACAGACAGACAGACAGACAGACAGACACACACACATACACTCATACTCACACACACACACACACACACACAAAAATACACTCTTACACACACACACACTTAGACACACACACTTACAAACACACAAACACACTCTACAAACTTTCACACACACATGCAGAATTTGTTTGCCTTTCCTCTCTACAGCCTCAGAAACTGCAATATTACAGAGGAAGGCTTCAGAGCTCCCAATTATTATAGATAGAGAAACTGTATTTCGTACACAGTTTTCCAAATCATTTAAAATACATACATGGACTTAAAGATTTTTCCTTTCCATGCTAACAGCTCACTGTACAGGGTCATACGAAAGTTATTTCAATTATGTTTTGGGCCAAGCACTCAGATAAAAATTAAATGTTTAGAGTATAAGAAAACCACAAGATCACAAAATGTTTAATAGAAAATTTGAATGACTCCTTTATATTTGAGTAAATGTTAATAATTATTCAGTTAAATAAAAATGGGACTTTCACCATGCTTTTTCAACTGAACTGCGGTAATATCTCCTTTCAAATAATAGTTGTCCAATGTACTTCACGTAGTAAACTGCTGATCCCTTCAATTTGGCTACGAAACTGGTCTTACTCTAAATGCACTGATAGGTCTTGTTGTATTTTTCTTTGCCTTGTCTCAGTGGAATTGATGCCCTGAATTTGTCTATGACATTTCTTTCACTATAAATGCACTGTAAATATTTTGGTGTGTTTGCCTCACTGTAGACTCTCAGACTGCAGTATCACAGAGGAAGGCTATGATAGTCTGGCTTCAGCCTTGAGGTTAAATCCCAATCATCTCAGAGAGCTGGATCTCAGAGGAAATACTCCAGGGAAATCAGGAGTGAAACTGCTTTTAGACCTAAAGGATGACCCGAAGTGTAAACTGAAAAATCTCAGGTAAGTTTATATCAAGACCAAGGCTTTAATCCAAAGTAGTTCAAAAAAGTAATGAGACTGTAATTACGACTATATACAAATTCATCTTCTTCAATTAAATTTACTTAAACCATTCGTCTCTTTATTTAATAGGCACACCCCATTTTTTTTTTTTTTAATTATTTACAGGTTACAGGTTATTTCAAGCAGTATCTCAAGCATCTTTCCTCCATGTTTTCATTCATTTTTTTAAAACACAAACAAGATTAGCCTCACCCACCCTCCCCATACACCTATTGGCAGTTAGTATGTTCATAAAAACTAAAACAAAATACATTTCTCAGTCATGAATTTACATTCTTACAGCTATGTATCAATATTCTTCCAAAACATAGGCCCTCATTTGTCCATAACACATTTATTGGCTCAAATATAGTAAATATTAACAATGCGTCAACCATTCTGTGAGGCGATCAAATATCAATAGGAACATTTTTAAAATAAGCGATAAATAAATAGGCAATGAATAGATAGAAAAATAAACAAATAAACGTCTAGGAAGGGATAGAGAGGGGGGAAGGTCTCAGTTACAATTAGGAGCACTCACCCATCGGGCAACTCTTTCAGACTTTCAAAATACGACAAAAACGGTTCCAATTTTAAAGAGTACCTTTCCACAGACCCTCTGAGTGTAAATTTGATCTTCTCCAGCTTTAGAAAAAACATTACATCTTCCAGCAAGACCGAAGCTGATGGGGAAGTAGAAGATTTCCAAACTAACAAAATTCTTCTACGGGCCAAAAGTGATGTGAATGCAATGATGTCTGACTGGTTTGCATTTAGACCCAAGGTTTCATCAGCTACACCAAATATTGCTATAAGTGGACAGGGTTCCAGCATCACTCCAAGAGCCTCGCTTAGCATTTTAAAAACTATTGCCCAGTAACCTGAAAGTTGGGGACAAGACCAGAAAGAATGAACTAGGTTGGCTGGAGAAAAAGAACATTTATCGCAGCTAGCGTCCGTTTCAGGGTATATGCTGGCAAGCCTTGCCTTGCTGAAATGAACTCTATGCAAAACCTTAAATTGTATAAGCCCCAATCTGGCACATGATGATGAAAATACTTTTATATTTGTTTAGGCTTTGATCTTCAAGAGACATCAGCTGAGAGTAAAGTAGAGAGTTTAGACCTTTATTCACAAAGGTGAGAGTAAGTTTATCCAGCACTGTGACGGCTGGGAGATCGGGAAAATGAACAAATGTACTTTTAACAAAGTGGCGAACCTGTAGATACTTAAAAAAAGAACTGCGAGGAAGGTTATATCGGTTACACAAAATTTTCAAAACTGTCAAATATGTTATCTGTATATAGGTCTTTGATGTATAAGAGACTGTTCAAATTCCATTGTCTAAATGTTGAGTCAAGTGTAGAGGGAGGGAAAAGATGGTTCTTATAAATCGGGCCCAGAACAGATGCTGATGTAAGCTTATAGTGACAGCGAAATTGATTAAAAATTTGGAGAGTTTACAGTACAACAGGATTTTTTATAAATCTAGAGAGCTGCACTGGCAAAGAGGAATACACTAAAGCTTGGAGAGATGTGGAAAGACAAAACTGAGCCTCAAGTAGACACCAGTTTGTATCTGATTGATGGAGCCAAAATAATATCTTTTGTATGTTGGATGCCCAATAATAATGGCTAAAGCTTGGAAGGCCCAATCCCCCCACCTCACGATCTCTTTGGAGAATGGACTTCTTAACTCTCGGAATCTTATTCCCCTAAATAAACGATGTTATGGATTGGTCGATGGATTTAAAATATGACTTGGGTATAAAGACTGGCAGGCATTGGAATAAATAAAGAAATCTGGGAAGTATTGTCATCTTTACAGACTGTATTTTCCCTGCCATGGTAAGTGGTAAACTGCCCCATCTTTCAAAGTCAGCCTTCATTTGATTGACTAGGGGGCGATAGTTAGCTTCGGACAGAGAGGAGAAGGAGCGAGTAATGTGTATACCTAGATATTTGAAACCATCTTGAGATATGGGAAAGGGAAAAGATCCTGTTTGAATATGTAGAGCTGAGTTGTTAATAGGGAAGCATATGCTTTTTTGAAAATGTAATTTATAACCAGAAAAAGCTCCAAACTGATCTAAAAGCGACACAATTCTGGTACCACTAGCCAAAGGATCATTAATATAGAGCAGGAAGTCATCCGCATATAAAGACACACGGTGTTCCATGTCCCCCCTTTTAATGCACTGAAATAGAGATGTTGATTTAAGTGCAATAGAGAGTGGCTCAATTGCAATGGCGAAAAGAAGGGGGGACAGTGGGCAACCCTGGCGAGTGCCACGAGTTAGTGGAAAACAGTCAGATCTAGAGTAGTTTGTTTGTATGCTTGCTAAAGGTGAATGGTATAAGACCTTTACCCACTGCACAAATAAGTTACCAAATCCAAATCTCTTCAAAACATCAAATAAATAAGACCATTCCACTCTATCAAATGCCTTCTCTGCGTCCAGAGAAATAACTACCTCTGGACACGGAGAAGCCCTGGGTGAATAAACTATAGCAGCCACCGTCGAATATTAGAGAAGGAATGGCGGTTTTTAATAAAACCTGTTTGGTCATCTGAAATTATTTGAGGGAGGAGGCGCTCTAAGCGGCATGTTAATAATTTAGCCAATATTTTAACATCTACGTTCAAAAGAGAGATGGGGCGTTAGGATCCACACTGGGTTGGATCCTTGTCTTTTTTAAGAAGAAGGGAGATAGACGCCTGTGAAAGGGTGGGGGGTAAAGAACCATTTTTCAAGGATTCCTGAAACATTTTCAGAAGGATTGGTGTGAGCTCCTCTTTGAATTTCTTGTAGAAATTTGTTGGGTACCCATCAGGTCCTGGGGATTTATTGCTCTGCATTGCCATGATGGCACTTTTAAGCTCATCTTGTGTAAGAGCTTGATCTAAGTCCTTTGATGCCTCAGAGTCCAGAGTTGGTATTTGCAAACTATCTAAGAAGTGCTCCATATCGGTTGTATCAGAGGGAAATTCAGAAGTGTAAAGAGAGTAGTAAAAGTCTTTGAAAATATTATTAATTTCTTTTGGCTTGTTTGTGGTGTTTTGGTGGGTATCTTTTATGAGGGGTATTAGTCGAGACGCGGCTTGATGTTTCAATTGAAGAGCCATTAAGCGGCTTGATTTATCACCATATTCATAGTAGAGACCACGTGTCTTAAAAATGAGATGTACTGACTGTTTGGTAGAGAGATAATTAAATTTTGCCTGCAAATCAGCCCGCTCCTTATATAATTTAGCAGAGGGAGTCTCTGAACATTTCCTGTCCAGTTCTAAAATGGACTGCTCTAGAGCTTGCATTTCCTTCTTACGTTCCCTACTGGCAAATTAACTATAGGAGATTATGAGACCTCGCAAGTACGCCTTCAAGGTTTCCCACAGCACAGCACAGAATATGAAACAGAATCAGTTTCATTAATCGTCAAGAATGTATTTATGTTAGTTGAGATAAAACTACACAATTCCTCACTTGATAGCAGAAGTGGGTCAAATCTCCATGGAGGTCTCTCTCTAATGTTTAATGGAAAACCCAGATCCAACAACACAGGTGAGTGATCAGATATAACTATAGCGGTCTATTCAATCCGTTTGATCATTGAAATAAAGGAGTTATCTATAAAGAAATAATCTAGACGGGAAAAGGAACGATGGACATGGGAGAAAAAAGAGAATTGTTTACTTAGTGGGTTCACAATTCTCCAAGGATCCACAAAACCACTCTGTTGCATGAAAAGTGAAAAGGATTTGGCCATACCTGTCAGGCTTCTTCTGGGGGATTGAACCCAAGTAGCTGGGTTTGTGAACCAGCGTTTTAGCCAGGTGAGCTACTGAGAGGCCCCAGTGCAGGATGTCGTTTGGAGCTTAAGTTTCTTTTCATTTTCAAAAACACAAAAGATTCCTTGACAGGAGAAACTACAAAAACACAGAAAATCAAGAACAGGGCAAAAGGCCATAAACTAACCACTTAGAACTAATGTGCTTGAGAGCATGACAAAACTATGGTGCTTGAGAGCACTTCTATCAACCATGGGGAACAAAGACAATATAACGACCAGAGACAGAGCAGGGAAACTAGCCAGGTATTTAACTCCTGGCTAATCAAGGAAAGTGGCAATACATGACAGGTGAGGACACACAGAGGGAAACCGGCGAGGGCACACAATTGGAAACAGGTCAGGGCACACAATGGATTACAGGTGAGGGCACACAATCACAACAGAAGCACATGTGGACATATAACACAGAAATCACGAAGTCCTTTTGGCTACCATATGCCGCCAATGTGCCAACTTATGGCAATCGCCGCCCAAAGTCCTGACAATACCAGAAGATATTCGCTTGCGATTGGACCTATCCAGCAATGGGTCAATAGCACAGTTCAAGTCTCCTGAGAAAATTATCTGGTGTGTATTTAGATTGGGTATAAGTGACAATATCTTATTTGCAAAATAAACATCGTCCCAGTTCGGGGCATAAACATTCACAAGTACTACAGGCTTCTGAAAAAGGCAACCGTAAACTATGAGAAAACGGCCATTGGGGTCACTGATTACACTAGAGGGAGAACATTGAGTACTTTTGGCAACCAATATAGCCACACCTCTGGATCTACTAGTTAATTTGGAATGAAAGATCTGACTAATCCAATTTCTACTGAGTCTCTTATGATCCTCCACTCTGAGATGTGTTTCTTGTAAAAGTAATATATCTGGTTTTAATTGTTTTAAATGAGAAAAAACTTTAGCTCTTTTAGCAGGACCATTAAGCCCCTTGACATTCCAAGATATAAACCTCACAGGATGGCCTTCATCAGGGTTCATCATGTTGGCAACATTAACAGACATATAGGGAAAGCAATTATAAACAATGTAAGCATACGCTGTATTTTAGAACACATACTGAGAAAAACAAAAAAAAAACGACCATCTGATGTAAGCTGCCATGGTGAATCCCCAGAACACCCCTTTAAAACAAACACAAAAAAAAAAACCTAGACCTACTTCCCCAATTGAAGACGATCGCAGGCATTACAAAACTAGAAACTTCCAAAATCATTTCCTTTAAAACTTAAACTAACGTTTTGATCGAGGGTGGCTCCCTTCCTAGAACATTCTCATCACCTTCAAAGCACAGCCCGCTTAGCTACAGAAAACATCAGTTTAGCACAATACAAAAAAAAACATTACTCATCTGCTGATTGAGAGGATACTCATAGTTAGTATATCACAGTCTTATTACAGTCTGTAAAGTAGCCTTAATTAAATGGGATAAAGCAATCAAAGAAGAAAATCAACAGGTTACCTCGATAAAGTAGGCTAAACCAACATCAACAGTGCCAGCAGTGGGCTACGTGAAAGTATCTGTATCTGTATCATTCAACATCTCGTTGTTTTCCCCAGTGTGAATCGTAAAACTCATTGGCTGCCTCTGGTGAGTCAAAGTAGTGTCTTTTACCTTCTGTAAGATTCTTTCTATATTTAGGCTACTAGACTTAATCACAAAAGGTGGTGTTGTTGGTTGTAGAATGGAGTCTCAATCAAGGAAGCTGAAGTGGTTCGGATCAGAGCCAAAGATATTTATTGTAACAGACAAGAAATATCACTAAGTACTTTTCTGAGTCTAAGTATCTAAAGTCGTGGTGGAGCAGAGTTTTTTCAGGGCACACGCGGCCTGCGTGGATCCGTCCTGGAGAGGAGATGGTGTCCGTCTCTCGTGATTCTTGCTCTGATCAACCTGAGTCTAGCGCGCAGCCCAATTTAACCAGTATAATTACGTAAACCAAATATAATGTATAGCATCTCTACCAAAGGATTACACACACACATATGAACACGTAAACAGTCTCATGAGCTCATCGATGGCCTTGCCCTTGGGCCTGATAGAATGGGCGCCTTTGAGGAATGCTACACAGCACATACACAGAGGGGCCTAAGCAGACATAGTGGAGCTGTCTCCAACGGGCATCATATGTCTTTAGTATACGTTGTGGTGACCTGTTAACCATACTGGGATCTGGGCCTACATGGTCCAAGGTACCTACACTAGAGATCTGTACATGAGAAATACACCAGAATCTAACATCCCTCCCTCTTGATCATTCTTAAACATAGTTTAAAACATCAACAACAACAGTGTATTTCTGGAAAACCTAAACAATAAACATCTTACATTGCTCTGACAGTATTTTATTATGATATGGAAGAAAACAAAAAGGGGAAGGAGGGTGAGGGATTGGAAAATAAAGGACAGGAAATAATAACACAAGGATACTTTGTCATACACTGGGAAACCCAGGGTAGGTTCAGTGGGTCACTCGAGGGAAACCCTACTTAAAGTTGGTGGGAGAGGGGAAGGGGAGGAAAAGTAAAAAGAAGCTTAAAGCAGGATTATCCTTATCTAAACAATTCTGGGGGGATGGGTCAGGGAATGGGGGGTTCCCTTCTCAGGTATGGCCTTTAGGGCGGCCACCTTAGGAAAAGGGGGCATCTATGGAGGGTGTTCCATAGGCAGCGATGTACTTAGGGATCGTGAATGGGACAGCAATGTAAGGTGGTACCTGTGAGGAGTTTTGCATTAACCCACAAACCCAACAGGCCTGCGCTCCTTTAGCTTTGGCCAAACCGTGCGCAGCCTGCAAGAAGGTGTTATCTTTGTGGACCTCATAATGGCTGTCAATGTCAAAATGTCCTTTTATACACAAATAACATATCAACAGGGCATACAACACATGGCATTTCATTTCGGGAACAGTCGTTTACAGAGTCTTCTCCTGGGACGGCTGATGGAGAGGGTAACAATTCGTGGTCTGGAAGCTAATCTAAGAAGTAGTACCACCAAAAACCTATACCAACATCCCACCTGGACTGGTTCGAAAGGATAGAGGAGAAACCTGCACTTTAATTCCCTAATCTTCCTTTTGTCACTAAGCCCTCCGTACAAATAAAAAATAAGAAATTAAAGTCTTCCCGCACTCTGACCTCCCTCTTCTCACCTACTCTGTAAAACAGACGTGAAAGAGCCCAATGAATGCCAATCTCGGTCAGTTGGTGCATCAACTAATTTACAATGGCTTGCATGGATCCATTTTGTCTTGTTAGCCACCCTAATGGCAGATGGAGTAATTAACAGTATCTGATACGGCCCTTTGTATTTGGCCTCTATACGGCCCTTTGTATTCGGCCTCTTTGTGGTTTGTGAATCAAGACCCACTGTCCAGGCACCAAAGAGTGTCCTCCCTCTGGCGGCTCAACCAAGGCCTCTTTGACTTGGTTGGACGTCAGCTGGAGGGTCTCTGAGAGCTTGATGCAGTAGTTCATCAATGCGTCTGAGGTGAGGTGCACATCGGCTGTGCGCAGGTCAATTGAGCCTGGGAAGCTAAAGAACCGTCCAAACACCACTTCGTAGGGGGACAGGCCCACATCTTTGTTGTGCATAGCTCTCATGCTACTAAGCGCAATGGGGAGCGCGTCCACCCAAGGTGTTCCTTCTTGATGCATCTTTGCCAGTCTTTCCTTCCGCCATTCTTCATTTTCAGATTCCTTTTTCAATTGTAGGCATTTTGCGTTGTCGTTTTCCGTTCCGAGGTCAGTTTCCATTTCAACATTTCCATTTCTCCTCCCCTCTTTTTGTCTTGCTGCTTTTCTGGATGCGTCATCAGCTAGCGCGTTACCACGGGCTTCTGGGGTGTCCAAGTTCGTGTGAGCTTTCACCTTGACCACCGACAGTTCTTTGGGAAGTAGCATTGCGTCCAAGAGATCTACTACTGCGTTAACGGCGTCAAGCACTGTGATGATCTTGAGGAACTGGTCACCAGAGGCCACAACAGGACTCAGATGGGCGAGGCCTTGATTGGCCAGACGGTAGTCCTCCGTCAGTCTCCAGGATCCATTTTGTTTCTTTACAGGCCACACCGGGCCGTTGGAAGCAGATTGAGTATTGAAGATGATTCCTTGGTCACACAAATCTTTGATGATTGGCTTCAGTCCATCGACAGCAGCTCGGTTGAGCGGTTTCACATTTGGGGGAACTTTTCCAGTCAACATCACAGGTTCCCTTTTCAGCAGGCTGTAGTCAGTTTCTCCCTTGGCCATGACTGGGTGGTCTTGTTGCAAGTACAAGGCCTTCAGAGGTGTCTCTTTGGATGAGGGGAGTGTGTCCAAATCATATTTCCCTGCATATGCTGAATGCAGTGGTTGGTGATTGGCCTGTGGCTGAAGCAGAGGAGGGGCTGATTGAGGTTGGGGTGACAGGTAGCCCTGTTGAGGTGTGAGTGGCAGTGGAGGCAGTGCTTGGTAGGGCCCGTAGTGTGGGGTGCTTGTGATAGGCTTTTAGATTGCTCCTGCATAGCTGTCATCTGTTCCGAACATGCTTGCGTGAGGCGGCACCGTAAGGTCCATCAGCACCCCGTGTGAGCACCATGTCGCTCTCATTGCGTCGAAGGACCATTCCAACCCCTGGCCACCAGTTGGCGCTGTCCCTATTTTGTAATCGGGAGGGGCTGGGAGATCTGGGTACTGCCTTGTGGGTTGGCCCCTCCCTGTTGGTCCCTCCCCCCTGAAGGACCATGCCCCGCAGCTTTTCGAACCTGCATTGCCTGCTTGGTGTTTGAGCCAGAAGCACATCTTTTTTGTAGCTCCACTAAGACCACATTTACACATAGCCGGGTATTTACAGAAACGAATATTTCTGCCCCTCCGTTTTCAAAAATAACGTTGTACACACAAGGTCGTTTTCAAACAAGTTTCTGTTTACATGAACCCGCATATACCCCCTAAAACTCCATCATAACTATGCCAAACCTGTAAGTTTGCATAAGTAGGCTAATCCATTAAATTGGCTTTGAGTCCTATATATTTAAGTGGATCCTTTACGTTTATCTGGGCTACTACAACAGGTAGAGAAGATGGAATGTAAAACTCGTTGTCCACTGGTGGAGGTGCAGGGGATACCATTGTTAAAGCCAAAAGTCACACACTGGGGAAGGGTTGAGAGATTCAGTTATAGGGTTGAAAGAATGCAATCCTGCGTTTGCATTTGTATAAATAAGCACTACCTTAACAGCATACATGATCAGCTAGCAAACTAACTGTAAACATAGGACGCTCACCTGACGTGATGCATTTTTTGTCGTATACTGTGACGTTTGAAAAACTAAAACTCCGTTTGACCCAGTGCACACGCAAACACAAAAACTGAGTTTTCAGAAATCTCCACTTTGGCCGGAGTTTTTAGGAATGATCGTTTTCCGTGATAAAACCTCCGTTTTTGTGTAAATGAAAGGCCAAACCGCATGAAAATATCTGCGTTTTCCCACCGTGTAAACGGGGTCTAATTCTCCCTGTAACCGCCTTATACACCTTTTTAAGTTTGCGTTTTGGCCAACAGTCATGACTGCTGTCAGAGAATTTATCCTTCTTTTCAGCCCATGCTACGAGTGCTTCATTAATCTAATAGCCATCCATACCACTCAAGATGTCTTTAAACAAAAAATCCCCTTTTCCAATCATTGTTAAGGTTTCAGTGCTTTCATCCACTTCCGTGGGTTCAGCAGCCGTTACCATTTTCAAAGTGTTCTTATAGCCACACCCTACAAATCAAATTCAATTAAACTTTCTTTTAGCTGTAATTTTAACCAAAATGTGTCTTAGCAACACACTACAAATTAAATCCAATTAAGCTTTCCAAATTCAGTAGCTGTAATTTAACCTCAATGTGCGTTTCTCTGTGTCTCACACACTGCGAGTGAAAAATTCCACCCTTATCTTCTACAGCTGGCTTCAGCTGCTCCTTTCAACCACTAGCACGTTGGCCCCCATCCTCGCCCTCCTTCTCTGTCTCAGAGTGGGGAGAATGGTGCACGCTGCGAGTAATTCTAAAAAATTCTAATTCTAATTCTAATTTAATTCTAAAACCTCCGCGGCTCACACTAATCTGCCTTCCCGCTAACCCAGAGCGCGGCTGTCGATGACAGCAAAGAGCAGAGCCTCCTTATCCTCTCCACGGCTATTGACTAACAAATAAAACCAATGGAAGGTGTCCGCAAAGCGTGATACTCCGCCTCTGATTAGACTGGTCAGATTAGACAAGCTCCCTGTGAGCACTGAAGTCTCAACACAACACAAAGCTTATTTATCTGCCGCGGCGTCTTTTCTTTAGAACCCAGGTGTCCAAGCTGTCCGGAAAGCTTATTAATGACACCACACTTATACAGATACGGCAATCCTGTATACCTCGACTGTAAATCTATTCAAGCCTTCAGAAAACAATTGTCACAAACGGTTACCAGTCTTAGAACCAGCTAATCATAGAAACAGCCTTCACACAACCTGGCCAGGTTCAGGACACGTAAGCAACCGCTGTAGTCTAAACACAAGAACAAATTATACATCGACTTTCGAAGTAAAACTCCGAGACTGACGTCCAACCCCTCTACAGAATATGGCGAGACTGAGAGTTAGTGTATACACAACCAAATAGCTATATCAAACAAACATTTATAAAAAACATTCATACATCAGAGACCCCAGTACTTGAATCACTGATACAGGTTAATCATCAAAAATATCAGATCCTTGATGGTACAACATTCCCACTCTTTTTTGTTTTAACTGATTAGCAGACTAAAAAGAGAAAAAGCCAAACAGACTTAATCTAAACTAGTTCTTTAACTTCGTAATGGAGCAGAGTGAGGGCAGTGAACGTCACCTTGTTCCCTGGGGCCACTCCCTCGGTAGCCATCAGTCAGGCGGGGTCGGAGCCTCCAAGCGTTGTGTGGAGCGGTCCTCCGTCCAGATGCGGCCTTCTTTGGAATGCGTCTGCCCCAGGTCAGGCAGGTGATGTCACAGCGTCACGTAGCAACCAGTAGAAGCTGGGTTTTCGACACCACTGTAAGATTCTTTTCTATATTTAGGCTACTAGACTTAATCACAAAAGGTGGTCTTGTTGGTTGTAGAATGGAGTCTCAATCAAGGAAGCTGAAGTGGTTCGGGTGACCTGGAGCCGGGCAGGGTACAATAAGCCAAACCTGATCCCTTTCTCGTAGAGCAGAGATTTAACATCCCTGAACGTTGATCGTTTTCTCCCCAGCTCCGCACTGAAATCTTCATGGAAAAACACACGACTTGCACGGAAGACTAGCTCCTGCATCTGTCTGCTGACGCGATGTTTATCCTGAAAGTAGTGAAAGTGGACCAGGAATACTCTTGGTCTCGATCGCCGGCCTTTATCGGTTGGTTTAGCTCCAATTCAGTGTGCACGGGAAAGCAGGAGAGGTCCCGTAAAGAAATCTGCGCACAGTACCTCATGAAAAAAATCGGCCATGAATTTTACAGGGTCTGCACCTTCCAACTTTTCAGGGATGCCGACCACTCTCAGGTTGGATCTCCGCGATCGATTCTCCAGGTCATCAAACTTCCTTTTCAACAGCGTATTCTCCCCCTGCAATGTTGCTATGGCAGTCTCAACACTCACCAAACAGTCAGTGTATTCACTTAGATTATCTTCAACCCCATGAATACGTTCGTCGTGTGATTCATAGTAAGACTTTACTTGTTCAAGTGTGCTGTTCACTGGAAACAACGCGATTTCAAGCGCATTTTTCAGTGCAGAATGCACTGCTGGAGTCATATCAGTGAGGAGAACCGAACGAAGTTTCTCAAGGTCTTCTGGTAGTGCATCAGGCATCGAGGCCGTAGCCATGTTTTCACTTCTGGTTGAAGCTTCGTCTTTTTCAGTTGCTTTATTATTTCTACGGTGTGTTTTGCTTGTCGGTGTCTAGCTAAGACCAAAGTTGTGCAAAAGGTTTAGGCTACATACAGATAACTGCAGGCATATATTAGCAATGAAGGTGGAACAAGTATTTCGAATTTAAACGGGAGCCACACTCAAACACGTCCACTCACTCCATGTCCTTAACCGGAAGACCACACCTCATATTTTAACTGTTGACTCAGGGCAGGGTTTTTCCTGCAAAGAGAAAATGTGGGCGCACGCCTAAGCCGTTTTCCCGAGCGCCTATGAAAAATCCCGAGCACCTAAGGCAAAAAAAAAAAGTGCGATAAAATAAAACTCGTCCGACTCAGCTTAATGGTGTTTTGAGCCCTCATGTTGAATTCAAGAGAGCTGCAGCAGATCCCGCCTCCAACCCCCTCAGCCAATCATTGAACAGAGGCTTCTCCAAGCTTGCCAGTTTAGAGAAACATTAATTACTCAACCTGCGTATGCGTATTCAAATATCTGCTATTTTGAGAACTTACACAGGTCTAGGCTATTACTTGATTTGTCTAACCGTTTTGGTTTATCAATGAAAGTTCAACTTGTTTGTGTTGCACCTCGAATATAATAATATTAATATTATTATTGATAAACCGGTGCGGTTATAAACTGTCGTTCCACTGCGAGGGCCAGCCCGATGTGCACGAATAGACCTGTACAAATGCACATTAAATTTCCACTCAAAATGCTGTCAAAAGTTTGATTATCGATTTCCAACGCAGCCTCCATTGGTGAAAATAATGGTATGTAGGTTTGTAAAATAAACATGAATAGTAATAATAGATAAACTTTCATAATTCATGTGTTCCATTTCTGACCACTGGTAAGTTCCTGATTCTATTGATATAGATTTCAGTAGTTTGCATATATACGAGGTAAACCTTGATCATTTTTTTAACCATACATGATAGCACCATGGGGCTTGGACTATTGTCAATATATTAGCCTATCTATTTAAAATAAATTCCTCAAGCATAGCCTCCATTATTTATCAAATGGTTAAAAAACTAATATTACATAGATGTCTATTTTGATTTAAATTGGAAGCAAAATGATAACCTCAAGCATTGCCTCCATTATTTGTGAAATGTAAAAGATAAATAAAAGACATTGGGCCTCATTCTCGTTCATTTTCTGAAATTCTTCTGAAAATGTTACTTACGCAGCTTCGTAAAAACAACGAAAGGGAAACGCTTCCGCTGCATTCCCGCACGCTTGAAAATGCGTTCATAAGCAGCCGAAGTCTTCTCAGCTGTGTTCCTTCGGATTAGTTTCTTAAATTGATGCGCGTTCTCGTAAAAGTGGATTTGCATACGTACACGCCCCGCCAGCTCCTTATTAGGGTCGCAATCGTAGAAACGTGTGCTGTCGGAATGTCCCGAAAGCACCTCGTAAGGCAAGTCATGTCTAAGCAGAAAGCGAGCAAAAAAAACGCAGATTTAACTTAACCGGTGCAGACATGGAGGTAGGCTACTGCAGGATGTATATGTGTCCATTCTATTCCACTATGGCTATTTAAATGCGATTGGGTTTAGTGTTTATTTATTTATTCACTTACATTTTGCAGTTTTCGTGTACATTTACATTCACATTCAATCATTTAGCAGACACCTTTGTCCAAAGTGACGTAGAAGGGAGAGAACAGTCAAGCTACGAGCAATAGAGACCTAGTGTAACAATATATACTACCTCATAGAGGAGGGTGGCAGGTTCGATCCCTGACCAGTAGGAAAAATGTGGGTTGGGGAAGTGGTAGAGCACTGCTCTCCCATGCCCATATCCACGGCTGAGGTGCCCTTGAGCAAGGCACCTAACCCTGATCACTGCTTCCCGGGTGCCGCTGAAGGCAGCTCACTGCTCCGGGTTAGTGTGCCTCTCTGTGTGTTTCACTGCGTGTATCACTACCCAGGATGCAGGGGCGGAGTGGGACACAAAAATCCACCGGGACAATTCTGACTGCACCGGCCCACCACCGGCCCACAACGTGCCCAAAACTGGCCCAACCCGCATCCCCTCCACACCACCTCCCATATCAACTACACAAACAAACGGGCGGCTTTTGATCATTATTGTTAGATTTAGTGTTGATGTGTGGGTGACAGACATGACAGTGACAGTGACAGTGTATTTGTATATGTACATTTATGGAAATACGGAACAAATCGCGTCCCGTATTGGCTCAAATGTTATGCTAATTCGCAACAATGTGTCCTGTCAACTCACTCGCATTTAGTTGACGGCTGGTTGAATAAATCCGTAATTCTTGTACATTTTGATGCACTTTCCTCCAGCATCCGCCTCTTTTTCAGTCTGGCCTTTTTGCCCCCTCCTTTCTCCTTTCTCTTATGTCCCTCAATCAGGTCCACTTCACCTGCTCTCTCTCGCTGATAGCCGCTAATTTATCTCCCTAGGTTCACTTGATAAAGGCACAACGATACGCATTTCCCATGAGGCAATTTGCTCCGACCATTCTACATTCAACAAAAAACGAATTCAATCGCTGGCCAATTTATATTTGTGGTCATGAAAGTAGCCTAATGAAGCGTCTGAATAAAAAAGAATAACATCAATATAGGAGGCTAAACAAAAATCAGAAGGTTGGATTAATGGGAGTGAGTTTGACACACACCATAGGTGTGATGTACAGAGACAAATAGAGCTATAAATAGTGGTTGGACTACTGAATTACAGAAGTCTCAGAGAACTTAGAGATTTTCACGGGACCATGATTTGACGTACATGTAATTTCGATGGGCCGCTCATGAATTTGACACGACGGCTGCGAAGGCCGGTCTGTAGGTTGGTTCTCGATAGATTATTGGCCGACCGGCCTACCGGGAAAAATCCCGGTCCTCCCGATGGCCACTCCGCCCCTGCCAGGATGGGTAAAATGCATAGATAAAATTCAGTGTGTGTGTGTGTCTCAATTTCCATTTCCAAAATCATGACTATAAATGTGAAACGTAATATTCTGGTATTTATTATTGTTACAATAATTGAATCCGAGGATGTCTGTAGAGTTGACGTGAACGCAATCACCAACAGATTTTCACAAATTCAACCGGTAACCATTTTAACACGGACAGTTTTTTTAAATGTAATTTCTCAATGTGATTCCTCAAATAACCATAAGATGGCCGACGGGGCGCAATTTTTTCGGGGGGGGCACCGAAGAGCCATTTTGACCCAGGAAAAACCCTGTTTAGGTGCATCACCAATGACCATAGATGAACATTATATTAAATGTGACAGGATGAGCTCAGCTGTTGCAGTGAAAACTGAGCCTGTAAGATTTAAAGCTGCTGCTTCAGGCCAAGCAGACTTATTGAACTAATAGACTTCACAAGTGGGTAGCAGTGTGTGCTTTCCCATGAGAAAAACACATACAGTATGTGACTCAGTTCACTTTTGTAATTTTTGTAAGAGACTGCCTTGGTAGGAGATTATATATTTTTTTGTTTATTTAATTTAAGCACTAGTGATGATGTTTTGTGTCAGACAAGAGATATGTTTATTGTCTCTATTTGTACAGGTTCCTGAAGGGGAGTGCTGCTGAGGAAGCCTGTGCTGCTGTGGCTTCAGCTGTGGGTTCAAACCCCTTACTCATGACTGAGCTGGATCTGAGTGGGCGCATACCAAAAGCCTTGGGAATGACTCAGCTGTGTGCTTTACTGGAGGATTCCCACTGCACACTGCAGACACTGATGTAAGTTGATGCTGTCACATTCTCTTTGATTAATATACTGTACATTAGCTGCATCCTTCTTTTTTGGAGGATGTTTCGAGTTAGAGTGCCAAATCCGATGTTTATTTCTTGAGATATATGTGGTGGCCTAATGGTGATGTTGGTAAGCCTCCAGTTGAGCATTACATGTTGGTGCACCATTTTGGATCATCTCCAAGGTGTGCAAACTTTGCACTAAGACTAACAGCTAGAGACAACAAGAGCACATTCCATCCCAAGTTAATAAGAACTATTGAGAACAATTTCAATGTTGATGGCTGCTTGAAGTCCCTCTCATCTGAACAGGAAGCAGTAGAGCTAGTCAATGAGTTTACATCTCTGTGTCAAAGGGAGCAACCTCACACTCGAACGAACATGCTATCGATAGTGCGCTCAATCTATGACCAACTTGGTTTCTTGTGCCCTCCCACTCTACCTGCAAAGATGCTTCTTCAAAAGCTCTGCAGGAGTAAGTATGACTGGGACAGCAGAATACCTCAAGCTGCACCTGACGAATGGAGAAGATGGATCGAACGTCTTGATTCATCGAAGAACTTATAAGTGGCACAGTGTGTGAAACCATTTGGACGACTCAGACTTTTCTGATGCCAGTGATCGTGGATGTGGCACCATAAGTTACTCCAGAATGACTGCCGACAATCATATGGTACATGTGTCCTTCATGCTTGGTAAAGCAAGAGTGGCTCCTTTAAAACAGATGACCATCCCTGGCATAGAACTGGCAGCTGCAGTACTGGCTGTTAAAGTGGACAAAATGCTGAGAAGATGTTAAAGCTGAGTCAGTCAGCCTTTAGGAAAGTCTCTATATAAATAGCACATGAGCAACAAGATTTCACCAAATAAGTGCCAAATAGAATCTCTCTCATAAGGGAAAACACAGATGTATCAAAATGGAACTAAACTGAACCCAGCTTACATGTCATTAAGAGGTGTGAGTGCAAAGACAGAAGAGGAATGGCCTCAAACCCCATGAAGTCCCTGTGACTCGCTCAGGATGACCCAGAGGTGAAAAGGGGCGACAGTGGTACAGGAGGTAGAGAAGTCGTTTAGTAGTCTGAAGGTTGTTAGTTTGATACCCTGTTGAAGCATCCTTGGGCAAGACACTGAACCCCTAATTGCTCCTGATGTGCAGTGTGCCATCAGCTTAAAATGTGTATACATCCTTGTAAGTCGCTTTGGATAAAAGTGTCTGCTAAATGATTAAATGTAAATAGAGCACCACTGTGTTCAGTTTTGGCACCAAAGACAAAAGAAAAGGAAAAACCAACAAACAAGCTATTAGAACACTTCTCTAGTTGGCACAAATTAAGCAGAGTAGTGGCGTGGTATTTGAAGGGTATTTGAAGGGTATTTGAAGTTAAAGAACATTCTCGTCACACATAAATCAAGTGAAGTGATAAATGGCCATCATAGTGTTCTGATACAGACAGAGGTATTCAGATGAAATGGCAACATCATCGAAAGACTTTGAATAGTTAAAGTAGCATGTTATAGAGGGGGTTGGGGTGTTACATGCACGGCTCTCTGCATGAAGATGAACGGGAGTTCCACAAGCAAGGTTAAAGTAATCAAACGGACATTTATTAAAAGTATAGTAGAAAAGTCTGAATAATTGCCGGAAATAAAAGTGTAGTGCGAGTGGGTGTCTAATGGGTGGATATACAGTATGTCCAACAAACAAACATAAACGATGCGTCGAGGAGAGGGAGCCTCCGGTGCACTGCGCCAAGGCCCTCTTATTGTGGAGCTCATCAAGCCTTCATTCGACACACCTGTGGGCACCTGCGCAGATTCTGCTCCCCAGCTGTGGAAGAGCACTCATAGCAGGGGGCGGGGCAGACCAAGCTGGGTCGTGACAGGGGAAAGGTGCAATCGCTGAGGGTCATCCGATTAGAATGAAGAATCCAGTTGAATCTGAACTCTTTCTATTAAATACTTGTAAACAACGATGAATACATTGAGGTGTAAGTGGGTGTATGTTTGTGAGGTTCTGAAAGTAAAGCACAAACAGAAAATATACATTCATACACAACCCTGTATTACCCACCTACTCAACTGAAAGACTAACAAACAAGTGCGCGCGGGCACACACACTTACAAACACACATACACCAACTCACACACACAAACTCACTCAAACACAAAAACTCGCACAAATGCAGAAACTCACACAAACACACTCACACACACACGCTAACACACGTACACACATGTGGTCACATACAAACTCACACACACATACTTACAAACTCACCCACACACATATCAGGACTGCCAAACTAGCCTACAAAGAGAAAATTGAAAATCATGTCTCGGATAACGACCCGAGACGAGTGTGGCAGGGGTTACAACACCTCACTAACTATCAGGGCAGGAAAAAAACAGTAACAACAGCAAACGGTGCCCTGCTGGCAGAAGAGCTAAACAACTTCTTTGCCAGTTTTGAGACCAAGAGCACCTCTGCTTTATCGCCTCCTGTGGTCACTGACACTTCTGTTCTCACTGTCCAACAACACGAAGTGAGACAGGTTCTCAAAGCAGTGAATCCCAGGAAGGCTGCTGGCCCTGATGGGGTACCTGGGAAGGTACTTAGAGCGTGTTGTGATGAACTCTCTTCTGTATTTACCACCATTTTCAACATATCTCTCGCTCAGGCCATTGTCCCTTCCTCTCTGAAATCAGCAACTATCATCCCTATACCCAAGAAACCATCATCATCATCAAACAGCCTAGCAGACTACAGACCCGTGGCCCTTACCCCTCTCATAATGAAGTGTTTTGAGAGACTGGTACTCAAACATGTACAAGCCAGTCTCCCTCACTCCTTGGACAATCATCAGTTTGCATACAGGGCTAGAAGATCCACAGATGATGCCTTATCCACTACCCTCCATGCTGCCCTCAACCATCTTGAACAGAGAGACAGTTATGTAAGGATGCTTTTTGTGGATTATAGCTCCGCCTTTAACCCAATCATCCCCGACATCCTGATCAACAAACTGCTGACCCTCGGACTACCCCCATCTACCTGCAGCTGGATAAAAGACTTTTTGTCAAACCGCCCACAGACTGTTAGAATTGGCCCCCACCTCTCCTCCACCATCACACTTAGCACCGGCTCACCTCAGGGCTGTGTGCTGAGTCCTCTCCTCTTTTCACTATACACCTTTGACTGTCTACCAACATTCCCCACTAACTCTATCATAAAGTTTGCAGATGACACCACTGTGGTCGGACTTATAACGGGCGGGGACGAGTCCGCCTACAGACAGGAAGTTCAGAATCTGTCTGAGTGGTGCTCAGCAAATAACCTCATCCTAAATACCACAAAAACAAAAGAACTCATAATTGACTTCAGAAAACACAACACCTCCCCCCAACCTCTCCTCATAAATGGTGAGGGTGTGGAGAGAGTCAACTCTTTCAAATTCCTGGGCATCCATATCACAGACTGTTTCTCTTGGACAACTAATACCACAGCAAGTATTAAAAAGCACAGCAGCGCCTTTACTTCCTCAAGATACTGAAGAAGAACAACTTGGATACAAAGCTGCTGGTGTCCTTTTATAGATCCATCATCGAGAGCATCCTGTCATACGGCATCTCTGTGTGGTTTGCTTCATGTTCTGCAGCAGACAAAACAGCTCTACAAAGAATAATAAAAATTGCAGAAAAAAATCATTGGTTGCCCCCTCCCTCCCCTGTCAGATATTGCACTTAGCCGCACCCTCTCAAGAGCCAAGAACATCATCAAGGACAACACTCATCCCGGCCACCACTTGTTTCAATCGTTACCCTCTGGTAGGCGTTATAGGTCCATACAGTCCCGTTTTAAAAATAGTCCCGTTTTTAAAATAGCTTCTTCCCAAATGCAATAGTCTATCTAAACAAACATAGCTAAACCCAGCCACTTACTGTCACTTCTTGCACTTTAATAGTTGCACTACCTGGTCATTGCTCCTTTTACTGTTTTTTTTTTTTTTTTTAATTGTATTTATTGTGTTTTATATGTCTTGTAATGATTAGTTATTGTATTTAAGCACCTAGTGGAGTAGCGCTCCAAATTTCATTGTATTGCAAAGTACAGTGACAATAAAGGCATTCAATTCAATTCAATTCAATACACTAAAACACCTGCTCACAGACACACATTAAAACACCAATTTACACACAGACACACACACACACAGAAATACATACAAACAAACATACATACACACTTACAAATACACAGTTTTGGTTTTCTAAAGGAGATACATATAAAAAAATCCTTTTCTCTCTGCAGCCTTGGAAACTGCAGTATTACAGAAGAGGGCTTCAGTTCTCTTGCATCAGCACTGAGATCAAACTCCTCACACATCAGAGACCTGCGGCTGTTTGAGAATAAACCAGGAGGCTCAGGAGTGAAGCATCTTTCTTCTTTTCTGGAGGGTCCAACCTGTAAACTGGAGGTACTAAGGTGAGTACCACAGGACCAAATACTGAGTTAATATCAGTGAATTTGATGGTGATAGTGAACTCCCATCCTCTTCACATGCAAATGGGTAATAATGATTCAGTATGCTAGTGTGCAATGTTTCAAGTTTGAGTGCCAAATCCGATGTTCATTTCTTGAGATTTCTGTGGTGGCCTTATGGTGATGTTGGTGACCCTCCAGTTGAGCATCACATGTTGGTGCACCATTTTGGATCATCTCCAAGGTGTGCAAACTTTGCACTAAGACAGACAGCTAGAGACAACAAGAGCACATTCCATCCCAAGTTAATAAGAACTATTGAGAACAATTTCAATGTTGATGGCTGCTTGAAGTCCCTCTCATCTGAACAGGAAGCAGAAGAGCTAGTCAATGAGTTTACATCTCTGTGTCAAAGGGAGGAACCTCATACTCGAATGAACATGCTATCGATAATGCGCTCAATCTATGACCCACTTCTTGTGCCCTCCCACTCTACTTGCAAAGTTGCTTCTTCAAAAGCTCTGCAGGAGTAAGCATGACTGGGACAGCAGAATACCTCAAGCTGCACCTGACGAATGGAGAAGATGGATCGAACGTATTGATTCATCGGAGAACTTATAAGTGGCACAGTGTGTGAAACCATTTTGACCACTAAGACTTTTCCGATGCCAGTGATCGTGGATACGGCACCATAAGTTACTCCAGAATGACTGCCGACAATCATATGGTAGATGTGTCCTTCATGCTTGGTAAAGCAAGAGTGGCTCCTTTAAAACAGATGACCATCCCTGGCATAGAACTGGCAGCTGCAGTACTGGCTGTTAAAGTGGACAAAATGCTGAGAAGTTGTTAAAGCTGAGTCAGTCAGCCTTTAGGAAAGTCTCTATATAAATAGCAAATGAGCAACAAGATTTCACCAAATAAGTGCCAAATAGAATCTCTCTCATAAGGGAAAACACAGATGTATCAAAATGGAACCAAACTGAACCCAGCTTACATGTCATCAAGAGGTGTGACTGCAAAGACAGAAGAGGAATGGCCTCAAACCCCATGAAGTCCCTGTGACTCGCTCAGGATGACCCAGAGGTGAAAAGGGGCGACAGTGGTACAGGAGGAAAAGACGTCGTTTAGTAGTCAGAAGATTGCTAGTTTGATACAAGGGGGTGTAACGGCGGACTCTTGAACGTCCGCACAGGAGGCCATTTTAAGGACGGTATAGCTTCCGGGAGGGATCATGGTACGTTAGGTAACGTCAGTGATCTTCACAATCGTTTACACTCTTATCTCGCGAAAATTTTGACGGATTTACAAATGACTTGATTTACAATCGTCATTACCTTGGAAATAATTCTGGATGCTTGAACAGGTTGAAATGTGCAGCTTAACCTGTTACTGCTTTAACGCCCCCTAATGGACCCGGGGGCGGGCCCGTACTGGATAAATCGCCAAAACAAATCCTGAAAATTCTATTTCTGAAAATATGATTCAAACTCCCATTTAATATTTTTTTGTGGTAATCCAACTATGTGTAAACCGATTTTCAGTTGTCTACATGCATCCGTTACAAATAAATACAATTTTAAACACACCATGACACATCCTCATTTTTTTCATATGGAGCAGCCTCCTCCCATAACTAAGCCATTTAAATGTGTTTCTGCATTATCCGTACCTTAAATAACGTTATAGAACATTCATTTACCTTCAAAACATCTAAAAAAACAGACTTGAACTGCATGGTTATGTCCATAAAGTTGTTTATTCACTTGCTCACGACATTGAGAAAAAACGTTCACTTTCTTGTATGTTTCTGATGACGATCTCCTCGCTCTCTTCCTGACAACACTACACGAAGTTATCACGTGATGTTATATATAGTTACAAAGCTTAAGACCCCCTCTTTCAGAATCTTTGGATTTTATTGGCTGTTAAACACATGTTTGTCATGAGTGACAGGCATTACCACCAATGGCATCAGCTCTCAATCGTGAAGCTGCTCAGGCATGTCCTATCATATCACTTTACACTTCTTGTAAGACTTCTCGGTAGTGATTGACACCTGTTTTACCGAATAATAGAGATTCTACCAAACAAGTAGGTAGGTCATTTGCCCTGATTGCTCAGTCCTGGAGTTTAGATTTTTGAAAGCGCAACTCAAGAGTCTCAGCTGCGCTCCCGGTGCGTAAATGGGCCATTTTGTTTACCTTCAAATGCGCACAGCAAGTGGTTTGGTCCACACGATCCTGAGGGCTTGTTTGTGCATATTTTTGGCTGCAATTTGTCTCCCTTGTACTCATCCATCATGGCAAGACGAGGATTGCAGATGAGTGAAATACAATGGATGATTTTTGATGATTTTCGGGGAAGCCAGTGGACTAAGCATGGACTAGCATGCTAGCATGGACTCAGCATGGACTAGCATGCTAGCATGGACTCATTGGAAGAGTGAATGGAATCGATGCCATCCTCGATGCGTAAGTAATTTAAACCAACTACTTTTCAGTGCATACCAGTAAGCTATGCATATGCCTTATTCTCTTTAGTGCTTTATTTTTTTTATCATTGTGGGATGTAGTTTGCTAGTAATGGATATTGGTTACCATGCTGCTGCTGTATTTACGTAGCTGCAATGTAGACTACAACATACTAACATAGCACAACCTGCTTCTTGCCTCAAAACGCATAGAAATGTTTTATTTACATCTGCTAAATGAATAATGCCTATGTTATTATCACACTTCAGCTTGACTATGGTGTTTTTTACATATGTTTACATTTTACATATTTGTGCATTAGCTTAGTAAATAACATGAAGCAAAATTCAATTGTAAGGCATGACCCAGTCAAAATATTTATATTGTCCAACGTTTTTATCTTGCAGTGACCCAGCCCCAGCTCCAGTTCCAGCTCCAGCATCAGCATCACCCCCACCACCACCCCCGTCGCCACCACCACTACTACCAGCTGCATAGCCTCCAACAGTGACACAATCCAATTTCAAAAGAAATTATAATATTAGTCTAAAATGGAGTTATATATGTCTGTACAACGAAAAAAAACAATGATTTACAATGAGAACATTTTTTTTATGCATTTGGAGAGCTTGGAGAGGTTTTGGACACTTGGAGACGCCTGAATGCACCATTTAGATATTGCTGTGCAACACCTGGACATTTTTAGATATCTGCTCCAAAATTTGTACTTTGTTTCTCAGGAACATGTTGAATCAGGAAATATAGAACATGACAGAATTTTCTTCCCTTGAAACCATCCACACACTGTCAAACATAAAAATGAAAGGCGTTTTTTACATTTTTGACATTTTGTTCTGTATATGATGCTTTGAAATTGATACTTAATGATGAAAATAAAAGTCAGGAGGTGAATGCATGTCTTGGCCCATTTGTCTTCTTCAATTTAAGATATGAATGATCTTTGTATCATGTGTACAACTTCAGATATTGAGTGTTATTATGTGTAAGTACAAATCGTTCCAAATTAAGGCGAAATATCCCACTGCAGTAACAGGTTAATTGTGTATCACGGCTATTGTGTGTCAGTCATTTTACATCAATTGGCAAGGCATAATTGTTCTTTCTTTTCAATATAACTTAAGGCGAGACACTACAGGTGAATAGGGTAATTTTTTTAAATAATAGATATCACCATGAAACTTCCTCAGTTGATTACTTACACATGTATGAACAAAAAATGTATAACAAGTTTCTGAAATTATTATGTTTGATTATGCAAATTAGGCATTATCTAATGAAATATGCGCACATTTGCATATATTTCCGGTAGATATATCTGGACATACGATAAAGCAAGGGGATTTTTTTTTTTCATTTTGTTTACACACAAGATGCAAACAAATTTACAGAGGGATTTCAGGATATCTGCTTTCATTACCTAGAAAATCTAAATACACTGTCTATAACCTTAAAAAAAAAATCGATTTTCGCCACCTTTTTTTTAACAAAATGTCACATAAATCAGGCCAGGAATGATTTACTAACAAATCCCTCTGTAAATATATTCAGAATAGTGCTAAGTGTATAACTGGAGAGTTTGGTGTACATAGGTGCTACATAGGCTGAGAAGTATCTACCGGAGAATGACAAAAAACTAATTTTGAGAAAACGGCATTTAAAGATTTGAATAGGGGAATTTAATACATTTCTATTGGAAACAATTGCTCAAAAACAGAATAAATGCTCAGGCCCTTAGTAATAATAATATAAAACATTTCAAACTCATGCATTAACACAGAACACAGAACAACACCATCAGCTTTCTGTTCTCAATGTCCATTCCAGCACCATATGTAGGTCCCTCTGACAGTTCTTGCTGGTGCCTCTCCACTTTCTTGGCTGTGCTCACCAATTTTCGTTTGCGCTTCACAGATGTGGACTGAATGGCATTTGCCTTGGACACTCTGAGCAGGTCTGCCTGCTTAATTGTGTTCACTGTAATGAGTGTGCTCTCCAGCCATAAGTTGGCCATCACATTAAGCATAGCTGAGGCACCCTCATTAAAAGAGGAGATGGCCATGCTCGCTGCTGCCTCGACCCTGTTCTTACCAACAAAAACTGTTTTGGGGCATCGGGCCCATATGACAGAATTGAGGCACTCATTCACATTTTGTGCACCACCATTCTGCTTTTTCTCGCCCACCTCTCGGGTGAGGTAATTGGAAGCATGTCGTGTGTGGCTTTCGGGGGTCTCACCTTTATCCTCTGCCCTCCGATACCAACACCAAGACACATTGCACCTAGTATGCAATGGTGTCTCATCTGTGGACATGGAGTGGAGAAGGCCTGCCCATATTTCAGCTTTCATTGCATCTAGAGACCCCTGATTATTCAAAATAGCCCCCCTGTAATAATTTTGCATTGTTTTGCATTTTTTTGCAGTAAGTTTCCCCAAACCCTTGCCTCCCAATTTGCGCTCGGCACTACATTTTCTGAGGGCTGTACCCATTCGCTTGTGAGCATGGTTAATACACTCCAGCTTCACAATTTCATTCCCAGGGTATGGGTTCAGTGATAGTACTTCCTTAAAGGCAGAGCTATCACCATCTGAGAGCATCTCAGTGTAGCACAGCTGGTGGCGACTCACTGATCTGGCCCACATTCTCCTTGCTGCCTCCTGCTCCATTGCCTTGCTTGAACCACTGAAATTCTTTGCACAGTCAGTGTGCTTCTCCCTCCAGCTGTCCAGCTCATCCACCGTAATCTTGCCCTCATTCACAGCACTTTGCTTTAGGACACAGGCATGGCAGTAAGAGGATAACACCTCAAAGTCAATTACCAAACCTGTGAGAATGTCTATGCATATGCCAATCCCATAATGGGAAGTGAAACCTCTTTTCTGCCATGTGCCATCAAAAGAGACACCGATGTTGATAACAGCATCAGCATCCTCCCTCAGCAACTCTGCCAACTCGGGGTCAACATCCGCATAGGCCTGCCTGATCTGCTCCCTGGTCTTGTGCAGTGACTCCAGTCCTCTTTCAATTTCCGCCACTAAAATAAAAAATGCCAAGAACTGTTACTTTATTGTTGACTTAGAGTGGCAAAAAGGACCAGGAAGCAGACTATGCAGCCATGTTGGGGCGGTGGTAGTGTAGTGGTAAAGGAGCTGGGCTAGCGTGCAGTATGTAATGTAATGTCATAGCCAATTGGACAAGCCAACTGTAAATGACTATAAAGAATAAGGCCATCCTATAATGTTATACTATTACAACAGGTATAACATAATAGTCTCTCTCTCTCTCTCTCTCTCTCCCAGAAGGCTGCATTATTTCAGTGTCCTTTGTTTTTGCCACTGAACTGAAAACTCAAGTAAAACTGACCAATACAGCACAATGTAGCCTATGAGATGACATTTTATTCTACTGTTACAAATCCATCCTTGTTCCATCCATGACAATATATTCGCTGTTAGAGTCTACAACAACACCATAAAATGTAACAGGTCATTAGACCTCCAAAATCAACATCCCTGTACCAACCCTGTTTCCATAGCCTACCTGTCACTCTCTTATCATGCCTCTGGTATGTTTTCAGGTGAAGGGAAGGGATCCCCAACACCTTACTGACCTTCCTCAGAGCAGCATATCCCATGCCTAGTTCATGGGCCAAAAGCACCATGCGGACATTGACGTCAAAAGCGACGTCCCCTCTCGTCTCACTTTGAAGCCGTGTGGATGTGTACACGCTCTGCCTATACCTGCTCTTTCCTTTGCAATTAGTGCACTCTAAAAGCAGACTACTGCAAAAGCCATGATTCTCTGGATCAACCTTTATAAATAAACCCGACGCAGTAGCACAATTGGGGCACAAGAGATCATGAATCAATTCATTCAGACGTGTGACATGCACAATTAGCCACTGCTGTGTCGCACAGTCAGTGGCACTGTCATTAACCCCCCCTCGGTTTCCCAACGACAGCTTACGATCAGATGTGCTGCTTGCTGGTGTTTTAACAGTTAATCCAATAGATCGCCTTCTCTTTCCACATCTTGCTATGCCCAATTGCTTTTTTCTCTCCCTTGTCATTTGCGGTGGTACCGGCATTTTTGAAGCTCCCGCGGTAAGCTAAACACGGAAGTGTCAAAGTACACCATGTGATGCGTCTGAGCGAATCACGTTAGTAGAAATCAGCAATAGCCAATGAGATTTCGTCATTAGCTTTAAAACCCCCGTTGGACATTCACGATTGGTTATTGATAGAAAGGAAATGCCCTTATTTGGAGAACAGATCATTGTGCAGGGGACTCGGAGCTTTACAACAATACCGGACACGAAAGTCTTCAGTAAACAGGCGAAACTCGGCATGTCGCGTTGGAATGCTAACTTCTTGGTAAATTCGGGAGTAACTTACTGCTGCAAGTAAACAAAATGTATTAAAATAAACATCTTTGTGTACATTTTCAACGTTTTATTTATAGTAGCTTGAAAGAACACATATTGAAGGAGTAAACTAGCCCAAAATCTCAAAATTGACCACTGCATGAAAAATCGATGTTTTTGCCTGCCGTGTCTCGCCTTAAGTTGCACATAATAAAACTGAAGTTGCACATGATTTCCAATCGGGTTGGTTTGTTAAACATCTTACATTATGATTTCGACAGAAAATTGCTGACTTTATTGCCAATGAAAATGCCAGAATTTTGTGCAGCCTGCTCTATTGAACGTTCCCTTGAAACGAGACCACATGGGATCACCTTTATTTTATTATTTCAGTAATATTGCTTTTATAAAGGTGAAAATAATAGTATACATTTATCTCCTGTTGCCATTCTATATGCTGAGTTTAAGTAGCCTGTTGATTTTACATAAATAGCTTGTGCATGTGTATTTATGGCACCTATCTGTTTTGTCCAATGTTATTCTCTTATGAAAACCCATGTTTATAAGTCTTCATCAGTGCCATACGAAATTTCTTACGTTTATAACAAACCAACCCGTTTGAAAATTGGTTGAAAATTGAGCACGTTCTGGTTATTTAAAAAGTACCACTGCCAACAAAATGTTAAGGGGGAGCAACATAATCTATTCTTATGTCTATGGTGAGCGAGCTATACCGTCCTCAAAATGGCCGAAATGTGCGGATATTTGACTCCGTCGGCCAGAAACGCAGGCAGGATATCTAGCCTTTATATAAATATCTATGGTTTGATACCCTGTTGAAGCGTCCTTGAGCAAGACACTGAACCCCTAATTGCTCCTGATGTGCAGTGTGCCATCAGTGTAAAATGTGTATACATCCGGAGTACAAAAGGAGCACCACTGTGTTCAGTTTTGGCACCAAAGACAAAAGAAAAGGAAAAACCAATAAACAAGCTATTAGAACACTTTTTTTTAGATTAGATTCAACTTTATTGTCATTGTACAGAGTACAAGTAGTGAGACAACGAAATGCAGTTGAGCATCTAACCAGTAAGTGCAAAATAGCAATAAAAGTGCAGAGTATGTGCAAATGTAGGGTGGACTAAGTGAATAAATATGATATGTACAGTAAGAGTTAGAATATGTAATATAAACAGAATTGACCTGTCGCTAAGCGCCGCCCTTAGAACGCAGATGAACCAATGACATTCCAGCCTGAACTGGACTCGGACATCGGCTCCGATAACTCCATTGAAAACAACAGGGAGGAGACATGTTACAATAATTTAATGATCGACTGATGTTGCTTATGAAAAAAAAAAAAACATGGTCAAACGATGTGCTTGGGGTACATGTAACACCGACAGTAGGTATCCCGATAGGCTGCAGAATGGGGTATATTTCATCCCTTTCCCCAAGCCACAACGGGACAAAAACAAGTGTAATTGTGGTAATGTAGTTTCAACATAAATGGCCAAACGATGTGCATGGGGTAGATACAACACTGTATACAATACGAGTTATCGTGAGAAGATAGGCAATGGGGTATATTGTATCTCATTTCCTAAACGAAAACAAGACCGGTCCAAAATATCTCCGGTGGATTAAGCTGTGTGACAGACCACACAGTGAACGCTACGTTCATTAGCTTTCTGCCATACTCTTGTTAGAATTTCCCATTGCTTAAGCAATCAACTAAGCCTACATGATAAAAGGCATAGGCCTACTCATTATTCACAGTACCTGCTTACTTTCACCACTGATGTTATGCTAGGCTTAGGCAAGTTATCTCTGGTTCAAATTAGCTAACGTTAATGATTCAATGCGCTAGCGTAACTTTGTCAGTTATGGGACAGTTTATTAAACAAACGATAGGTGTAATAATGGATTAACATGGCAACGTGAACGAAACACACGCATGCCGGTAATTAAAAAGGTTACATTAACAAGCTAAACAGTAAGGACCATAGCCTATGGTTTGGACACTGTCCTGTCAGGGGCAGGTTCCTGCTAGTTAATAAACGTAGGTGTAGCCTACATCTCGGTGCCTTCCAGATTAGTTAAATTAACTGACTGTGAATTCATTGTATCTTTCCCATGCGGTGCATGAACAATGCAGGTATTGGATGTATTTATCTGCAATCGCGATGACCGTGAGTTAGGCTTCTCCCTCTTGCATTGAGCTCTGTAAATTCTCGCCTCAAATTTAAGCTTGTTATCCACCATATCGAGTTTTAAATTGTATACATATCCCTCCATTGCATAATTAAGACCCTTTTGAAGGCTTCTAGGCGAAATCAGGTCCTTTTGTCTCCAAAAGTTGTCTAGAGCCTCTTGGGATATAGTTTTGTCACTGATAGCTGCCATTGTAAACTCTAGTCAGCTCTGATAAACTGTCCGATTTAGCAGCTGTCACAATGGGGGGCGGGGCTTAGCGATAGGTCAATTGAATAGCAGCAATTGAGGTAAGAGTGAGGCATGATAAGTATATAAAGTGCAGGTGAAAGTAAACTTCTCTAGTTGGCACAAATTAAGCAGAGTTGTGGCGTGGTATTTGAAGGGTATTTGAAGGGTATTTGAAGTTAAAGAACATTCTCTTGTCACACATAAATCTTGTGTAGTAATAAATGGCCATCATAGTGTTCTGTTACAGACAGAGATATTCAGATGTAATGGCAACATCATCGAAAGCCTTTGAATAGTTAAAGTAGCATGAGGGGGTTGGGGTGTTACATGCACGGCTCTCTGCATGAACATGAAAGGGAGTTCCACGAGCAAGGTTAAAGTAATCAAGCGGACATTTATTAAAAGTATAGTAGAAAATTCAGTATAATTTATAGAAATAAAAGTGTAGTGCGAGTGGGTGTCTAATGGGTGGATATACAGTATGTCCAACAAACAAACATAAACGATGCGTCGAGGAGAGGGAGCCTCCGGTGCACTGCGCCAAGGCCCTCTTATTGTGGAGCTCATCAAGACTTCATTCGACACACCTGTGGGCACCTGCGCAGATTCTGCTCCCCAGCTGTGGAAGAGCACTGATAGCAGGGGGCAGGGCAGACCAGGCTGGGTCGTGACAGGGGAAAGGTGCAATCGCTGAGGGTCATCCGATTAGAATGAAGAAAACAGGCTTGGATATCCAGTTGAATCTGAACTCTTTCTATTAAATACTTGTAAACAACGATGAATACATTGAGGTGTGAGTGGGTGTATGTTTGTGAGGTTTTGAAAGTAAAGCACAAACAGAAAATATACATTCATACACGCCTCTGTAGTACCAACCTACTCAACTGAAAGACTAACGAACAAGCGCGCGTATTCACACACACAAACACACACACTTACAAACACACAAACACATACACCAACTCACACACAAAAACTCACACAAACACAAAAACTTGCACAAATGCACAAACTCACAAAAACTCACACGTGCTGTCACATACAAACTCACACACACATACTTACAAACTCACCCACACACACACACACTAAAACACCTGCATACAGACACACACTAAAACACCAATTTACACACAGCCACACACACACACACACACACACACACACACACAGAAATACATACAAACAAACATACATACACACTTCCAAATACACAGTTACATAAAAAAAATCCTTTTCTCTCTACAGCTTGTCAGACTGCAGTATTACAGAAGATGGCTTCAGTTCTCTTGCATCAGCACTAAGATCAAACCCCTCACACATGAGAGAGCTGTGGCTGGGTTGGAGTACAGCAAGAGACTCAGGAGTGAAGCATCTTTCTTCTCTTCTGGAGGATCCCAACTGTAAACTGGAGGTACTAAGGTGAGTATTACAAGACCAAATACTGAGTTAACATCAGTGAATATGATGGTGATATTGAACTCCCATCCTCTTCACATGCAAATGCGTAATAATGATTCAGCAGTAAAGTTCAAATCAGCATAGTGTATGTGTAGTGCAGATCAGCATACATGTAGTGTATTTGTAGTGCAGATCAGATCAGTACAGTGTATGTGTAGTGCAGATCAGCATAGTGTGTGTAGTGCAGATCAGCATAGTGTAGTTGTTACGCCCGTCTACTGGCTTTACAGTGGCAGTGCAATGGTCTTTAGGTGGAGAATGGACATAATTTGCTTGATTGCACACACCTGACGACCTGTGGCTAAAAGCCATGCTGTTTACCTTCAGAGAGGGCTGGCATTCTCACCATGCATTGGAAGCTGGTGAATACCATGCGGTTGGTGCGGCTGTTTTGCAGTCTCTATTTTATCCTCTTCTTTTAAGTTATATAGAAATAAAACTTTATTTTCGTACAACTCTGTGGTCCTGCTCTTCATTTGTTGCGGCTCAAGAGCAGGGTCGTAACAACAGTGCAGATCAGCATAGTGTATGTCAGAATCAGAATCAGAATCGGAAACAGATTTATTGTCAAGTAGGTATACACCTACCTGAAATTTGCTCTGGTGCATAGGTGCATACAGTAAACATAAAAACATAAAAACACAAACATACACACACAATAAGTAAGTACTACACATAACATAAAAACATAGAAACACATGTGTAGTGCAGATCAGCATAGTGTGTGTGTAGTGCAGATCAGTATAGTGTGTGTCTAGTGCAGATCTGATCAGCATAGTGTGTGTGTAGTGCAGATCAGATCAGCATAGTGATCAGCATAGTGTGTGTCTAGTGCAGATTAGGTCAGCATAGTGTGTGTGTAGTGCAGATCAGATCAGCATAATGTGTGTGTAGTGCAGATCAGCATAGTGTGTGTGTAGTGCAGATCAGATCAGCCTAGTGTGTGTGTACTGCAGATCAGCATAGTGTATGAGTAGTGCAGATCAGATCAGCATAGTGTATGTGTAGTGCAGATCAGCATAGTGTGTGTGTAGTGCAGATCAGCATAGTGTATGTGCAGTGCAGATCATCACAGTGTGTGTGTAGTGCAGATCAGCATAGTGTATGTGTAGTGCAGATCAGATCAGCATAGTATATGTGTAGTGCAGATCAGCATAGTGTGTGTGTAGTGCAGATCAGCATAGGGTATGTGTAGTGCAGATCATCACAGTGTGTGTGTAGTGCAGATCAGCATAGTGTATGTGTAGTGCAGATCAGATCAGCATAGTGTGTGTGTAGTGCAGATCAGATCAGCATAGTGTGTGTGTATTGTAAAAATGACAGAAAGGGAGCTGAGGAAGAAATGTGCTGCAGCCAGCCCCAGTAGCTGCAGGACCAGAGCAAGCAGAGAAGAGAGTGAGCTCAACATCAGGAGCTGTTTTAAAGTGTCCCTCCAATCGGCTGCCATTTAGCCACATTGGCCAGACCAGACAGCTCCCCCTGCAGACCGGAGGGAGAGGGACAGCTCAAAGTCTTACTATGACAAGGGTTTGAGTGAGGCAGACCCTTCAAGGCAAAGCCGGGCGTGACACTCTCACATACTTACAAATACATAACTTGTGTGTGTCTGCAAAGCAGACTGTGTGTAGAGCAGTAAATACAGCGGTAAAACACTTCTTACCACACTCCCTTCCCATCTTTATCATACATACATAAACACACACACAATATCAAGAAAAATATTAACAGTAACATTTTATTATTTAAAAGCAAACTTTTCTCTCTACTGTCTGTCATGCTTAACTAAATTGAGATTCACAAGACCAAGTACTGACTGCTGACATTTTCATGTTCCCTCTCACACACACATGCAACTTTATAATAAAGAGACACACACACATATCACATCATTTTGAAACCCAAAATCATTTACTGTATTACACTCACATACTGTACTTTGTACATTTATACTCTCCCCTTTCAGAAATATGGATGTGGTTTATTTTGATGTCTTACATGTCCAGCATGCACAGAACACATGAGGTAATAACTGCTTCTCTCTTTGTCCTCATGTGTGTCCCTCAGCTGATCTAATGGAGTCTTTCCTTCTTTCTCTCTACAGCCTGTCACACTGCAGTATTAAAGATGAAGGCTTCAGATCTTTAGCATCAGCAGTGAGATCAAACCCATCAGCCCTCAGAGAGCTTCATCTGTATGGGAATCATCCTGGACCCGCAGCACGGCAGCTGTTCTCTGAACTTAAGAAAGATCCAAACTGTAAACATATCGACATATATATCTAGACTCTCATGAATCCATTCACATTTTATTCCACATTAAATATTCCTCTACACTGTGTATAAAACAAATAATGACATCTGATGTAAATATGCGTTCTCTTAAGTTACTGGAATGATTAGTGACATTATGAAGTCACTCCATATATGATATACTGTAGTTGTCCAAAAGTTCCTTTCCACTGTACCTGTCTTTGTTTAGGAAGAAATTGTGTTACTCCTATCTCTGTACTCCACTGGACTGTTAATATACTCCCTCTCCCTTGTATACTACTTTCATCACGATGCTATTTGAAGCAATATGTATGTTTTTTAACCCTTGTATGGTATTCGGGTCTGTGGGACATATAGTAGTTGTCCAGCTGCTCCTTTCCACTGTACCTGTCATAGTTTAGGAAGAAATTGTGTTACTCCTATCTCTGTACTCCACTGGACTGTAAATATATGTCCCTCTCATACTACTTTCGTCACGATTCTATTTGAAGGAATATGTATGTTTTTTAAAGTAACCAATGAAACATTCAAAGAGTTTGTCAGTAGTGTTTTATAAAGAATGTTTTCATTTATATTCCCTTAATTCTTATATTGATAATAAACATAACCGATAAGAACAGATTAATGTTTATTGTTCAATGATTCTATATTTGTGGTCATTGGGAGTTCACATTGAAAATAGTCTGTGTGTGATTCCACTGTGTGCTATTCAGCACCACCTGCAGGTGACCAGAGGTAAGTGCACTTACAGAGGGTAAAGCAGCAGTGCAGTGTAATACCAACAATGTACACCAGAGGTCATAAAAGAGCAAAGACATTTGGTAGTAAATGAGACGCCACCTTTGCCTGCAAATCACATACTCAATATGATGGTGAGATAAATGTGGAATAAACAAAAAAAAACAGGGTGGAGATGCAATTGGAGCCATGCAGCAAGCAACACCAAGTCAAACTGCAAGTTAACATCTGGATGCAATACAAGTATTGTACACTGGAGGGCACTCTTCACAATACAATACATACTGAACAAAAGTGTCTTTTATATATATTTACACAATATAGATGTAGGCAACATACATCAGTTTTCATGTGACAATCTCCACTTTAACCCTGGCAGACACATGGGTAGCAGATCATGGCGTGTTTCAGGACCACACCTGTACATGCCTGGAGTTCTCACACACACACACACACACACACACGACTGTAGAAGAAAAAAATGATTCGTGTATATTTCGGTCATGAACAGTTCAGCGATTCTGCATGGAATTTCGCCCCGGGCGAGACCCCCTCGGAGCGCGCAAATCTTGTGACCATTGAACACCATTGCAGAGATCTTGTGATGAGAGACGGAGACAGCAGACTAAAGGTAGAGGAGTTGTTTAGTGTAAGGGACCGGACGGTCACCCCACCTTGTTTGGGGATGTGGCGACTGGACTGGGTGGTGAAGTGTCGAAGAACCGGACAGAGGGTGGTTTTCATAAAAATATATATATGTATTTACACGGGGACTAACCCCAACACAGTGCCCATGAAACAAACAAACACATCAAGCATACCGGCCGTACTCACAGGTACTGCAGTACTCTGCACCCTGGGCACCTGCTTGTCTTAATTAGGCCCAATATCAGGCACTTGTTCAGCCCAAGCCAGGTCCCAATCCTAGGCACAGAGACTAACCTGATTCTGAGTACATTACCTGGCCATCGAAAACAAATGCCTACATACACTTAGCACAAAACACAAGGCACACAAACATGGTACAGAGACAAGGCACACAGAAAAGGCACACAGAACAAGTCATACAAAACAAGGGAACAAAACAAAGCTAAAAGTGTCCACGCATCTAGACACGTACTGTTTCACCTCAATCCGGTATACAGGGAAAGCAGTACACCTGTTTCTTCCCAAAGTTCTGTTGCCGCGCTGTCGTATGCCTCTCTGGACAAAGTCTCTCCCAGCCAATCTCCCTCTTCTTCTTCTTCTTCTTCTGTATTGTTTATTGGCAGTTTGCAAGCAATGTGCACTACCGCCATCTACTGGACTTGAGGTGCGATCAATTGGATATCAAAAATAATAATAATAAAGGGAAAACAACAGAAAACAACAAACTTAAATCCTATTTACTAATTTGCTTCTGTAATGAACGTTGGCTGTCAATTGTCGAGAATGTGGATAAAAGGGGAAAAGAAAAAAAAAAAAATTATATATATATATATATATATATATATATAGTAATAATAATAATAAAGGAAAAACAACAGAAAACAACAAACTTAAATCCTATCTGCTAATTTCGTTTCTTTAATGAAAATAATCAAAGCACTGGTTATATTTTCTGACCTAGGCTGACCTAATAAGGTGTCTAATGAAAAAACCTTTTTCACTTTCTCCACTTCCCTCTTTACTTTTTCTCTTTGTCTGGAGAATTTTGAACACCATAAAAGAACATGTTCAACATCTTCTGAGACTGCACAAATATCACATTTTCCGGATGGATGTTTATGTATCGTCTGCAAGTTGCTATTTAAACCAGTATGGCCTATTCTCATCCTTGTAAACCAAACCTCCTCCTGTCTGTTCGAGTAGCTAGATTTACTATTTGAAATATCTTTTTGAATTTTGTACAGGTGTCTACCCTTTACCTCCTTATCCCATTCTGTTTGCCATATGATTTTAATTTTTTGTTGAATGAGTACCTTGAATATCTGACTTACTGAGTGGAACATTTAACTGAATAACCTCTTCTTTTGTTGCCTCTTTTGCCAGCTTATCGGCTTTCTCGTTTCCATCTATTCCTTTATGGGCAGGGACCCACACAAACTGAATTGATATTCCCTGTTCATTGGTTTTAAAAATGATGCTGTTAATTTCATTTAATAAGTCCTGTCTCAATCTCCCTCTTGAAAATGAGTCACCCTTTTAATAGGCCACAGCCTCGTTGGCTTGATTAGCTCCATCATCACAGGCCCAACCATTATGGGGGTGGAGTCCAAAAGTCTTAAAGGCAAAATCCCTTTTTTTTTCACAGTGAGGAGGGGGATAATTCACCTTCTCACATTTAGTAATCGAGAGGTTGGAAGGTTGCTGGTTCGATTCCCCACTCCTCCTTACCAAGTGTATATGTGTGAACCCCTAAACTGCTCCTGATCTATAAATGCAAAATTGCTTGTAAATTGCTTTGGATAAAAGCGTCTGCTAAATCGCAAATGTAAATGAAAATCTGGCAACACTGTGAAGGCGGTCGACCAATGAAAGTTCTCTCTACAGTAAGAGCTTGCGCAAGAAGTTGGAACGTAAGGGAGATACCCTTTGAAAAACTTGTAAGGGCGTTATAATTAGTTTGTTATAGGCTAAATCCTGGATGATTTGGGAATAATATGAGTTCAGAGAAATACAAAATTATGAAAATGATAGCAAAATAAATCAGTATAGCCGATGTATAATTTTTAAGTTAAGTTTACTTTTTTATAGGGCTGTGAAACGATTACAATTTTTAATCAAATTAATCACAGGTTTCTGTTGATTAATCATGATTAATCACAAAAAAATGTCTGTATATTTTTGTGAGAAAAAGATGTATGACAAAAGACGAATATATACATTTAAAATGTTTTCTTTTTTATTCATAAATACTAAAATAATGGTGCTGCAAAGCAGTAATCTTTGCTATTCCATATTGGACATTTATACATCTAAAATGATGATCCTTATGTAATAATATGGCTTTGTATCAAATCAACGGTTATTGCTCTCAGGCTGTGCCTTATGCATACTGTTGTGTTCTGTAGTACTGTTCTATATTGTGCTACCACTAGGAGGCACTGTTCCACAATCAATCCTAGCTAATTTACGTATATAGAGCAGAAGAGAGTCAACCTGAATGCTACTAGTCATGTACATTCATGCTTCTCAGTAAAGAGTGTTAATATCATCCTGCTTGTCGTTATTCTGAAGCTTCACTACACCACGCATACCTTGGGATACCCAGGAGCAGGTTGCCCGTTCACAAAATGCTACAAAGATTTAAAAAAAAAAGTTCATATTAGGCTAGCTCGTTTGCTATCGCTAGCTAAGATAGCTAAGTGTGCAACCTTACAGAAGGTAACATTAACATTTTGGAGAGACTAGTTATGTACTTGTAGTCGTTATAATACTAGTTGACATGAACCATTTAATAGCCTGGAGGCTTCTGACGACCCAAAAATTGCACTGGAGGAATACACATCTTCAGTAATGGACTATATCAACTTCTGTGTGAACAATATCACAAGAAGGAGGACTGTGAGAGTGTTCCCCAACCAAAAGCCATGGATGTGCAGAGAGGTGCGTACACTACTGAAGGCCAGAGATGCAGCCTACAGATCAGGTGAAACAGCAGTGTACAGCGTAGCCAGGGCAGCACTGAGAAGAGGCATAAAATCTGCAAAAGCCAAACACCGGCAACGTGTTGAGCAACTTTTCCACATTCACACCAATCCGAGACAAAGGGACTGCGTCACCCCCCCAGACCAGCTGTGCTACCCTGACTGAAGAGCTGAATCAGTTCTATGCACGGTTCGACAGGGACAACAATGGTGAGCTGCCTCTGCCCCTACCCTCTGACGATACTGCACCCACTCTGACCCCCCAAGAGGTCAGACTCTGCCTGAAAAACATCAACCCCAGGAAAGCGGCAGGACCAGATGGTGTGGCAGGCCGCGTACTTAAGAATTGCAGTGACCAGCTGACAGAGGTATTTACAGACATTTTCAACCACTCTCTATCCCTTTCACATGTCCCCCCATGTTTCAAAGCATCAACCATCATACCTGTGCCAAAAAACACTGCAGTCAGGTGCCTGAACGACTATAGGCCAGTGGCTCTCACCCCCATACCTGCTAAATGCTTGGAAAGGCTGGTCATGAAACACATAAGAGGCATCACACCAGCTTCCTTTGATCAACACCAATTTGCCTACAAAGCGAACAGATCTACAGAGGATGCAGTAGCCCTGCTGCTTAACACTGCACTGGAGCACCTGGAGTTAAAGAACACTTACTCTTTATAGATTACAGTTCTGCATTCAATACAATCCTTCCAGGCAAACTCATCTCCAAACTTCAGGACTTAAACCTCAATGCTACACTGTGTAACTGGGTATTGGACTTCCTGACCAATCGCACACAGAGTGTACAACTGGGGAAGCATCACTCTTCAAATCTGACCATCAGCACTGGCGCCCCACAAGGTTGCGTGCTCAGCCCACTTTTATACACCCTCTACACCCATGACTGTGCTCCCTCCTGCCCATCCAACTACATCTTAAAATTTGCAGATGATACAACAGTGCTTGGCCTCATCTCCAACAACGATGAGGCTGCCTACAGGCAAGAAGTGGGAAACCTGGCAGTCTGGTGTTCTGAGCACAACCTCAGTCTCAACATTAAGAAAACAAAAGAGATGATCATTGACTTCCGGAAGTCTTCCCAGCATAATCACCATCTCCCACTCAACATCAACGGTGAAGAGGTTGAGCGTGTCACCTCTCTAAAGTTTCTGGGTCTGACACTGACGGAGGAGTTGTCCTGGGTCAAAAACACAGCTTCCGTTTTGGGGAAGGCCCAGCAACGCCTCTTTTACCTCCGGAAGTTGAGGAAAGAACACCTTCCTCAGAGGCTGCTGTATAATTTCTACCGCTGCGCTATAGAGAGTGTGCTTACATACTGCCTGAATGTATGGTCCTACAGCTGTACAAAGGCGGAGCAGGCAGCCATCCAGAGGCTGATTAAAACAGCGGGAAGGATCATTGGAGTAGAGCTGCCCGACATCTTGTCCATCTCCTCCTCCCGTTGCCTGCAGCGCTCTAAACGCATCCTCACAGACCCTTCTCATCCTGCCCATCATCTGTTCCTGTTACTCCCGTCAGGGAAAAAGTTCAGATCAAAAAAGGCACGCACCTCCAGGATGGCAAAGAGCTTCTATCCCTGTGCAATAAGGCTCCTCAACAGCTTAACACACCCCACCCCCACCCCCCTTCATCTCCCCCCGGCCCAGCCCGCCCTGCCCCCCCATGGTCTGCACTCTAACACTTGATGCACCTTAATATGGAAATATGGAGATATGGAAATATATTGCATTTATTATTTTTATTATTATTATTTTATGTATGATATTTATAAATCTATTTATTAATTGTTATTTATTTTTATTTAGCTGTGTAAGAAGTCTGGTTGCCTCTACTGTCTTGTTGTCTTTGTGGCAATGACAAATAAAGTACTTTGAACTTTGAACTTTTTGAACCATAACTGCTTGGGGGTGTTCTCTCAACTAGATAGCATAGCTAATTCGCTAGCTGGCAAGCTCAAGAAGCTTCATTTACTTTAGAGCAGACATGTGTGTTTGTTGATCTTTGATACATTGAGTTGGGAGCGGGGTCACCCACACTGTTAAATCCACAGCGGGCTCCTTTCCTCCTTTGTTTTGGGCTTTAGAAATGCGGAAAAAAACGAGGTGTCACTCTAAAATCTCTTGTGTCAGATCTACAAGTCCCGTATGAACACTGTTTCACCATGCTCATCAGACCTCGAGGACGAGGTTGTCTGACCTTCTTCATTTATATTAGAAGAGGTTGCTAAGGTAGGATTGGACGAGGGCCGTTCTAGGGAGGAGTTTATTGGAAGCTCATTCGGCACATGCGTTAAATGAGTTAAAAAAAAATAACAGATTAATCCTGTAAATTAATCATAACGTTTACGCGTTATTTTTCACAGCTCTACTTTTTTACTATGTGTACTCAAATTGAATTATGTAATCGGTTACATAAAAAGTTTTAAGTACTCTGAATTTGTTCAGGTTTACAGTGTAGTACCCACTCCAGTGGCCTCTTATTCATGATGAACAGGCAGGCATCCAGGATGCCAAACTCAAACTGCAGGGGCACAGAACACTCCTGCCTTACAGAGGCTTCCGCTCATGAAACCTCACAATTCTAGGCAGCTCACTACAACTGTCCTAGATCTGAGTGTTACCAGAACAGCCACACTGTTCAAAGAGAGATCTGAGTGCTACCAGAACAGCCACACTGTTCAAACAGAGATCTGAGTGCTACCAGCAGGGACGGTTTTAGCCAATTGGAGGCCCTGGGCAAAGAACAATGTTGACAGAAACGTCACGTGACCTGGACTAATTTGTTCCATGATGGAATTAAGATACATTTTAAGCTGATACTTAAAATAAAATGATCGTGTTCTCATGCTTATTATGAATTGTCATTTGTTTGCAATGACAAGTGATTTTTTGCGAGGCCCCCTGGTGGCCGAGGCCCTGGGCAACTGCCCGACGGGACCCACCGCCCATGGCTACCAGAACAGCCACACTGTTCTAAGAGAGATCTGAGTGCTACCAGAACAGCCACACTGTTCAAAGAGAGATGCTATCAGAACAGCCACACTGTTCAAAGAGTGATGCTACCAGAACAGCCACACTGTTCAAAGAGAGATCTGAGTGCTACCAGAACAGCCACACTGTTCAAAGAGAGATGCTACCAGAACAGCCACACTGTTCAAAGAGAGATCTGAGTGCTACCAGAACAGAAACACTGTTCAAAGAGAGATCTGAGTGCTACCAGAACAGCCACACTGTTCAAAGAGAGATGCTATCAGAACAGCCACACTGTTCTAAGAGAGATCTGAGTGCTACCAGAACAGCCACACTGTTCAAAGAGAGATGCTATCAGAACAGCCACACTGTTCAAAGAGTGATGCTACCAGAACAGCCACACTGTTCAAAGAGAGATCTGAGTGCTACCAGAACAGCCACACTGTTCAAAGAGAGATGCTACCAGAACAGCCACACTGTTCAAAGAGAGATCTGAGTGCTACCAGAACAGAAACACTGTTCAAAGAGAGATCTGAGTGCTACCAGAACAGCCACACTGTTCAAAGAGAGATGCTATCAGAACAGCCACACTGTTTAAAGAGAGATCTGAGTGCTACCAGAACAGCCACACTGTTCAAAGAGAGATGCTATCAGAACAGCCACACTGTTCAAAGAGTGATGCTACCAGAACAGCCACACTGTTCAAAGAGAGATCTGAGTGCTACCAGAACAGCCACACTGTTCAAAGAGAGATGCTACCAGAACAGCCACACTGTTCAAAGAGAGATCTGAGTGCTACCAGAACAGAAACACTGTTCAAAGAGAGATCTGAGTGCTACCAGAACAGCCACACTGTTCAAAGAGAGATGCTACCAGAACAGCCACACTGTTCAAAGAAAGATGCTACCGCCTCACGCTGGCTTTATCCAGTGGCCTAATGAAAGAGCCGCTGCTGTGGGCAAGGGGTTTTTGACCACATACCCCATCACGCAGAAATGAAGTTAATCTGTTTTCAAATGAAGGACTTGTTAAAACAGTGTGCCTTGGTTTTAGTGCAATGTGAAATGAACATAATAAAGACATGATATCATAAAGACTTTTCAGGTTTAGTTTTTTCTTTCCATACAAATGTTAGTATTTCTGTTCAGGCCTTGTGCTTTAGGTTTCTTTAGTGTGTCTCCATCGTATGGAAGAGAGACACTTAAATCAAGGCCAATCTTTAATTTGTAATCGCATGATCAGAAATAACATTACAGTATTAATTGAACATAATTTTATCGAGGAGCCACTTCTCCAAACCCAAATCTGCTGATCTTCGGTACTGACAGTGGCAATGAGGGTTTTAATGAGCCTTCAATAATGTTAAAAACATCTCTTTGACATGGACATGGAGAACACAGTTAGAACAACAGCTGAGACAGACAAGGAGGGTCATCACTGATTCATGATCCTCTCAAGAGAGCAGGAGGCTGAAAAACATGTGGCTGGACCTCACACACACACACACACACACACACACACACACACACACACACACACACACACACACACACACAGACACACACACACACACACACACACACACACACGCTCACAGACACACACACACACACACACACACACACACACACACACACACACACACACACACACACACACACACAGACACACACACACACACACACACGCACAGAAACATGTGGCTGGACTCCACACACACACACACACACACACACACACACACACACAGACACACACACAGACAAACACACACACACACACACACACACAGACACACACACACACACACACACACACACACACACACACACACACGCACAGAAACATGTGGCTGGACCTCAGAGGGTTTAAAGGTGTTTATCACTTTCTTTTCTTAGTACGTGTCCTCTGTGCATCAGAATGCAAGTCAGCGTTCATCAGACACTGACTGCAGGGAGGATGGCATGAGGGCAGGGAGGATGGGATGAGTGCTGGGTTAGGGAGCAGGGAGGATGAAGGATGGCATGAGGGCAGGGGTAGGGAGCTGGGAGGATGGCATGAGTGCTGGGAGGATGGCATGAGTGCAGGGAGGATGGCATGAGTGCAGGGAGGATGGCATGAGAGCAGGGAGGATGGCATGAGTGCAGGGAGGATGGCATGAGTGCAGGGGTAGGGAGCTGGGAGGATGGCATGAGTGCAGGGAGGATGGCATGAGTGCAGGGAGGATGGCATGAGTGCTGGGAGGATGGCATGAGTTCAGGGTTAGGGAGCAAGGAGGATGAAGGATGGCATGAGGGCTGGGAGGATGGCATGAGTGCTGGGAGGATGGCATGAGGGCAGGGAGGATGGCATGAGTGCAGGGAGGATGGCATGAGAGCTGGGAGGATGGCATGAGGGCAGGGAGGATGGCATGAGTGCTGGGAGGATGGCATGAGTGCAGGGAGGATGGCATGAGTGCAGGGAGGATGGCATGAGAGCTGGGAGGATGGCATGAGGGCAGGGAGGATGGCATGAGTGCAGGGAGGATGGCATGAGGGCAGGGAGGATGGCATGAGGGCAGGGAGGATGGCATGAGTGCTGGGAGGATGGCATTAGTGCAGGGGTAGGGAGCTGGGAGGATGGCATGAGTGCAGGGAGGATGGCATGAGTGCAGGGAGGATGGCATGAGTGCAGGGAGGATGGCATGAGTGCTGGGAGGATGGCATGAGGGCAGGGAGGATGGCATGAGTGCAGGCTGAGGGAGCTTGGAGGATGGCATGAGTGCAGGGAGGATGGCATGAGGGCAGGGAGGATGGCATGAGTGCAGGGGGGATGGCATGAGTGCTGGGAGGATGGCATGAGTGCAGGGTTAGGGAGCAGGGAGGATGAAGGATGGCATGAGGGCTGGGAGGATGGCATGAGTGCAGGGAGGATGGCATGAGTGCTGGGAGGATGGCATGAGGGCAGGGAGGATGGCATGAGTGCAGGCTGAGGGAGCTTGGAGGATGGCATGAGTGCAGGGAGGATGGCATGAGGGCAGGGAGGATGGCATGAGTGCTGGGAGGATGGCATTAGTGCAGGGAGGATGGCATGAGTGCAGGGAGGATGGCATGAGTGCAGGGTGAGGGAGCTGGGAGGATGGCATGAGTGCAGGGAGGATGGCATGAGTGCAGGGAGGATGGCATGAGTGCATGGAGGATGAAGGATAGCATGAGGGCAGGGAGGATGGCATGAGTGCAGGGAGGATGGCATGAGTGCAGGGAGGATGGCATGAGTGCAGGGTGAGGGAGCTGGGAGGATGGCATGAGTGCAGGGAGGATGGCTTGAGTGCAGGGAGGATGGCATGAGTGCAGGGGTAGGGAGCAGGGAGGATGGCATGAGTGCAGGGAGGATGGCATGAGTGCAGGGAAAGGGAGCTGGGAGGATGGCATGAGTGCAGGGAGGATGGCTTGAGTGCAGGGAGGATGGCATGAGTGCAGGGGTAGGGAGCAGGGAGGATGGCATGAGTGCAGGGAGGATGGCATGAGTGCAGGGAGGATGGCATGAGTGCAGGGGTAGGGAGCTGGGAGGATGGCATGAGTGCTGGGTGAGGGAGCTGGGAGGATGGCATGAGTGCAGGGAGGATGGCATGAGGGCAGGGAGGATGGCATGAGTGCTGGGAGGATGGCATGAGTGCAGGGTGAGGGAGCTGGGAGGATGGCATGAGTGCAGGGAGGATGGCATGAGGGCAGGGAGGATGGCATGAGTGCTGGGAGGATGGCATTAGTGCAGGGAGGATGGCATGAGTGCAGGGAGGATGGCATGAGTGCAGGGTGAGGGAGCTGGGGGGATGGCATGAGTGCAGGGAGGATGGCATGAGTGCAGGGAGGATGGCATGAGTGCAGGGAGGATGAAGGATGGCATGAGGGCAGGGAGGATGGCATGAGTGCAGGGAGGATGGCATGAGTGCAGGGAGGATGGTATGAGTGCAGGGTGAGGGAGCTGGGAGGATGGCATGAGTGCAGGGAGGATGGCATGAGTGCAGGGAGGATGGCATGAGTGCAGGGGTAGGGAGCAGGGAGGATGGCATGAGTGCTGGGAGGATGGCATGAGTGCAGGGAGGATGGCATGAGTGCAGGGGTAGGGAGCTGGGAGGATGGCATGAGTGCAGGGAGGATGGCATGAGGGCAGGGAGGATGGCATGAGTGCAGGGTGAGGGAGCTGGGAGGATGGCATGAGTGCAGGGAGGATGGCATGAGGGCAGGGAGGATGGCATGAGTGCAGGGTGAGGGAGCTGGGAGGATGGCATGAGTGCAAGGAGGATGGCATGAGTGCAGGGAGGATGGCATGAGTGCAGGGGTAGGGAGCTGGGAGAATCGCATGAGTGCAGGGAGGATGGCATGAGTGCAGGGAGGATGGCATGAGGGCAGGGAGGATGGCATGAGTGCAGGGTTAGGGAGCTGGGAGGATGGCATGAGTGCAGGGAGGATGGCATGAGGGCAGGGAGGATGGCATGAGTGCAGGGGTAGGGAGCTGGGAGGATGGCATGAGTGCAGGGAGGATGGCATGAGTGCAGGGAGGATGGCATGAGGGCAGGGAGGATGGCATGAGGGCAGGGAGGATGGCATGAGTGCAGGGTTAGGGAGCTGGGAGGATGGCATGAGTGCAGGGAGGATGGCATGAGGGCAGGGAGGATGGCATGAGTGCAGGGGTAGGGAGCAGGGAGGATGGCATGAGTGCAGGGAGGATGGCATGAGTGCTGGGAGGATGGCATGAGTGCAGGGAGGATGGCATGAGTGCAGGGAGGATGGCATGAGTGCAGGGAGGATGGCATGAGTGCAGGGGTAGGGAGCTGGGAGGATGGCATGAGTGCAGGGAGGATGGCATGAGTGCAGGGAGGATGGCATGAGTGCTGGGAGGATGGCATGAGTGCAGGGAGGATGGCATGAGTGCAGGGAGGATGGCATGAGTGCAGGGGTAGGGAGCTGGGAGGATGGCATGAGTGCAGGGGGGATGGCATGAGTGCAGGGGGGATGGCATGAGTGCTGGGAGGATGGCATGAGTGCAGGGTTAGGGAGCAGGGAGGATGAAGGATGGCATGAGGGCTGGGAGGATGGCATGAGTGCAGGGAGGATGGCATGAGGGCTGGGAGGATGGAATGAGTGCTGGGAGGATGGCATGAGGGCAGGGAGGATGGCATGAGTGCTGGGTTAGGGAGCAGGGAGGATGAAGGATGGCATGAGGGCAGGGGTAGGGAGCTGGGAGGATGGCATGAGTGCTGGGAGGATGGCATGAGTGCAGGGAGAATGGCATGAGTGCAGGGAGGATGGCATGAGAGCTTGGAGGATGGCATGAGTGCAGGGTTAGGGAGCTGGGAGGATGGCATGAGTGCAGGGAGAATGGCATGAGTGCAGGGAGGATGGCATGAGTGCAGGGTGAGGGAGCTGGGAGGATGGCATGAGTGCAGGGAGGATGGCATGAGTGCAGGGATGATGGCATGAGTGCAGGGGTAGGGAGCTGGGAGGATGGCATGAGTGCTGGGAGGATGGCATGAGTGCAGGGAGAATGGCATGAGTGCAGGGAGGATGGCATGAGTGCAGGATGAGGGAGTTGGGAGGATGGCATGAGTGCAGGGAGGATGGCATGAGTGCAGGGAGGATGGCATGAGTGCTGGGAGGATGGCATGAGTGCAGGGAGGATGGCATGAGGGCAGGGAGGATGGCATGAGTGCAGGGTTAGGGAGCTGGGAGGATGGCATGAGTGCAGGGAGGATGGCATGAGGGCAGGGAGGATGGCATGAGTGCAGGGGTAGGGAGCAGGGAGGATGGCATGAGTGCAGGGAGGATGGCATGAGTGCTGGGAGGATGGCATGAGTGCAGGGAGGATGGCATGAGTGCAGGGAGGATGGCATGAGTGCAGGGAGGATGGCATGAGTGCAGGGGTAGGGAGCTGGGAGGATGGCATGAGTGCAGGGAGGATGGCATGAGTGCAGGGAGGATGGCATGAGTGCTGGGAGGATGGCATGAGTGCAGGGAGGATGGCATGAGTGCAGGGAGGATGGCATGAGTGCAGGGGTAGGGAGCTGGGAGGATGGCATGAGTGCAGGGGGGATGGCATGAGTGCAGGGGGGATGGCATGAGTGCTGGGAGGATGGCATGAGTGCAGGGTTAGGGAGCAGGGAGGATGAAGGATGGCATGAGGGCTGGGAGGATGGCATGAGTGCAGGGAGGATGGCATGAGGGCTGGGAGGATGGAATGAGTGCTGGGAGGATGGCATGAGGGCAGGGAGGATGGCATGAGTGCTGGGTTAGGGAGCAGGGAGGATGAAGGATGGCATGAGGGCAGGGGTAGGGAGCTGGGAGGATGGCATGAGTGCTGGGAGGATGGCATGAGTGCAGGGAGAATGGCATGAGTGCAGGGAGGATGGCATGAGAGCTTGGAGGATGGCATGAGTGCAGGGTTAGGGAGCTGGGAGGATGGCATGAGTGCAGGGAGAATGGCATGAGTGCAGGGAGGATGGCATGAGTGCAGGGTGAGGGAGCTGGGAGGATGGCATGAGTGCAGGGAGGATGGCATGAGTGCAGGGATGATGGCATGAGTGCAGGGGTAGGGAGCTGGGAGGATGGCATGAGTGCTGGGAGGATGGCATGAGTGCAGGGAGAATGGCATGAGTGCAGGGAGGATGGCATGAGTGCAGGATGAGGGAGTTGGGAGGATGGCATGAGTGCAGGGAGGATGGCATGAGTGCAGGGAGGATGGCATGAGTGCTGGGAGGATGGCATGAGTGCAGGGAGGATGGCATGAGGGCAGGGAGGATGGCATGAGTGCTGGGAGGATGGCATGAGGGCAGGGAGGATGGCATGAGTGCTGGGTTAGGGAGCAGGGAGGATGAAGGATGGCATGAGGGCAGGGGTAGGGAGCTGGGAGGATGGCATGAGTGCAGGGTGAGGGAGCTGGGAGGATGGCATGAGTGCAGGGAGGATGGCATGAGTGCAGGGATGATGGCATGAGTGCAGGGGTAGGGAGCTGGGAGGATGGCATGAGTGCAGAGAGGATGGCATGAGTGCTGGGAGGATGGCATGAGTGCAGGGTTAGGGAGCAGGGAGTATGAAGGATGGCATGAGGGCTGGGAGGATGGCATGAGTGCTTGGAGGATGGCATGAGGGCAGGGAGGATGCATGAGTGCTGGGTTAGGGAGCAGGGAGGATGAAGGATGGCATGAGGGCAGGGGTAGGGAGCTGGGAGGATGGCATGAGTGCTGGGAGAATGGCATGAGTGCAGGGAGGATGGCATGAGTGCAGGGAGGATGGCATGAGAGCAGGGAGGATGGCATGAGTGCAGGGAGGATGGCATGAGTGCTGGGAGGATGGCATGAGTTCAGGGTTAGGGAGCAGGGAGGATGAAGGATGGCATGAGGGCTGGGAGGATGGCATGAGTGCTGGGAGGATGGCATGAGGGCAGGGAGGATGGCATGAGTGCAGGGAGGATGGCATGAGAGCTGGGAGGATTGCATGAGGGCAGGGAGGATGGCATGAGTGCTGGGAGGATGGCATGAGTGCAGGGAGGATGGCATGAGTGCAGGGAGGATGGCATGAGAGCTGGGAGGATGGCATGAGGGCAGGGAGGATGGCATGAGTGCAGGGAGGATGGCATGAGGGCAGGGAGGATGGCATGAGGGCAGGGAGGATGGCATGAGTGCTGGGAGGATGGCATTAGTGCAGGGGTAGGGAGCTGGGAGGATGGCATGAGTGCAGGGAGGATGGCATGAGTGCAGGGAGGATGGCATGAGTGCTGGGAGGATGGCATGAGTGCAGGGAGGATGGCATGAGTGCAGGGTGAGGGAGCTGGGAGGATGGTATGAGTGCAGGGAGGATGGCATGAGGGCAGGGAGGATGGCATGAGTGCTGGGAGGATGGCATTAGTGCAGGGAGGATGGCATGAGTGCAGGGAGGATGGCATGAGTGCAGGGTGAGGGAGCTGGGGGGATGGCATGAGTGCAGGGAGGATGGCATGAGTGCAGGGAGGATGGCATGAGTGCAGGGAGGATGAAGGATGGCATGAGGGCAGGGAGGATGGCATGAGTGCAGGGAGGATGGCATGAGTTTAGGGAGGATGGCATGAGTGCAGGGTGAGGGAGCTGGGAGGATGGCATGAGTGCAGGGAGGATGGCATGAGTGCAGGAGTAGGGAGCAGGGAGGATGGCATGAGTGCTGGGAGGATGGCATGAGTGCAGGGAGGATGGCACGAGTGCAGGGAGGATGGCATGAGGGCAGGGAGGATGGCATGAGTGCTGGGAAGATGGCATTAGTGCAGGGGTAGGGAGCTGGGAGGATGGCATGAGTGCAGGGAGGATGGCATGAGTGCAGGGAGGATGGCATGAGTGCAGGGAGGATGGCATGAGTGCTGGGAGGATGGCATGAGTGCAGGGAGGATGGCATGAGTGCAGGGAGGATGGCATGAGTGCAGGGAGGATGGCATGAGTGCTGGGAGGATGGCATGAGTGCAGGGAGGATGGCATGAGTGCAGGGAGGATGGCATGAGTGCAGGGTGAGGGAGCTGGGAGGATGGCATGAGTGCAGGGAGGATGGCATGAGGGCAGGGAGGATGGCATGAGTGCTGGGAGGATGGCATGAGTGCAGGGTGAGGGAGCTGGGAGGATGGCATGAGTGCAGGGAGGATGGCATGAGGGCAGGGAGGATGGCATGAGTGCTGGGAGGATGGCATTAGTGCAGGGAGGATGGCATGAGTGCAGGGAGGATGGCATGAGTGCAGGGTGAGGGAGCTGGGGGGATGGCATGAGTGCAGGGAGGATGGCATGAGTGCAGGGAGGATGGCATGAGTGCAGGGAGGATGAAGGATGGCATGAGGGCAGGGAGGATGGCATGAGTGCAGGGAGGATGGCTTGAGTGCAGGGAGGATGGCATGAGTGCAGGGTGAGGGAGCTGGGAGGATGGCATGAGTGCAGGGAGGATGGCATGAGTGCAGGGGTAGGGAGCAGGGAGGATGGCATGAGTGCTGGGAGGATGGCATGAGTGCAGGGAGGATGGCATGAGTGCAGGGGTAGGGAGCTGGGAGGATGGCATGAGTGCAGGGAGGATGGCATGAGGGCAGGGAGGATGGCATGAGTGCAGGGTGAGGGAGCTGGGAGGATGGCATGAGTGCAGGGAGGATGGCATGAGGGCAGGGAGGATGGCATGAGTGCAGGGTGAGGGAGCTGGGAGGATGGCATGAGTGCAAGGAGGATGGCATGAGTGCAGGGAGGATGGCATGAGTGCAGGGGTAGGGAGCTGGGAGGATGGCATGAGTGCAGGGAGGATGGCATGAGTGCAGGGAGGATGGCATGAGGGCAGGGAGGATGGCATGAGTGCAGGGTTAGGGAGCTGGGAGGATGGCATGAGTGCAGGGAGGATGGCATGAGGGCAGGGAGGATGGCATGAGTGCAGGGGTAGGGAGCTGGGAGGATGGCATGAGTGCAGGGAGGATGGCATGAGTGCAGGGAGGATGGCATGAGGGCAGGGAGGATGGCATGAGGGCAGGGAGGATGGCATGAGTGCAGGGTTAGGGAGCTGGGAGGATGGCATGAGTGCAGGGAGGATGGCATGAGGGCAGGGAGGATGGCATGAGTGCAGGGGTAGGGAGCAGGGAGGATGGCATGAGTGCAGGGAGGATGGCATGAGTGCTGGGAGGATGGCATGAGTGCAGGGAGGATGGCATGAGTGCAGGGGTAGGGAGCTGGGAGGATGGCATGAGTGCAGGGAGGATGGCATGAGTGCAGGGAGGATGGCATGAGTGCTGGGAGGATGGCATGAGTGCCGGGTGAGGGAGCTGGGAGGATGGCATGAGGGCAGGGAGGATGGCATGAGTGCTGGGAGGATGGCATGAGTGCAGGGAGGATGGCATGAGTGCTGGGAGGATGGCATGAGTGCTTGGAGGATGGCATGAGGGCAGGGTGAGGGAGCTGGGAGGATGGCATGAGTGCAGGTAGGATGGCATGAGTGCAGGGAGGATGGCATGAGGGCAGGGAGGATGGCATGAGGGCAGGGAGGATGGCATGAGTGCAGGGTTATGGAGCTGGGAGGATTAGGACAATAAATATTGTTCTCAATACCACTCTCTCGCTCTCCCCAGGAAGGATAGGTTGGATCTTCCCTCCTTGCCTTCTTTTATGAACACTGAAGGCTTTGGTATTGAGAGTCTGCTTAAAAAAGGTCTCTTTCAGTTTTTCTCTTCTGATAGGAGATGGTTTTGATGTCATGTGAGATGCCAGATACATTTTGTGATCACTTTTTGGGGAAACTAAGATACATTAACCCTTTTAGGGAAATGCTTAATTAGATATTGTCCATAATCAAAGGATTTAGGATTTTTTTACAGGGTTTTTGACAGGTTAAAGACAATACATTTTGTGTTACTGATCACAGGAATATTAAGCTATGTTAAGCCTACGTTACGCGTCCAGCAGATCAGAATGGGCTTTCAATCTGAACAACTGCCAAGTCCTGAGGTGCCTACACAAAGTCAACATACTAATGTTTATACAATCTGATACCATTATTTAAAGGCATCGTGATAAAATGTGTGTTAATGGAATTATTTATTGACCTTTAACAGGTGTGGAATAACTGTATATAGCTAGCCTGTTTCCATGTGTGCAGCCAGAGGGCGCTATTTGTATATTTATCCTCAATCAGCATGAAGCCCTTTAAACCAAACAAGGCTGACTTTCAAGTCAGTTTTTATTGCACAAGCGATTCACTGCAACACACGCGTGTTATATATGATAGGCGATCCAGGACACACACACACACACACACACACACACACACACACACACACACGCAGGCCTGAGGTCGCTGTGAATTCACCCTCTGCTTTTAACCCATCCCGGATCGTCCTTCCTCCAGGATCCTCCAGGAGCACCAGCCTCCACCAGCCTCTATAGCCTCTATTGCTCTTCCCCCCAGTGTCTTTTGAATGAGCTGTTCTGTTGGTTGTATAGCTGTAAAATAATAATCTCAACCCTTTTGTGCATTGCTGTGGGGGTCCCCTTGAAGCAGTGCCTGTAAAATGAGTCCAAGTAGTAAAGAACCAGTAGGGGGCAGGGTAGAGGGTTAAGCTAGTATTATGACAACACTTCACATGCAAATTAGGTTTACGAATGACATTTTTTTATCAACAAATACACATGCAAAGTATGATGTATTTTTACAGATTATAAAGTATGTTTTAAAAATGACATGACTTTTTACAAACCATACATTTATTCAAATGAGAAGTCAGAAGGAAGCAGTTGTGTGTTTTGGGATAAAAAAAAAAACATTACAAATTGGGTGTGCGAGAGCAGTGGGTGCTCCTTGGGGGGAGGTTATACAAGCATGCCTTATGTCTGCGCCTGATGGGGCAGTGGTCATGGCATTTGAATGGAGTGCTTGCGGAAACTTTATTACCGTGCTTGACATGAATTTTGCATGAGAGCAGCGGGCGGTGTCTGTAGAACACGCAGCCTGCCCAGCTGCCAGGTAGGCTTCCTCAGCCAGAGCCCCCTGGTGCCTGGCCACACGTGTGGGCAGGAGGGGTCTCTGGCCGAGGCGCATCGTTGGGGAGGCGGGCGAGAGGTAGCCTGCCACCGTATCCTCGACAGGCGGGAAGGAGATGTACCCGCTCTCCTTGGCTTGGTCGAGGTTCGCGTAAGCAGCGAAGCCCGGCACTGAGGCACATCCCGAGTAGGGATTGGCCCATGTGCTTGTAATCACCCTATGCACCTCCGCGAAAAAGGGGATGGACCTAGGGGCTGCTACGGGTGGGCCAGCATAGAACTCCCTGTCCAGCAGCGAAGTCTGCATGCTGGGTGAGAGAGGGAGAGGGAGACCAAGGTTGTCGCAGGCTGGGTCGTCGCTCAAGGTCGCCGCTCAAGGCCGCCGCTCAAGGCCGCCGCTCAAGGTCGCCGCTCAAGGTCGCCGCTCAAGGCCGCCGCTCAAGGCCGCCGCTCAAGGTCGCCTCGGTGTGGGTCCTGCCTAGGCAGACCACCCACGCACCGGCGGTGGCGGTCGCCCTTGTCTCTCGGGTGCCCACAGTCGGGGTACGCCTGCCTGGACATCGTATCTGAAATGAAAAGAAAGTTAGCAAGAGTACACTATCATAACGGGACAGGTTGGTTACAGGGACCTCTATGGATAGTTTGGGTTTTCCGTGCACATAAACATGGAGAGGAAAACCTCAGAAAAAGAGGTTTATCATGTTGCATGTTATCTTAACCCAAACAATACAAATGAATGTGTGCCTGAGGTGCTTTATTCTGCTTTTGTTGTTCCTACGGAGGTCACAGTTCAGAGCGACATACTAGGGCAGCAGTCTGCGTAGCTGGAACAGGCTAGAGTGACAGCTCTTTGCTCATGTGTGTGAAATTCTGTGTGAGATCTGGAAGTCCTCTGTGTCCCTTACTGTGACGGGAGGGAAACCAGAATAGAAAACTAAAAAAAGAAAAAGAGGAAGACTCTCTCCTCCGCTCTTTCTCTCACATGCCCTCATGATCACAAAGTCACTGACTCACACCCACAGATACACAGTATATTTGTCAAACACACATTTTTACGTACATTCACATACACACACACACACACACACTTACACACACACACACACAAACACATACAGACAAACATGTGGTAAAAAAACATGTAGGCAACAAAAGTGAAGATGCTGCTTTATTCACGACACTGCGGAAAGTTACTAGCACCACAAGGGTCAAGCAACAAATCCAAAACTCTGTGGTGCAAGGCCCCTTCTTATTACAAACCGAACTCATGCACATATACAGTCCCTTTAATTCAGTGAAATACACACAGATACATGCATGTAACCGAGCAGGTTTGGCTGGCTTCTATCAAGATTAGGAACTAGTCACGACTCGAGGGGGGTTCTTACAAATGACTTTATGCATCATTCTGTCCTCCTATTGTTGTCATAACAAGCTCCACCCCGTGGTGTCAGTAATGTATGTCAGCAGCCTATTCTCCTGCTGTTTAGTCCGGGTATGTGGTTCATGTCTGCCTAAGGACGGTCCCCATGGTCCTGATCAAATGTTCCTCATGTTCCTCGTTAGAACCAGGAATTTGATTCAAACTCACAGACAGTAAAATAAAACCTTATCTCAACTAAGCACTTTAGGGTGTATAACACACAAGAAAAACCTACACACACACACACACACACACACACACACAATCTATTTACAGTATATCCATCTCTCACCAACAGAGTGTTTATATCTACTCCTTCTGGGCTCCTTCTCCTCTCTCTCTCTATCCCTCTCTCTCTCTCTCTATCCCTCTCTCTCTCTCTCTCTCTCTCTCTATCCCTCTCTCTCTCTCTCTATCCCTCTCACTCTCTCTCTCTCCCTCTCCCTCTCCCTCTCCCTCTCCCTCTCCCTCTCTCTCTCTCTCTCTCTCTCTCCCTCTCTCTCGCTCTCTCTCTCTCTCTCTCTCTCTCTCTCTCTCTCTCTCTCTCCCTCTCTCTCTCTCTCTCTCTCTCTCTCTCTCTCTCTCTCTGCCCTTTTCTCTCTTTTTCTGTCCAGACAGCAAGCAAACAAAATGATTTACAATGAAAAGACCTAAACATTCTCTCTTGCTATATCTCACTCTCAAATACAAATCTATCATATGTTCTTGTTGGAGTGAATGCATGTGTGTGTGTAAATGTGTTTGGCTAGACTTGTACGTGATAGTGTCGTTAGTCGTCCATCAACTTTGTCAAGGCTGGAGAGAAACGCACCCCACAGTCAAGATCAAAAGCTGGCCTCCTTGCCTCAGCAGCTGACTGGCAGCTGAAAGTAGATCTGGAATGTGTCCAGACATGGTCATCTTTTCGAATTCCACCAAACAGGTGATCATGTTGGAACTCACTGTACCCTGGGAAGAGTGCATGGATGAAGCTCAAGAGTGTAAACGTGCCAAGTACCAGGAGCTGACAGAGGAGTGCAGGAGGCAGGGCTGGATCACTCGCTGTGAGCCTATTAAGGTGAGATGTCGGGGCTTTGCAGGCCGGTCCCTCTGCAGAGTTCTGAATAAGCATGAAAGAAACATGTAAACAGAAGAAGGCTGACATCGACGTTCTGCTGATGGAAGAGCTGATGCAGGCCAAAACATTGCAAGAAAGCCTGTCTGGTGGCGAAATGGCAAAAGCAAAGTATGTGGCATGTAGAAGACACGTCTCCGAAGCACCTGCAGCACGAGCAGCACCAGAAACCGCATCTGCGGCAGCAGCACCATGGCTTTGGTGCGCTCCACTACCTACCGCGCACGGGCATATGTGCTGTATTGAAGTGGGCTTCCTAGGCTGTTTGAGTGTGCGCAATCTGGATGAGAATACATTGGGAACCCTGTTTTAAGCAGGAAATCCTCTTTCACATTTTGCTCTTCCTGGGCACTGTATGGGAATCCAATACATTGCGGGCATATAGAGGGATAATACTGCAAAGAACATTGGGCAAAATTCTGCTAAATGATGACGGGGATTGTTGACTGGTCTCCAATTGCTCATCTGAACGTTCCTGTAGCCAGGATTCCAAGATGGGACAAAACCTGAACGTGTATGGCCTGGTTGCATCTGGTGCGCCTCTGTAGACAAGAGGCCATTTGAGGACAACGCTCTCGGCAAGCGGTACCTGCTTATCAGACATATATCATCCTGTGTCAAAAAGTTTGCGCGATCACAAAAATACCCTCTCTCTCCTTATTGCGCAGTTGGCAATATCCTCTAACAACACCAACGCAGCCATATCTCCTACTGAAAACTAAGCCACTATTAGACTTTTTCCTAAGTTTGAGCGAAAAATTTTACACTTGTGAAATTAAAACGGAATACCTATAAGATGTGAATCTCATGCATGTGTAAATTATTCTAATAGATATTTCAATGTATTGAGCAAAACATTAATTTGGCCTTTCACCATTAGCCCAAATGGTGACGGTGGTGCTGATGATGATGATGATGATGATGAAACTGCGTGTCGACTGTCGGCACTCGGAGAGTCCTGAATTCCTGCAGTACTCCAGTATTGCCACAATGAAATGTACTTACACGAACTGAAACCAGACGTAGAGATACGTCCTTTTCTACGTCTAAGACAGTTTTTATAAATCTGTACTTAGAAGTGGATTTGATCGCACCCACAGTCTAAGATCAGTTCTGTGCGTAAGTACGTTTCATAAATGAGGCCCCTAGTCAGGGCACTGTGTGTCACTCACTCAGCAACACCATTTTTCAGATAAAACGTTTAAAATTTAAAGCATGTTACATATCAACATGAATCTGTTACATCCTCTACACTTACTGTAAAGCTTGCTCTTCTGATCATTAGATCTCTTCCAAACAAGACATTTTATATAAATGATCTTATTTGCACACATAAATTCGATTTGTTTTACCTTTAACTGAAACATGGCTGGGTCAAGCAAGCAGTGTTAGTGTCCTCACTGAATCAGCTCCCCCAAGCCTCCCATTTCTGAGTGCTACACTGTAAAAAAAAACTGCCATCGTTTTTTCTGGAAATTCTGGCAGCTGAGTTGCCAGAGCAATCCTGTAAAGAATACATCCACCTGTAAATCTCTTTACAGAGCAGCATGTACATTTAACATTTTAAACCTGTATATTCAACATTGGATTTGAGCAGTATTAACGTCACTGTTATGTTATATTGGGCAAGTTTGAGCCTAAAATTTTAAGCCTGTATATTTAACATTGAACTTTAGCTATATTTACATCACTGCTATGCTACACTGTAAAACAAATCCTGTTGTTTTTACTGGAAAAAACTGGCAGCTGTGGTTGCCAGAATAATTCAGTAAATAATACTGCCAAACCGTAACCATCTTCACAGAGCAATATGTATCTTTAACAGTTTATAATGTATAATATTACATTGTAAATAAGAACAATCCGAGATTTCTGACCTCCAGCAAGGGTTGACGTGGATAGTAAAGCAAGATCTATCTCTCGGGGCGAATGATTCACATTGTAGTATGGGTGAGGATTTTGGTTCGTGGAAAATCCCAATGAGGTTATCGTCGGCTTCCTGATGAAACCTGCTATGTGCATTTATACCTTTTTTCAGGAAAGCCAAAAAACTGATTTAATAGAGAGTCAATGGAGGCAATCTTAGGCAATGGAGAAATTTGACTTGTGCCATCAATATTGTATTTCATTTAGAGATGTGTGCTGGATTTAATCAACAAATGCAACTTTTATCAAAATGTTGCATTTTGGGACAGAGTTAGGGGAGATAGCAGGTTTTTATTCTGTATATATACATATATTTTGTGGATATAGCAGGTTTTTTAAGGGCTTGTAAAATGCCAGATCTCATCAAAACTTCAGTATGACCCAATCAGATCACTTTTTATAACTCTTTATAACATGACAGGCTTCAATGCGACAACTTGGGTCAAAGGTGTAACCAACATTTAACCAAATTGGGATAAAGCAGTTTTCATCACAGCATATATCAGAAGAAAGGATTAAGCATTTTTCTTTATTGTGTCGTTGCTACCCCACAAAATTAAGATTGACATTGCAGGTTTTATCAGGATATGCCCCATCCGATTTTGGTCCAGTCTGATGTTTAATCTCATTTTGGCCAAAATGGTGGATAGCAGGTTTCATTAGGAAGCCGACGTTATTTGTCAAAACAAGGAATGATGTTTAGACTGATACACGATCTTTCTCTCAATGTCCCAATTTCATTAAAATCCGGTCATTGGTTTTCGAGAAATGTGACTTTAGGTGTGAAAACAATCCAGATCCGGATCATCCTGACATTTTAATGGGGATGTCCCAGGACCAAGATCCACCTCTTGTGAAAATTTCAGAAAGATCCGCCCAGTAGTTTCTGAGAAATCTTGTCCACAGACAGACAGACAGACAAACAGACGGAAAAATAAATAAATAAATTAACGGACCCGATCGCATAACCTCCTTGCTGGATGTAACCAGTACATTTAACATTGGATTTATGCTGATTTTGCATGACCATTATGCTATAATACAGGTTATTTCAGTAAAATGTGCATCCGGTTGATGTCTATTGTACATCAAATCCCCTTCAATTTCACTGAGAAATACAAAGCAAACAACGTTAGTTAACTGCTTAAGTCTCATTATAACACTATCATTCAACTGTTTTTTCATGCAGATCCCTTAAAAAGTTCTTTATAAAATAAGATAGTTTAATGTATTAATAACAGTTGGGAACAGGGCCTTAACTGAAGGGTGCAGCAGGTGTGGTTAAACCTGGGCCCACGGTTCTTGGGGGCCCATAGACATGTTATGTCTAAATTGATGCCGTCACCCTCTTAAACTGTGTCTGACAGAAGGCTATGACTCCGGTTTCTGCAGCATAAATACAGAGAAGAACTGGTAATGCATTTAAGAAAATGTGTAATGCTAGCTAGAGAATTGAAAAGGTAAACGTATCTCCATCATGGTAGGTATTATTTATGGTAAAAATAGTAACAATCTATAACAAAAGGATATGCTTATCTTACATACTCTATAGAAACTATTCAAAAAAGATTCAATGAAATGAACTAGTTCTTATAGTCTTTGGTATTTTTGTCATTTAAAGATTTGCAATGATTTCTAGGTAATATGTATGTTGTTGTCTGGTGACGAGACAATACGATATAGCTAGTTTAGGCGCAAAATCTGAACGTCAAGACCGACATGTTGACTGTACACAGCAGGCCTGCAAGCCGAAACGATGCCTTTCAAACATAAAAGTGGTGATGCATTATTGCTTTTTCAATTGACAGGATAGCCAGACCATTCAGCCTCTCCTGCTCCTCAGGTAGGTCTTAATGAGTTTCAATTTGGAAAAGGGTCGCTCTGCTGTTGCCACTGTCAGCATCTTGGCAAATTGAGAGACTAGCTATATCGTAGCGTCTTGTCACATGAACAAACATACATATTACCCAGCAATCATTGCAAATCTGAAAATGACAAAAATACCCAAGAAAATAATTACTTTTTCATTTCATTGAATGTTTTTTTTTAAGTTTCTATAGTGTATGTAAGTTACGAATATCATAACTTTTATAGATTGTTATTATTTTCCCCACAAATAATACCCGCCATGATCGAGAAAACTTTACCTTTTCAAGGGATTATATAACATTTGCCACCTTTCAAAATATAATATCAGTTCTTCACTGGACCCAAATGTGTTTGAGTGGTGGAAACTGGAGTTAGAGACTTCTGTCAGACACAGTTTAAGGGGGGAAGGTTACGCGCCCCCAAGTGCCACTGCTGCACCCCCTTCAATTAAGGCCCTGGTCCAAACTGTTATTAATGCATTTGAATACATTATATTATAAAGAACTTTATAGGGGAATCTACATTGAAAATTAGTTGAATAACAGTGTTATAATGAGACTTAAGCATTTCTCAGTGAAATTGAATTGGATTTCATGTACTATATAGACAACAACTGGATGTACATTTTACTGAAATAATTGGTTTTATAGCATAACGGTTATGCAAAATCAGCATAAATTCAATGTTAAATTTACTGATTTACAATCTTATGTTTTGTGAAGATGGTTATACGGTTTGGCCGTATTTTTTACAGAATTATTCTGGCAACTCAGCTGCCAGATTTTTCCTGTAAAAACAACAACAAATAAATACTTTAAAATTCACAGTTGTATTTCGTTTAGTATTTTAACATCACCATGTTCTAATTCAAATTGCATTGCATTGCTTCTTGTAATACAGTTTTTCATCCTGAACATTACAGCCATATGTTGTTTCTAAAAAGAAATATGCATAATCTTATGTAACAAAGGTAAATGTAGGTTATATCACTAGGGATCTGGTACCTCACTGGCCAATAAACACAGGCGGAAGGGACAAATACAATAATAAAAGGCATTTATTAGAAAGCTACTAGTAAAAATAGTATAAAAATAGGAAACACTGCTTGCAATACCAACAGCAAAGACAACTGACTCCAAGCCCACAAACAATGGTGAAAGGAAAATAATCAAATCATCAAACCGAAATGAATAAAAACCATAAATAAGATCTCGACAAAAATGTGAACTAATAATGAGCCAGTCTCTTCACACAGATCACACACGACAATATTCTGAGCCTAAAACACAGGTGTGTGTGTGTGTGTGTGTGTGTGTGTGTGTGTGTGTGTGTGTGTGTGTGTGTGTGTGTCTGTGTGTGTGTGTGTGTGCACTTGGTCGATGAAGCGGCAGCGGTGGCGCCTGGGGAAGCAAAGGCTACGGGGTCGGTGGAGGTGGCTGCGGTGTCTCGGCAGCGGTGGCTGCGGTGGCTGCGGTGGCTGCGGTGTCTTGGCAGCGGTGGCTGCAGTGTCTCGGCTGCGGTGGCTGCAGTGTCTCGGCAGCGGTGGCTGCAGTGTCTCGGCAGCGGTGGCTGCGGTGGCTGCGGTGGCTGCGGTGTCTTGGCAGCGGTGGCTGCAGTGTCTCGGCAGCGGTGGCTGCGGTGTCTTGGCAGCGGTGGCTGCAGTGTCTCGGCAGCGGTGGATGCGGTGTCTCTTTCTCCAGCAGCAACAACTAGTATTTGACGTTCAGCCTCTACCTGTAAATGACTTAAAACAAAATCAACTTGTGTAGTGTCTGGGATCCTATACGTTCGAAAACATTGCATTTAAAGTTTCAATCCATCCAGTCAGGCTTTGTTCAGAATTTTTCCCTTTGAACATCTGGCCACGCATACTTCCAGGCATAAATGGAGACATTAACATAGGTGAAACATTTGACTGCGCAGAAATTGCGCCGTCTACAAGATTAGGCATTTCAAATCAATTGCCTTATTTAAAGGCCACCGGAAACCAGTCCACACCCTGCTTGCACGCTTTTACGCCATTTCACTGTTCATTTTAAGCACATTTATTACAGTGCAGGTAGAGATAGAGGGGGCCATCTGCATGGGCCAGAAAGAGAAGTAGAGATAGAGGGGGCCATCTGCATGGGCCAGGTAGAGAGGTAGAGCTAGAGGGGAGCCATCTGCATGGGCCAGGTAGAGAGGTAGAGATAGAGGGGGCCATCTGCATGGGCCAGGTAGAGAGGTAGAGATACAAAATGAGGGGGGGGGGGAAGAAGGTAGAAATGTGATTATTTACAATGATTGTTGCTCAATGACACTTTTGGTAAACACTCCCTAGGGTGGCACACTGCCTCACATGTTGTTGCTTCTCAGAGAGGGGAGAGAGAGAGAGAGAGAGAGAGTGTGTTTGTGTGTGTGTGTGTGTGTGTGTGTGTGTGTGTGTGTGTGTGTGTGTGTGTGTGTGTGTTTGTGTGTGTGTGTGTGTGTGTGTGTGTGTGTCCGGTATGTCTGTAAGTGTGTGTATGTGTGTTTTTGTGTATGTGTGTATGTTTGTGTGTGTGTGTCTGTAAGTGCAGGTATGTGTGTGTTATTTGACTTTGATCAACTTTGCCACCATTACAATTAAGTTTTACACATTAGATACTCCGGGCTCCTCCTTACAGGTCTGACATAGTCTGGCGACGTGCCTGAACCACTGAGGCCATGGACCTGCCCAGAGCTCGTGCATGAGCACTGGTTCCCCGCAACAGCATATCCACCACTCGCAGCATCTCTGACACCTCATCACCAGGTGCTGAGGCTGCCAAATCCTGCAGCAGCCCCTCCAGGTAAACCAGGAGTAGGGAACTTGTACATGACAGCCTTGCCGCCACCGCAGAGGCCTGATATGTTCTCCGCAGCGCAGCATCCACTGGCATGCTGCGTCTGTCTGGAATGCTTGAATCCTTATCAGCCCTCACCGACGCACCCGCCAACATTGCAAATGTGGGGCCAACTACCGGAGCTGCGGCCAGGAACTACCGGAGCTGCGGCCAGGAACTTACACCGTGGCCCTCTGTCAAACACAGATGTTCCCACATTTGAGACCACAGGGGGTAGCTTGGCCCGCTCTGCTGCTCTAGCAATTACCGCCTTGTCTGATGGATCAAGATGCACTGTGTCCCAGGTCTGTGAGTCATCCTCACTCAACTCAGAATCAGAGGGGTCAAAGCCCTCTGTGTCAAACGTTCCAGAGGCTGCCAGTGACAGCTCATCAGTTCAGCGACGAGAGTGTCTAGCCGGTGGCTCAGCCAGATTTTGTGGCCGCGTCTGGACTTGCAGGAGCCCATGTAATGTGTCCTGCATCGCCTGCATCGGACGTTGCAGTTGCTCCACCTGCCCCTCCACATGCTTACGCTTACGGGAGTGCTTCCTGCCAGCTACCCTTTGCCCCTCATTCTCAGCCTCTCCACCTCCATCTCGTGGCTCCTGGCCACTAGGTGGGACTAGTGAGGGGTGGTCATCCTCATCTTCCAACATATTAGCTTGAGCAGCGTTTGCCCTCACAGACAAAGAGGCTCTCTAAGCAATACTTGGGTTAGCCTGAACAGCGTTTGCCCTCCCGGACAAAGAGGCTTTCTTAGGCAAAATCAGCTTGAGCGGCGTTTGCCCTCACAGACAAATAGGCTCTCTAAGCAATATAACTCTTAAGGCGAGACACGGCAGGCAAAAACATCGTTTTTTCAGCAGTGGTCAATTTTGAGATTTTGAGCTAGCTCACTCCCTAAACATGTAATCTTTCATACTAGCATAAAGAAAATATCCTAATTATACATTAGTGTGTTTATTTATCCACATTTTGTCTGCTCGCGCCGTCAGTATTTTCCTAGGTTTCCTGGAAAGTTAGCATTCTAACGTAACGTGCAGTATATCGGCGTTCTGATGCAGGTCATGTTTGGTACCGTTGAAAAGCGCTGTATCTTCCACAAAAGGCTATGTAATCCAAATAAGGACATTTCCTTTCCAGCAGTAACCAATGATGTTAGTAAAAACGTGGCTTTAAACCTAAGGACGCAATTTCATTGGTTTGCGGTGGTTTCTGATAACGTGATTCGTTCAGATGCATCACGTGGTTTGGCTTGACACTTCCTGAATCTTTAAATGCGATTTTCTCAAAATGAGTTTTTTGTCATTCTCCGGTAGATACTTCTCAGCCTATGTAGCACCTATGTACACCAAACTTTCCAGTTATACACTTAGCAGTATTCTGAAGATATTTACAGAAGGATTTGTTAATTAATCATTCCTGGCCTGATTTATGTGACATTTTGATCAAAAAAAGGTGGCGAAAATCGTTTTTTTAAGGCTATAGACAGTATATTTTGATTTTCTAGGTAATGAAAGCAGATATCCTGAAATCCCTCTGTAAATTTGTTTGCATCTTGTATGACAACAAAATGAAAATAAAAAAAATCACCTGGCTTTATCGTATGTCCAGATATATCTACCGGAAATATATGCAAATGTGCGCATATTTAATTAGATACGGCCTAATTTGCATAATCAAACATAATAATTTCAGAAACTTGTAATACATTTTTTGTTCATACATGTGTAAGTAATCAACTGAGGAAGTTTCATGGTGATATCTATTATTTAAAAAAAATACCCTATTCACCTGTAGTGTCTCGCCTTAACAGTTAACAATAATACTATAATAATTACGAGCTATATTATCGTTATTATTATTATTACTACTATTAGTGACAACAATTTCTTAGGCAAAACCAGCTTGAGCAGCGTTTGCCCTGACAGACAAAGAGGCTCTCTAAGCAATAGCCTACTTGGGTAAGCCTGAACAGCGTTTGCCCACCCGGACAAAGAGGCTCTCAGAGGCTATGTAATTTAACTCTTAACAGTTAACAATAATACTATAATAATTACGAACTATAATATCATCATTATTATTATTATCAGAATCAGAATAAGAATCAGAAGTCTTTTAATGGCCAAGTATATTCACACATACAGGAAATTGACTTGGTGTGGTTGGTGCACAAGACATAAGACATAACATAACAACAAAAAAGCATGAACAAGAACAATGGACAAATGTTTTTTAAGATAATAATAAATAATAATAAATAATTGGGCATAGAAGGGCAAGTTAGTATGAGTACGTAAACCCAGAGTCAGTGAGATGCAGGGGGCTTGTTTGTGAGCCCAACTGCCGTGGGGGAAAACTGTTCAGGTGGGTCTTAATTGGTCTTAATAGCCCGGAACCTTCTGCCGGATGGGAGACACAGAAATAGGTGGTGACCGGGATGAGAAGGATCAGTGATGATCTTCCCTGCTCTCTTGCTGGTCCTTGAGTGAAACAGGTCTAGAAGAGACGGCAGGTCGCAGCCGATGACCTTCTCGGCTGACCGAATGACCGCTGCAGTCGGCTTTTTTCCTTTGCAGTAGAGGCAGCGAACCAGATGGTTATTGAAGAGGTGAGGATGGATTCAATGATGGCTGTGTAGAATTCCACCATCACTTCCTTCGGCATGTTGAATCTCTTTAGCTGTCGAAGGAAGAACATCCTCTGCTGGGCCTTCTTGATTTTGGAGGTGATGTTCTCCGCCCACCTTAGGTCTTGTGCCATGACTGTTCCCAGGAATCTGAAAGACTCCACCATGTTAACTGGGGAGTCACACATGATGAGGGGGATGGTTGGGGCTGGGCTCTATATTATTACTACTATTAATGACAACAATGATTATTATAATTATAATCTAGACCATGTGCGTCAAGCAGTAACGCGGAAACAAAACCAACACCACGTTCTAACAAACGCAGGGTCACTAGGTAGAGATATCGTGAAACAATGATACTGCCAAACAAATGCGACTTACTCTTTCGCAAGAGAAGAGGTCGATCAGATGGCTCTTTCTCTCTAGTAATCTGAAAATACTTACGTACGTCTCTGCTCAACTTCGTTTAGAAGGCGAAAAGAGGAAGTGGCGGCGCAGGCACACCTGGTTATATAGGGACTAATTGCGCCCACGTAGCGGGGATAAGTTGATTTGTAATTCCGTCTCCTAACAGCTCACCCTCGCGGGAGGAAGACCCACTGTGGCGTGTTGACCAACATCTTCTCCCAATGGTCTTCCACATACTGCCTATCCACCCCAAATCCAGTTACCCTATTTTTTTACTTCACAGTAAAACACTCCAACTCTTTGCATTCAAAAAACATGTGCCTCAAAAAACATGTGCTTCAGTCCCTCTTTCTCTGTTTCACATACTTTACATAACTCATCAGTCGCATAGCACATTTAGAAAGCATCATCTCATGGAAAATGCAATTGTGTGCTAAAAGATAATCAAAGTTCTCTAAAAGTGGGCATTTTAGTGAGGATCTTATATTTCCCCATACAACTTTTATATTTATAAAACTTTTTTCCATATAGGAATTGGCCCTGGGTTTAATAAAAGCTTTGTCCCTAAAAAATATATAAAATTGCTTCAGTAAGCACACAGTAAACGGTATGCCTGTATCCTCCATCATTACTTCTGCTCTTTCTTCCTCCCCTCCACCTTTTTCTCCTTTCATCTTATCCCACCACTCCTCCGGTATCGTTTGTTTAATGTTTCAAGTTCCTTTTTTACAGTGTCTTCATTAATTTCCCCTTCCACCCTTTCAATTTCATCAATAAAAGCTTGCAATGGCAGGAGCCCTGGTTTTATTTCGTAAAAAAGATCTCTGATCGTGCTGAACCCGGTGTCAAACCACCTTTTTACAAAAATCCCCCCTATTCAAATTTGGATTAGAAAACAAAGGTTGATTTAAAAGCTCATCCCTCCCCACTGGTCTAAAATCTATCGCTTCTCTAAAATCCCCCCAAGCCCTTAAAACTTCCCTATAAAAGTCTGGGATTCCGACCATCAACACCCTACAGTATTGAGGCCCGTCAGGTGTGTCGAACCTTGCACTGTAGGGTAACGATGGCACTTCTTTTGGGAAACGGACTTTCATAAAACGAGTGCCGTCTGCCACTGACCTGCCCGGGTAGTAACGTCTCCTTAAGGGGAGGATGGCTTCGACTCCCCACTTACTTAATTTTTCTAATACCTCCCCATCCGTTGTGTACGGGGGCAGGTGGAGAAAGGAGACCATTACCTCGCTTCTGTATAGTCTTTTAACATCCACTCGTATTCCATCGAAAAGTAAACATCCATCTTCCAGTAAATCGCAGTCTTCCAGACTTTCAAAAGTTGCTTCAAATTGTTTATTCGGCCGGGGTCTTAAAGCCGAGAGTTTTCCCGGCCCGACAGCTTTCGCAATTTCCTTAATCAGTTTGATAGCGTTTAATCCATCAATGTTTTCTGTTTCTAAAACCAGTGTAATTTCTTTTACATATTTCCTTTGTCACAGTCCCGGTCTTTTCCCCTTAGGCCCTTTATCTGTGCTCTCTTTATCTGCTTCATTTTCAGGAACAAGTTCGCTGTGATCTTTACCTGTTCCGTTGCTTTGATCTGGCTCATTGCACGGTTTTTCCTCAATTGCCACCACGTTCTCCGCATTATTTTCCTGCATCTCCTTCGATCCAACATCCTTCTTTTATTGTTGATTATTTCTTCCCTTGCCATTCATTACTTCATTCATTTTTTTGCTTCCTGCATGATCCTTGTTCTCATTGAAACCATCACTCTCATTTTCAATCTACGTCGTTACGCCTTTCGCGACCATGTTTGAATCCTTTGGCTTGTTCGTAATCGTTATATCCAGTCCGTTTTCATTAAGCATTACATTCGCCTTGTTCGTCTTTGCTTATATCCACTGTCCTTCTCGTTGTCGTGTTGGGGCAAGGAAAAACTCCCTGTTAGACAGGAAGAAACCTTAAGCAGAACCACGGCACATAAGGGGGGACCCATCTGCTTGAGGTCGGGCGGGTGGAGACAGGAAGGTGGGACGGGGGGAAAGGGGGAAGGGGAAGGGTTGTGTGGCAGAAGGGGAAAGGAAGCAACCGGGGTTATACACAGCCAGCATTTAGTCACTGGACATAATATGTATACAGACATCTGGTGGTAAATACATGATACAGGCAAGACCAGAATACTGTGCCAATAGGGTTACTGTTACAGGGGTAAGGGATGTAGGGACAAAGAAACATTTCAGTGGTGGCAATAATGTATATTGTATATAAATGCTAGCATAGGGTATTGGGTAGAGTAGATGTACGGCAAGGCAGTGGCGGTGGGTGCGATTGGCCCAGGGTTCAGCTGTCCATGTGCATAGATGCAGAGTGGTGGGGGTGAGGAGCGATAGTTCCACTTCCATCAGCGATTGGAACATGCTATAGTGGAGAGAGAACATTTATGTTAGTAGACATCAATTTCAGAAACAGATAGGGAGATGCATTTGGGTAGTAGAATTTAACAGTAGGCAATATGGCTATTTTATCAGTGTTATTATAGGCAAAAGAAATATGATATGGAAGTAGAGAGAGAGAGAAAGGGAGAAGATATATTTAGTAATGCTGGCATTTGTTATTAGTGGGCTTGCAAGCACACTATTGTTATTCTTAAGTTTTATTTATTTATGCCGGTGCCGTACATGCATCCACTCGGCAATGTTTGAGACGGTGAGATGATGGTGTGGACAAACCGAGAGGGTGTATTGTTCGTTACATTGAAGTATAAGCTGTTATGCCGGGGCCGTACAAGCATCCACTCAGCAAACAGGATACACTTTTGGCTAGCGCAGCAGGTGATGGGTTTGTTGACGCAATTACTTTTGGCTGTATTGTTCGTTACATTGAAGTATAAGCTGTTATGCCGGGGCCGTACATGCATCCACTCAGCAAACAGGATACACTTTTGGCTAGTGCAGCAGGTGATGGGTTTGTTGACGCAATTACTTTTGGCCATAGGATGCACTAAAGAGGAATGTCTTAGGCTTTGATTTGAATATAGGTACGGTGTCTGCATCTCGGATGGAGGCAGGGAGGTTATTCCACAGGAGGGGTGCTCGGTAGCTAAAGGCTCTGCCTCCTATTGTGGTTTTTGAAATCCTTGGAATTACCAGGAGGCCTGCACTCTGGGAACGGAGCAGCCTTGTAGGGCAATAGGGGACGACTAATTCCTTGAGGTAGTTTGGAGCCAGGTCGTTTAGGGCTTTATATGTTAGCAGGAGTACTTTGAAATCAATTCTACTTTTGAGGGGGAGCCAGTGCAACGAGGCGAGTACCGGTGAGATGTGTTCATATTTTTTAGTTCTGGTGAGTGTACGAGCAGCAGCGTTCTGTACAAGTTCAAGGCTCTTTATTGTGTTAATGTTGCATCCGGACAGGAGAGCATTACAGTAATCGAGGCGGGAAGTAATAAATGCATGGATTAGTTTTTCTGCATCTTGGAGGGATAGAACCTTTCTGATTTTGACAATATTGCGTAAATGAAAAAAAGAGTCTTTGAGATCTGTTTTATGTGTGAGTCAAGTAGGAGGTCTTGGTTGATAGTTACACCAAGGTTTTTGTTGATAGTGTTGGGTGTTGGGAAGCCATTGAGTGTGGGTAGATGGGTAGATAGTGTAGTTCTCAGTTGATCGGGTCCTACAAGCATAACCTCGGTTTTATCAGAGTTGAGGAGAAGAAAGTTGGTAGTCATCCAAGATTTTACATCATGGAGGCAAGCTTCTATCTTGGGTAGATGTACAATTTCATCAGGTTTCATTGATAGGTAGAGTTGGGTGTCGTCAGCATAGCAATGGAAGTTAATGCCATGTTTCCTTATGACAGCACCTAAGGGTAGCATATAAAGGGAAAAGAGCAGTGGTCCAAGGACAGAGCCTTGTGGGACACCGTAGCTTACTCTGGTGTGATTTGACGACTTCTCATGGACATGAACAAATTGATGGCGATCAGAGAGGTAAGATCTAAACCAAGATAGGGCACAGCCTTTGATGCCAACGTGATGTTTAAGTCTCTGTAACAGGATCTGATGATCTATAGTGTCGAAAGCAGTACTAAGGTCTAGGAGAACTAGTATTGAGGTGCACCCATGATCAGATGCGATTAGTAGGTCATTTAAGACTTTGACTAAGGCCGTTTCAGTGCTGTGGTGGGCCCTAAAACCGGATTGGAGGGTTTCTTCAATTTTGTTTTGTTGTAGAAAAGAAGTAAGTTGCTTAGCAACTAGTTTTTGAAGTATTTTTGACAAGAAAGGGAGGTTAGATATGGGTCTATAGTTAGCGAGATTATCGGGATCAAGGTTAGGTTTTTTCAGAGATGGTTTTATCACTGCTATTTTGAAAGATTGTGGGACGTAGCCTGAGATTAGTGAATTATTCATTACATTGAGTAATGACTCACTTAATAAGCGAAGTGCATGTTTAAGTAATTTTGTGGGGATAGGGTCTAGTAGGCACGTCGATGATTTAGATGAGAGGATCAAGGAGTTTAGTTCAGGGTTAGTGTTAGGTTATTTCGCTTGAAACACTGCTGGCATCTCTGCCAATTGGGATATTAGCAACCACGAAGGGACTCGAACCCTCCATCTTCTGATTCGAAGTCAGACTCCTTATCCATTAGGACACACAGTCTAGCCACAGAGGATATTTTACTTTCAACACTTCTGGCATCTATGCCTATTGGGATATTAGCAAAGATGTGCCCAAATTGGGATATTGGAAAAAAGCTTTAACCACGGAAGGACTCGAACCTTCAATCCCCTGATTCGTAGTCAGATGCCTTATCCATTGGGCCAAAGCTGGGGAACAATAGTCCGTATAAGAAGGGGGAGAAGGAGAGAAAAGGGAGAGAAAAAAGGGAAGAAATTCCATGTAATCGCCGGTTTAAATCCCAGCCGAGACAAATGCAGATAGCAGATATTTATACATTCTGTTTTATAATCAATTAATTGACTATAAGTATGTTTTGTGTATTGTATGAGTATACAAATTTAAACTTTAATCCAAAATACTTTCATTTAAATGCAGATAGAAGATATTTATATATATTTTGTTCTGTTTTATAATCAATTACTTGACTATAAGTAAGTTTTGTGTATTGTATGAGAATACAAATTTAAACTTTAATCCAAAATACTTTCATTTTCATTTTCAATCTGCATAAACTGCATTGGCCATAGTTTTTTGTTGCTTTTTAGAGTAGTTTCATAATTTACACTACACCGTTACAGGCATATATTACATTCAGCCTACAAGAAAGCTATTGTAAAGCCATGCATTGCCTTGCATAATGAATTCAAATGCAACTCCATAAAAAGGGCATTACAGTTGACACAATTACACCTGATTGGGAATGAATACAACACACCAGATTTTATTTTGACAAAAAGGGTGTTTATTATCAAACATTTACAAATAATAATGTATTCAAAGTTAAATAAAAAATACAATAAAAAATGTACACACACACACACACACACACACACACACTGGCCGAGCCACAGGCAAATCCAGCCCTTGTGCAAGCACAGCAACCTCTTGGCCCTTCAAACGCTCATTATGCCATGTGATCAGCGTCCTCTGGTTCACCTCCACAAGCTGTAGGGTGGTGAGTGTCACTACGGGCTCATTCATAATGATCAGCTGCCTAATTTTCCTATAGTCCCTGAGTATAATGTGGGATGCTGTGCCTTGTTTTTCTGGGCTGCGGTGAATATTGTACAGTCTAATGAAAACCATTTCCACAAGGCGACAGCAGTTGGGCCATTGAGCTGGCGAACCGCTGGAGGCAAGGACGCACCTCATGTGCTGTCTACCCCAGGAGTGAAGGTAGCCTTTTTTTTGGCGACCTAGGTTCCGCCACAAGCTAATGATGCTTCCCACTTGCTCTGGACTCAGGACCAGGCTGCTTTGTGTCCTCAAGTCGACCAGATACTCCGCCAGGTTATCCACTCTGTCCAACCCTGGAATGCCATGTCCACCAACAGCCTGGAAATATACAACTGCTGGTTAGTCGGGTGTACATATGCATTATTCAATTATTTAATTGGGCATTGTAATAGTACTAAATGATTGGGAATGTGAGTTTGTCGGTTGATGTTATGGTCTAGGGAAACCATAAAGTGATGGAGGACGGAGACGTAGCTTTCTTTAACAATATTTAAGGTTTATTTCATAAACCCAAACGATAACGACAGAAATTACAAACGACTGGATTAACGAGTAGGCAGGAAGCGATCAGTAATCAGTAGTGTGGTGCGAACGACTGTTGCGTGTAGGTAACATACTGCGTGCATGTTGCATGTTACACCAAGTAAAGATAAACACAAATAACAGCAGCAGTTGGAAGCAGGCAGCAGCAAGGCGCAAAGCGGCAGAGCGGCGGAACCAGGAAGCAGATATAGGCCGCGTCCTAGGCGACCCCGCCCACCTCAGTCCTAATCGGGATGACACCTGCAGACAATCACAAGCAAGGCCTGGCGGCCGTCACAGTTGACTACCATAGGAAACCTTACCGTTGCTTAGGACACATGACCAGTTGGAGCAGGCAGGGCAGAGGGCGGCTGGACAGCGGACAGCAGAGGAGCAGGTGGACCCAGGGCAGAGGGCGGCTGGACAGCGGACAGCAGAGGAGCAGGTGGACCCAGAGGAGCAGGTGGACCCAGGGCAGTGGACAGCAGAGGAGCAGGTGGACCCAGAGGAGCAGCTGGACACAGGGCAGCGGACAGCAGAGGAGCAGCTGGACACAGGGCAGCGGACAGCAGAGGAGCAGCTGGACACAGGGCAGCGGACAGCACATGAGCAGCTGGACACAAGGCAGCGGGTGGCAGAGGAGCAGCTGGACCCAGAGGAGCAGCTGGACACAGGGCAGAGGGCGGCAGAGGAGCAGCTGGACCCAGAGGAGCAGCTGGACACAGGGCAGCAGAGGAGCAGCTGGACACAGGGCAGCGGACAGCAGAGGAGTCTGAGCAGGGGGCAGGTGGGAACCTACTAGAGGTGGAGAAGAGGGTAGCAGGGCAGAAGGCAGAGCAGTGTCTGGCTCCACTAGATCCTCAACAATGGCCTCCTCTCCCAAGGTATCAATAAAGCCTTCATCCTCTTCCCTTTCACCTTCCTCCACGGTGATGTCCTCCAGCAACTCTGAGGTCCTGTCTGAATCAGGACATAAGTTAAATGTCTGGGTGTTTGGGATATTTTGTATGCTCCACACAAAACATGGACATAACTCTAGTAAAATGCCTGGGTGTTTGGGATATTTTGTACATGTGAAACCATAATAGGACTTGGGCAATTTCATTGTACATGATCTCGACATATTTAATATAGGTTCAGCATATCGTTGCTCCTGTATAATGTCCATGGCAATAGCATTACAGAGACTGCAAATAGCTTTAACCTCACTGGTACTAACAGAAGTACCATACTACTACTACACAATTGTATTTATGTACATCAGATATGCTTAAAAATACTACTTCTGGTGATTCTGATTAATACTGTGGAAAAATAATGAACTTAAGCTACGTAAAATAATCTGTTCAGTTTGCCACTGTGCCACAGTTGGTTAGCTCGATGCTAATCTTGGTGCGCTAGCATTACAGAGACCGTAAATAAGCAGGTAGCTTTGACCTTCCAAGTGCTAACAGAAGTACCATACTACTCCTCCACAATTGTATTCATGTGCATCAAATATGTGCTTTAAATACTACTTCCTTCTGATTCTGATTAATACTGTTGGAAAATAATTAACTTAAGATAGACTACGCTACGTATAATAATCTGTTCAGTTTGCCACTGATGGTTAGCTCGATGCTAATCTTCGTGCGCTAGCCATAGACACCTATGTTGCTAGCAGAGTGAGAAGCTCTACTTCGTTACTAGGTAGGTGTGGAATAGTTCCCTTTATAGGAGGAAAGTCAACGAACGCTGGGAAATACTGTTAATACTGACAAAATATAATAACAGCGGTAATAAACATTTGGAATATCTTCATCAAACAACATGTATTTTCTGAAAACACCTGGCTTCTAGCTTCCCTAGTCTAGCCTTACCTTAATGCTAATCGAATAGACAAAATAGCAGCAGCCACCAGCTGAAGCCTGTCACGCTAAAATTGTTCATTTGGGGCATTTTAATTCTGAGCAGGTAACTTGTGTTAACATTTCGTAATAATTGCGTAATAAAACACATAACATTGGCCACATGAAAAGTGAAAACTCACCTCTTTCTGCTTGGTACTTTATCAACGGGAAATATACGTGCTGATACTGTATCTGATATGACGTATGGGATATCGAAACCTAGGCCACCTGCCGCGATTGGATATTTGAGAGAAAGTCTGACCATGTTCAGTGATTGGACGACGCAAACCTAGGGCTAGATATTTCATTGGGGGGCAAAGTCTGAACTCGCAATGTGGCTGGGTTTTGACATTTTGGACCTAGGAACGTGATTGGATCAGCCGTACAGACTTTCCCTTGCCAGGTAGGGCCACGCGGTCTTTCCCTCTGTCTTTTTCTTTGTCTTTCCTTTTCTCTGTTGAGGGGATGCAGGGAGGGCAAACCAGTTTAACCACTTCTATAACAGGTTTGACAATCCTGCCACTGGTGTTAATGCACAGGGCCCACTCTTATCTGGACAAGGGGAAAGGTGCTGTGAGAATCATGTTCTTTGATTTCTCCAGTGCCTTTAACACCATCCAGCCCCTTCGACTGAGTGACAAGCTTGTGCAGATGGGTGTGAACGCCCACCTGGTATCCTGGATCACTGACTACCTGACGGAGAGACCACAGTTTGTCAGGCTGAAAGACTGCGTATCTGAGACTGTGTTGTGCAGCACCGGCGGTCCACAGGGGACTGTGCTTTCACCAGTCCTGTTCAATTCAATTCAATTCAATTTAATTTGTATAGCGCCATAACAATACAATTGCCTCTAGGCGCTTAACAGAGCCCAGAGCCTAAACCCCCTTAGTGCATGCACAACGGCAATAGGGGCAAGGAAAAACTCCCTGTTAGGCAGGAAGAAACCTTAAGCAGAACCACGGCACATAAGGGGGGACCCATCTGCTTGAGGTCGGGCGGGTGGAGACAGGAAGGTGGGACGGGGGGAAAGGGGGAAGGGGAAGGGTTGTGTGGCAGAAGGGGAAAGGAAGCAACAGGGGTTATACACAGCCAGCATTTAGTCACTGGACATAATATGTATAGAGACATCTGGTGGTAAATACATGATACAGGCAAGACCAGAATACTGTGCCAATAGGGTTACTGTTACAGGGGTAAGGGATGTAGGGACAAAAAAACATTTCAGTGGTGGCAATAATGTATGTTGTATATAAATGCTAGCATAGGGTATTGGGTAGAGTAGATGTACGGCAATGCAGTGGCGGTGGGTGCGATTGGCCCAGGGTTCAGCTGTCCATGTGCATAGATGCGGAGTGTTGGGGGTGAGGAGCGATAGTTCCACTTCCATCAGCGATTGGAACATGCTATAGTGGAGAGAGAACATTTATGTTAGTAGACATCAATTTCAGAAACAGATAGGGAGATGCATTTGGGTAGTAGAATTTAACAGTAGGCAATATGGCTATTTTATCAGTGTTATTATAGGCAAAAGAAATATGATATGGAAGTAGAGAGAGAGAGAAAGGGAGAAGATATATTTAGTAATGCTGGCATTTGTTATTAGTGGGCTTGCAAGCACACTATTGTTATTCTTAAGTTTTATTTATTTATGCCGGTGCCGTACATGCATCCACTCGGCAATGTTTGAGACGGTGAGATGATGGTGTGGACAACCCGAGAGGGTGTATTGTTCGTTACATTGAAGTATAAGCTGTTATGCCGGGGCCGTACAAGCATCCACTCAGCAAACAGGATACACTTTTGGCTAGCGCAGCAGGTGATGGGTTTGTTGACGCAATTACTTTTGGCTGTATTGTTCGTTACATTGAAGTATAAGCTGTTATGCCGGGGCCGTACATGCATCCACTCAGCAAACAGGATACACTTTTGGCTAGCGCAGCAGGTGATGGGTTTGTTGACGCAATTACTTTTGGCTATAGGATGCACTAAAGAGGAATGTCTTAGGCTTTGATTTGAATATAGGTACGGTGTCTGCATCTCGGATGGAGGCAGGGAGGTTATTCCACAGGAGGGGTGCTCGGTAGCTAAAGGCTCTGCCTCCTATTGTGGTTTTTGAAATCCTTGGAATTACCAGGAGGCCTGCACTCTGGGAACGGAGCAGCCTTGTAGGGCAATAGGGGACGACTAATTCCTTGAGGTAGTTTGGAGCCAGGTCGTTTAGGGCTTTATATGTTAGCAGGAGTACTTTGAAATCGATTCTACTTTTGAGGGGGAGCCAGTGCAACGAGGCGAGTACCGGTGAGATGTGTTCATATTTTTTAGTTCTGGTGAGTGTACGAGCAGCAGCGTTCTGTACAAGTTCAAGGCTCTTTATTGTGTTAATGTTGCATCCGGACAGGAGAGCATTACAGTAATCGAGGCGGGAAGTAATAAATGCATGGATTAGTTTTTCTGCATCTTGGAGGGATAGAACCTTTCTGATTTTGACAATATTGCGTAAATGAAAAAAAGATGTCTTTGAGATCTGTTTTATGTGTGAGTCAAGTAGGAGGTCTTGGTTGATAGTTACACCAAGGTTTTTGTTGATAGTGTTGGGTGTTGGGAAGCCATTGAGTGTGGGTAGATGGGTAGATAGTGTAGTTCTCAGTTGATCGGGTCCTACAAGCATAACCTCGGTTTTATCAGAGTTGAGGAGAAGAAAGTTGGTAGTCATCCAAGATTTTACATCATGGAGGCAAGCTTCTATCTTGAGTAGGTGTACAATTTCATCAGGTTTCATTGATAGGTAGAGTTGGGTGTCGTCAGCATAGCAATGGAAGTTAATGCCATGTTTCCTTATGACAGCACCTAAGGGTAGCATATAAAGGGAAAAGAGCAGTGGTCCAAGGACAGAGCCTTGTGGGACACCGTAGCTTACTCTGGTGTGATTTGACGACTTCTCATGGACATGAACAAATTGATGGCGATCAGAGAGGTAAGATCTAAACCAAGATAGGGCACAGCCTTTGATGCCAACGTGATGTTCAAGTCTGTGTAACAGGATCTGATGATCTATAGTGTCGAAAGCAGCACTAAGGTCTAGGAGAACTAGTATTGAGGTGCACCCATGATCAGATGCGATAAGTAGGTCATTTAAGACTTTGACTAAGGCCGTTTCAGTGCTGTGGTGGGCCCTAAAACCGGATTGGAGTGTTTCTTCAATTTTGTTTTGTTGTAGAAAAGAAGTAAATTGCTTAGCAAGTAGTTTTTGAAGTATTTTTGACAAGAAAGGAAGGTTAGATATGGGTCTATAGTTAGCGAGATTATCGGGATCAAGGTTAGGTTTTTTCAGAGATGGTTTTATCACTGCTATTTTGAAAGATTGTGGGACGTAGCCTGAGATTAGTGAATTATTCATTACATTGAGTAATGTCTCACTTAATAAGCGAAGTGCATGTTTAAGTAATTTTGTGGGGATAGGGTCTAGTAGGCACGTCGATGATTTAGATGAGAGGATCAAGGAGTTTAGTTCAGGGTTAGTGTTAGGGTATTTCGCTTGAAACACTGCTGGCATCTCTGCCAATTGGGATATTAGCAACCACGAAGGGACTCGAGCCCTCCATCTTCTGATTTGAAGTCAGACTCCTTATCCATTGGTAGTCATCCAAGATTTTGCATCATGGAGGCAAGCTTCTATCTTGGGTAGATGTACAATTTCATCAGGTTTCATTGATAGGTAGAGTTGGGTGTCGTCAGCATAGCAATGGAAGTTAATGCCATGTTTCCTTATGACAGCACCTAAGGGTATGAAGGTAAAAGAGCAGTGGTCCAAGGACAGAGCCTTGTGGGACACCGTAGCTTACTCTGGTGTGATTTGACGACTTCTCATGGACATGAACAAATTAATGGCGATCAGAGAGGTAAGATCTAAACCAAGATAGGGCACAGCCTTTGATGCCAACGTGATGTTCAAGTCTCTGTAACAGGATCTGATGATCTATAGTGTCGAAAGCAGCACTAAGGTCTAGGAGAACTAGTATTGAGGTGCACCCATTGTTGTGTCAGATTTATAGTTTAAAAGTAGGAAAAATATACAGTCTTCTGATCTGGTTAAAACTCTTAGTTCTTGTTACTTGTGGTGAAAATACTCACAAAGTCCAGCAGACCGGCAGAGTGTGAATCAAGAAGTTTATTCAGTCAATACCAACGTCACAAACCTGAGCATGTCTGCAGACATAGCTTCTGATACAACGATTTGCAATGTCTTATATAGAACTTTTCTGCTGAATAGACAGCATGTGCACCTGCAAGAGTTTGAACTTTCCATGACACTGGAGTGGGTCTTATCAGTACTCCCCAGAGACCTCTAGAGGAGGAGTACTGAGGCCTATGGCGACTCGCGTTTTCAAAGTATAACATGTTAATTTTGCAATCATTTATCACTGTAGTATCTCATGCTATGTTACACCCATATCTTGGTACTTATTATGAACATTCTATTGATTCATATAGTATTATCATTTTTCACATATTGAACAAAAACTGTGCGAGTCGCATGCAGTCGACATAGGCCGCCATGTTATCGTGCTCCTCGGGATGTGTGTGTGTGGGTGTGTGCGCAAGCAGGGTCCGTGGGCGTCTGCCTCTGTACTTCTGCCTGTGTGTGTGTGTGTGTCTATGTGTATGCGCATGTATGTGAATGAGCGTGTAACTGTATGAGTGAGTGAATGTGTGTTTTGTGTGTGTCCATCTGTAGGTGTCAGTAGGAGTGTGTGGCCAGCTCAGGACTTTAATATGAGTGTGTGATAATCTCTGACTGTGGGTAGGAGTGTGTCCATCTCTGGCTGTGATTAGGAGTGTGTGTATCTGTAGCTTTGTTAGTTTATAATATACACACAGATAGTACGATTTAATTTACAGATTTTCCACCACATTTCCCTCCTTTGAGACTTCAATAGTCTCATCAATTACACCCTGGTGGATCATCTCTATATCTATTTAAATGATGCATATATATTAAGGAATGGTTATAGCAAGCGTTTAACTACTATCATATGGTAGATCTTTCATCCAACATGATGGCTTCTGTTTTCTTGCATGTGGGGCTAAATCCCGATAACCTTAAAGTAATCTATGTCTTTATGTACTACATTAATCTACGTTCTAACTCAATACATAACACATTATGGGAATACATAATATACTGTGAATATGCTGAATATTTGTAATAAGTATTTATAATAGTATTGTGTAAATATATGTCATGTTTACATCCTATCCTTCATCATATAGTTAGAAGTCTATTCAATAGATTAATACTGCAATTATGCGTACTACCATATAAGAAAACCAGGAAATGCAAAAGACATGAAAAGTAAATGTTCAAATAAAAGAAACAAAAATGTTAAAGAACCTAGAAGTAAAAGTTCTGGTATATTCAACTAAAGAAATAAAGATATTAACGAAAGGATAAGAAAATCATCACTTAAACTAAACATACAAAAAAACAAACCGTTTTTCAAGGTATTACGCCGCAGATTCGCACAGACACACACCTTGTTCACACATGGGTGTCCATGCAAACCCACCTATCCCCGTCTCCACTTCGCCAGATTTACTCTTTTTCGGTTTGAGGGTCCTGGTCGGTCGCTGTGATTGACTCTTGGTTTTTGCATTGGAGAGTCTCCATCTGAACCCACAATTCTTGGTAGTGCCGTCCAGCCATTTGTATGATGAGTCTAAGCAAGTTATTCTCCTCCTTCAATGTAGACAGCTGATGAATGACTCGACCCAACCTGACAGTCTGAAATTGCGCATAAGCTTCTGCTTGCAGGATTTTCTGATCAAGTCTGTCCCTTGCTCTTTGCTCTGAACACAGCTTCCTTCTCCTAATCTGCTGTATCAGGATTCTCTCCGTTGGCCCTAGTAGGCCCTTGATGTTTTGCAGGTCTAGTATTGGTAGGGTAGAAACGTTCTCCAAGATGGCAATGACTACGTGGTCATCTAATGGCATCTGTGCCACCTTTTTTACAATTGCCCTTGTCAGCTGTTCTTCGTTCTGTTCTGGGGTGTTTGGTCTGGACTGGTCTTCCTCCAGCTCTGGTTCGTGAGGTGTATTTTGGTGTTCCTCCTCAGGTACCTTGATTTTGCATACTGTCCCGTAACCCCCTGAGGCCTCGTTGTTTTCAGCTGATGTCATTGTTACTTTAAAACTGTTCGTTATTGGGGACGATGTGGACTGTGGTTGTTGTCTCGGGTCGGGAGTGGGTAGCTCGTTATTGTTTGGAGATGAAGCTGGATGGTCATCATGATCGCCTGGACTTGGGGTTGTCAAAACACAACTGATGGTTTGAATTGCAATTCCAGAAGTGTTGTTGCTTGGACCTGGGGACTGAGCTGTGGTCACCGGGTCATAGTAACCTTGATGAGTTGGGCCCCCCTGGCCGTAGATCCCTGCAGCTGTGTTGTAGACACCTGACGTCTGACTATTGTCAGTAGAGGCTGTGGATAACACTTGGTCCATTCTGCTGGCGGCCGTCTGCTGGAACCAGTCTTTATCTCCGGATGTCGTCACGATTGGGAGCTGAGCTGTGTTGGGGACCACATGATTTTTTCCGGACCTCCCCCGATCAGCCTTCACTGATGTCTCCATCTGAGGGTCCATGTTATTGTCCCCAGTTTATCTGTTGAAATATACCTTTGTGGATTTTAGTCAGAGGTGTTACATAATCAGACATTTCATTTTCCAATTGTTCCCGTGATGGTCCCTTACACGAACCACTAAAGTATGACATAGTGCAGGGGTCGACTCGTTAGCATTTCATGCGGTGTTAGGTATGTGATTGTTAGTTAATGTTCTTATAGACATTAATGTTAGTGACAATGCATTCACCCAATTGAGCCTACTCTTTCCTGTTTAACTGCTATTATTTTTCCAGCTTGGCCTTCTAGGTTCCATTGGCCCGTTATACTGTTAATCCCCAACATTTTCAAAGCTATTCGGGGCGTCTCTGAAATGTGGTCCATTGTCACTACTTCAGGAGTGATGAGTCAACATAAAACAAAAACAAAAAAATGTTTGAGTCATATCTCCATAAGCCAGTCTTCTCTATTACCTCCCCCCTGCACACTGGTCCCTACCATGTGCATTTCTAAAGGGCCTTATATAGTACACAAAACGGTCGTGTCGGATGGTTGGACAGTGGGCGGGCGGCCGGATAGTACGTACTAGTTAGCATTTGTGTCCCTTTATAGTACTCCAACGGCTGTGGGTGCTGAAAACAATTCTCTTCCAGAACAGTAGGGGGAGTAATGGTTTAAGTCTCGAAAGACAAGCTACCCCATGACGTCTTTGTGCGATGGAAAGCGTTAGTTGGCTTTACCTCTCCTCCACAACAGTCGATTTCTAGTCTCCCACCAGCTGCCACTACTCAAATGCAACAGGTGTCAGCAGATACACAATATTGTAACTGTGTCTAATGCTATATATACACCTGATAGGGCAAACTTATCTTTATCATGGTAGGTTAGGTGAGTATTGATTGATTCACATCGATATGAATGGATGACATGCCTAACAAGTGTTTTTTAGTGGATATTTCGAAAAATGATCGCAACATTAGAAAAGCCGGTGCTTTAAAATATCCGAAACACAATCGGAATTCGAGAATAACCCTAATATTTAGGCCTATTAAGCAAACATGTAGCCTACTGCCATTATTTTGCTTTAACGGAACAGACTAATCTGCCGTTTGAAATGTGTAATCAACATGCATGCTGGATTTAAAATACAGTGGAAACCGTCGGTTATAAACAATGGAGTGACAAGTTCTGCAATATATGTCCAATGATAGATATGTCCAATGAAAGAAGGTTGAACTTTTAATTAAATAGAATTGATGCCGAGAGCGCCTGGCTATAACGCGCCCTGCTGCACTGAAGGAGCGCAGCACCTATTGCTGGAACGCATATAATTAGTTTTGCAAGGTGCTGTAGTCGTGGGAACGACTGGCCTTGTTTCTCCCAAAAGGAAAGAAGATTTTCCTCTGCTGATCCCGCGTCTATATGGAAGTTTGTAGAGAGAATGCGGGGGAGTAAAATGCTCCCGAAGTAGATTACATGTTTTTAATTCCCTTTCGTCTACTGCTGGCTAGTTAATACATACAGACAGCCGGAAAGGTTAATAAACGGAATGAAATAGCTACACATTACACACTATGTTTTAATAAAACCCACGTTACTCACATACTGGTTAACACTGTTTGTTACAGCACATAAACGTTTGTCGCTACATCCAAACTGCGTCACCATTGTCCCTCCCTGTATCTACTCCAGCCGCACCATTTTACTTGCAATGTGAATCATTTAATTTAAATATGCTTATTGCCATTTGTTGCACCTTAATCATTTTCTACAAACATGATATGCGGTGTAGTAAACTGAGACTCTATTCACTACTGCACAAAAACTAGACACGTTTGCAAAACTAGACGTTTAAAATGAAGTAGGTAAAACAACTGTTAGGTAAAACAACTTTCGCCAAGATCTCTGTAAGGGAGATGGGTTGTGTGCTCAAAATTCCTGGGATCATAGAAGACGTTAGTATTCATGTGCAGACTAAAAATCACGTCTCAGGATTTCTGCGCATGCACGTTATTTCGGGTGTCTCAACTGTAACTAATACCACTGTCATATAATTATGAGTTCAGTAAAATACGGAGCAAACACAGTTTTCTACCGTTGTTGAGACACATCTTTAATTGCTGTCGCTCGTGCTGGTTCTCTGGCAGTAGGCTACTTGGGCCGGCTCAGGTATTGTGATATACAGGGAATAGTTTTCAAGGAAAGGATCTGCGCCTTTGACAGTGGCTGTTATGCATAGGCCTATATATATATATGTGGATATAAAGGTAATGAAACAGGAAATGCAACAATGTTAGTTTCCGGAGTTGATGTCGTATGGAAATGATGTCGTAGTGTGCCAATCACGGCCAAGGAGTATCCGTCGCCATGAGCGGACCGACAGAAATGTTTGCGGGGACACGGAGAGCTGTCCGACGTCTCTGGAGAGCACGGAGAGGGCGTTTCAGCTACCGGAGAAGGCGTTTCACTTACCTGAAGGCGTTCCTATGTGCCCAAAAACGTGTCGGTCGGAGTAGCATAAAAATGCCTTAATAGCTTAGTCCAAGAGTGTGCTGGGTAGAACAAAGGTTCTGGGCAGAACAAGGTATCTTTTGGCTGCCATCCCAACGTATTTTCCTAGGGCCCTCTCGATAGTACCGAGTGGCTTTACGTTCACACCGAGTCTTCTGCTGTAATAAAGCCCTTTCTTGTGCACGTATCCCAGATGACAACCATGCCTGGTTGCCTATTGCTGTTCCTTGTTTAAACACAGTGTTTGCAAATCCTGATCTCTCTGTTTCATAAAGATGGAATTTGGGATTCACTAGTGCTGGGCGTGTATCTCCTTTTAATGCTTTCAATGTTGCCTATGCAACAGGGCTATGTTATCTGCTTGACTTGCTGTTCTTATCATAGCCTTCAAGGGAGCTTTCTTAAAAGCATAGTCACAATTCCATGGCCGGCCGTACCCTGTTATGCCCAAGAAAGAAGCATTTGCCCCACAGTTTGTGGTTTTGGAGCCTTGGTCACAGCTTCAATTTGAGATGGGGCTATCAGTCTCTTATCCCCCTGAAGTTGTCTGCCCAGGTATTCCACCTGTAGCTGACAAACTCATAGTTATTTATTTTATGTCCATCATTAGTTAATGCAATTAAATTGTGAGTTTTTCTCACATTGTCTCTTTATGGGACAACACAGAAGCAAACCATACGCACACTTTATGACTGTAATTTGATCAATCAAGTGATTGCAGATTTATTGCTAGAGTTTGAGTCTAGGACCCCTTGTGTTAAACGAATTTAGGTATGCTGCTCACCTTTATAGGTGAATGCAAACAGGTAGCCTACTGTGGATCTGAGTGCACCAGGCTAGAGAGATGACCAGAATGATTTTGATGTCTGGCGAAATGTTGGAGAGCAACGTGTGTGTGTCAAGTCCCGTCCTGTGAGATAGTTTATGTTTCCCCTGTATTGTCATTATCTAAGTTCTGTGTTGTGTTTGTTTACTCATCTCTCCTCTCGTTTCAGACACGTCACGCCCTACCCTTGTGTGTGCTCCGTCTCGTTGATTGTTTGTCCCGTCATGATTGTTGTCACCTGTCCAGTCATGATTGTTGTCACCTGTTCCTCATCACCTTGTGTGTATATAGTCTGTGTGTCCCTGTCCCTCGTTGCCAGTTCGTCTTTGTTTCTTCATGTCTCAAGAGTTCCAGCGTTTTTCCTTGTGTATTGATCTCCTGTTGCCGACCCTTGCCTGTCTTACGGATTACGTCTTTGCCGCTTCCCCTTTTGGATACTCTGCCCGTCTTGGACTGCCTGCGTGTGTACCGACTACTCTGCCTGCTAAACGGATTACGACTCTGCCTTTCCCTTCCTGGATACCCTGCACCACCATCGACTGCCTGCCTGTGTACCGACCCTGGACCGAACTGACAACGAACTCTGCCGCTGTTGTTGTATTGTGGAATATAACGTGTTTTTGGACTGCCTATGAACAATACAGTAAACAATTGAATTGCACTTACCCCTGTCTCTGTGTCGTGCGTTTGGTTCCACAAGTTCTACTGAAATCCTTACAGTGTGGGACGGGGACGACCGAGGCTTCAGTGTCTGTGCAGAATTTGAGATCAATTAATTCCATTATAGAGTGGTGTTCTTTAAATGTGGCTTTGGAATGGGGAAAATTGGTCTGTTGCAGGGACTTTTAGTTTTTCTCAGGACCACGGCTCCCATTAAGCCTTTAATAGTGGGCCTGATTCCTTCTATGGTCTGTTGTTTGAGTGAATGTTGTTTTTCTTTTTATGTTTTATTTTTTTTTAAAGCTATTGGTTAACCAGTAGTGGTGGTGTTGGTCCTAATAAACCCTCAATCTGTTTTGTTCTTTGATCAAATTTCCTGGGGTACCTATGTAACGCTCCTTTATGTTATGGAGCTGACATCATCTGAGGGGGCACTCTCTCTTGTCTATCAATTCTACTTCCACCATCGCCTCATCCAGTGTCTGTGCTGTGTAGTCTCTTGGTTGGGGAGAGATGGATGTACGGGTTGTTGATGGGCATCCATTCCGTTTTTTTCCTAGCGCTGCTTTCACCACCGGTCCGAGTTCACATGATCTGTGTCTTTCCAGCATGTGTAGTCCAAAGAGGGGTGGAGTTACAAACCCGGAAACCTTCATGTTTCAGTAGATATGTTGACCATTATAGCCGCTCCAGGGGTTTCCATATGTATGTCTTGATTGTCGATGTACATATTTTTGTTAATCATCATGTGCGTTATCATTGTCATTGTTCATCGAACCCTAGGATGCAATGATATACCAGTGTTGCTGTTCTCCTGGCTAGCTCGCCAAATGTTGTGTCAGATTTATAGTTTAAAAGTAGGAAAAATATACAGTCTTCTGATCTGGTTAAAACTCTTAGTTCTTGTTACTTGTGGTGAAAATACTCACAAAGTCCAGCAGACCGGCAGAGTGTGAATCAAGAAGTTTATTCAGTCAGTGCAATACCAACGTCACAAACCTGAGCATGTCTGCAGACATAGCTACTGATACAACGATTTGCAATGTCTTATATAGAACTTTTCTGCTGAATAGACAGCATGTGCACCTGCAAGAGTTTGAACTTTCCATGACACTGGAGTGGGTCTTATCAGTACTCCCCAGAGACCTCTAGAGGAGGAGTACTGAGGCCTATGGCGACTCGCGTTTTCAAAGTATAACATGTTAATTTTGCAATCATTTATCACTGTAGTATCTCATGCTATGTTACACCCATATCTTGGTACTTATTATGAACATTCTATTGATTCATATAGTATTATCATTTTTCACATATTGAACAAAAACTGTGCGAGTCGCATGCAGTCGACATAGGCCGCCATGTTATCGTGCTCCTCGGGATGTGTGTGTGTGGGTGTGTGCGCAAGCAGGGTCCGTGGGCGTCTGCCTCTGTACTTCTGCCTGTGTGTGTGTGTGTGTCTATGTGTATGCGCATGTATGTGAATGAGCGTGTAACTGTATGAGTGAGTGAATGTGTGTTTTGTGTGTGTCCATCTGTAGGTGTCAGTAGGAGTGTGTGGCCAGCTCAGGACTTTAATATGAGTGTGTGTTAATCTCTGACTGTGAGTAGGAGTGTGTCCATCTCTGGCTGTGATTAGGAGTGTGTGTATCTGTAGCTTTGTTAGTTTATAATATACACACAGATAGTACGATTTAATTTACAGATTTTCCACCAAACCATGATCAGATGCGATTAGTAGGTAATTTAAGACTTTGACTAAGGCCGTTTCAGTGCTGTGGTGGGCCCTAAAACCGGATTGGAGGGTTTCTTCAATTTTGTTTTGTTGTAGAAAAGAAGTAAGTTGCTTAGCAACTAGTTTTTGAAGTATTTTTGACAAGAAAGGGAGGTTAGATATGGGTCTATAGTTAGCGAGATTATCGGGATCAAGGTTAGGTTTTTTCAGAGATGGTTTTATCACTGCTATTTTGAAAGATTGTGGGACGTAGCCTGAGATTAGTGAATTATTCATTACATTGAGTAATGTCTCACTTAATAAGCGAAGTGCATGTTTAAGTAATTTTGTGGGGATAGGGTCTAGTAGGCACGTCGATGATTTAGATGAGAGGATCAAGGAGTTTAGTTCAGGGTTAGTGTTAGGGTATTTCGCTTGAAACACTGCTGGCATCTCTGCCAATTGGGATATTAGCAACCACGAAGGGACTCGAACCCTCCATCTTCTGATTTGAAGTCAGACTCCTTATCCATTAGGACACACAGTCTAGCCACAGAGGCTATTTTACTTTCAACACTTCTGGCATCTATGCCTATTGGGATATTAGCAAAGATGCGCCCAAATTGGGATATTGGAAAAAAGCTTTAACCACGGAAGGACTCGAACCTTCAATCCCCTGATTCGTAGTCAGATGCCTTATCCATTGGGCCAAGAAAGGGGGAAGAGGGACTGCTAAAGGGGGGGGAGGAAAGGGGGAAAGGGAGAAAGGGGAGAAAAGAGAAAAAGAGAAAGGAAAGAAGGAAAAAATGCCAAAAAATTTCAGATCCACTTACAATGAAATCATTTTGAATTAAATACTGATTTGAACAACAAATCAAACACTCTTGCCAGGACTTGCACCTGGAATCTTCCAACCAACGAATGGATGGATGTGTTACTATTACACCACAAGAGTTGTGTTTTTTTTTGTTGTTTTTTTTTTTTTTTTAAATGAGAACACAAACACACAAAATATAAACACAATGAAGCTATGTACAAAAAAAAACACAAAATATAAAACACAGTGTATGCATACAAAAGGCACACAAAATAGAAACACAACACTATTTACAAAAAAGCACACAATGTGTTTACATTACAGTGTGCTCCTCCACTCTTCAATGGTCTGCCCTGATGCTGGACAGTACCATTTACCCCGTACCTGGGAATGGCCAGTGTCTTTAGTTTTGGGCCGACCACAAAGCTTGCACTTATAGTGGTACTGTTCCATAGTTTGTCTCTTCTTTGGGGGCTCTCCTCTTGCCTCCCGCTCCTGATCCTCACGAGCTGCCTTTCGCCGTCTATACTCGCGCTGCCGATTTCGTGGAGCTGGTGTTGGAACTGGTGATGGCTGGTATGGGGACCAGTTCTGAAAAAGAGGTGCTGGTGTTGGAACTGGTGGTGGCTGGTATGGGGACCAGTTCTGAGAAGGAGGCACTGGTGTTGGAGCTGGTGATGGCTGGTATTGGGACCAGTTCTGAGAAGGAGGCGCTGGTGTTGGAACTGGTGATGGCTGGAATGGGGACCAGTCCTGAGAAGGAGGCGCTGGTTTTGGAACTGGTGATGACTGGTAATCGGACCAGCCCTGAAAGTGGGGCGCTGGTGATGGAACTGGTGATGGCTGGTAATCGGACCAGCCCTGAAAGTGGGGCGCTGGTGATGGAACTGGTGATGGCTGATAAGTGGACCAGCCCTTAGAATGGTGCATTGGTGTTGGAGCTGGTGGGGTCTGGTAAGGGGACCAGCCCTTAGAATGGTGCATTGGTGTTGGAGCTGGTGGGGTCTGGTAAGGGGACCAGTCCTGAGTATGAGGTGCTGAGCGTTGACCCTGCTGACAGTAGGCGCGATCCCACCCAGGATAGTGCTGTGCTGCTTGGGTGGAGCTAGTACCAGGTGCGGGTCATCCAGTGTCTGTGTGTGTGTCAGACACTGCTCTGGCACTGCGACGTCGGCGAATCACTGCCTCACCCTTGCGGTTTTCCGGTTCCTGGAACTCCAAAGCAGCATGTCCATGCTGTACAGGCGCAGATGGGAGGTCCCTAGCTTCTAGTATAGGTTGCTCAGCTGCATGGACCTGCTGGGGAAGTTGTACCCCTTGAAGCAGGGTATCCCGGTTTGTTCTCTTCTGCCGATCCTGCAGCCTGAAGAAACATGGCAGAAAAGCATTGTTGGTTTGGATTGTTTGGATTAATTAAAATATGTCCACGTGTATAAGCGGAAAAATTCAACTCACCAAGAGGACACTGTGGTGTTGTTAATAGTCACTGGCACCAAGTTGGTCTGCTCCAGTATGTCCTGACTGTCTTCAATCAATTGTTTTATGTGACTGTATGTCATCACAATTGACTGTGGAATGGGGAAGGTCTTGTTTCGGTGGCCCTTGGGCCTATTTCTGGCTTCCCTGAACTCCTTAAACAGTCTCAGAGCAACACACTCTGAGATCCTGTTAACATCAGGTCTGTGGGCAGCTTGGCCGTGAGTCATGAAAAGTCTGTGGATGTTGGATGGATCAGTATTGCATTTCATCAATTAGTATTCATCGTGATATATGTAAATATATTTATATATACGTAATATTACATGTATAAATTACCTTTCAGCTGCTTGCTGGCCAGGTGCAGAGCCACTACGCTTCCGTGAAGCTCTCCATGGCCCTGGCAAGGTGTTCTTTTTTTATTTGAGCGACTATTTGGTGGGAGACTGGTCGATGGCATGCAAAAGGGTGCACAACCGTAATATCTCCGCCGTCTCGGAGGCTGACAATGCAGTCATGGTACGGTTGAGGTTGACCAGGTTCCCTGCCAAGTCATCAACTGCCTCCCACCCCGGTACTCCTCTCGTATCACACCGCTCATCCTAACCAGACCAACAAAATGACAACAAAACCAAATCTTACAAAACTGATTTCATAAAGAAGACAAAACCAGTCTGCATCTCCAATAATCCAACATTAGCCACTTTACCTGAGTTGATGTGCTTGGCCCACTGCTGTCCTCAAATAATGAATCATCAAATGTTGATTCCTAAAGTAATTGTTATTAAACAATAGTGATTTGAGATCTTGAGTGATTGAGATTTGTGATCTTGAAAACTGCCGTCTGCAAATTATCTTTTCCTGTTCAAATGTACAGACAGATGACAGATGATCATTCAGTTTCATCATATTACCTGAGATGATGGTACAACAGGGTTAGTCTCGGACACATGAAATGTGATGTCAGCGGCATTTGATATTGTGACATCACACTCATCCTCCTGAACTTCACCAGGCATCTCTGGCAGAGTGTCACTAATTTCTCCACTCTGCTCAAGTGAAGTCAGTAGGTCTCCTCTGTTAGACTGCCCCAGCAGGTACTCCATAGCAATATGCTCACCTGCCACAATAAGTCAGCAGAAAAACACTGATTAGAATGAGTGAGAAAACAGTTGCATTATCACAGAATTCAATGGCAGAGAGTATGGTCTCCAAAAGAATGTTGCCCAGTGCCTGCTTTTTTACTTGAGAATCTTACCAGTGGGTTTTCCAGGGGGTATGAACTCTGGCAGGAGTGTCGATCCAAGTACCCTGTTGCTCAGGGCACTTAGATTGCACATCAAGCGTACATCGTACAGTTTCGTTTCTGATGTAGCACTCATATTGAGAGCTTGATGTGCACGATTCACGTTCCACCTGGATGCCCCCTCCAGCATGTACATTTGGGTATGCAGAGCATTGCATCTCCACCCTAGCAAGACAAAAGAATTGATGACAAACAAAAATTAAGAATCTTGTGACAAGTTATTCAGCAACACATTAGAAAAATGTCTCAAAGATGTTCAGTTTTAACTTGCCTGGGATGAAACTGCACTGATGTCGATGGAAGCTTTCCAGGGAAGAGGATCCCCTGCCACATCTAAGGACATCAAGGGCTTTGTCTCCCTTTTGGGATTTTGACCCGATGTTTGTGTACAGCTGTACACCCGGTGGATCTTGGATGCAGGGCAAATGCTTCTGTTGCACCTCCCACACACGCTCCATGCTCTCATGGTTGATGAGACTCAAACCTGTGGTGTCGGTCAGCTCCCACATTGAGTCCAACAGTTGTTGAATGAGACTACGAGTCTCTTCAACCCCTCGAGTTTTCCGGCGGCAGTGCTTGGAAAGCTCACTGGAGCTGATGTTGGACAACACCTGGGCGTCTGTGGGAACATGACCCTGATGTTTTTTTTTTAGCTCTGACCTCTTGGCCTCTTTGAGATGCCCAACGTCATCCTTGTCCCACTCAAAGATACAACTGGACAATTTCGAGCAGAAGGTGCCATACAGGGGATGGTGCTCAGTAGTGAGGCCTTTGGTGAACCGCCTCATGAAATGGAATATGTCCAGTCTCACTGTGGATTTCCACGGTCGAAACCAAGTGAGAACTGGACCCACACCTGTACAATTAAACAACACACCACATCATTAAGCTCCTGTATGTCGTATCCAAGCTACATTTTATTGAACAGGCAGCAACTGATGGCAGCCTACCATATCACAAATTAAGTACTTTATTCATAAAAAATACACAGCCTTAAAGAACTGTATTGCAGGTCTGTCAAACTGTTAAAATTGTTTATGAAATGTAACACATTTTGAACAAAAAACATCACAACACCATTCAAGGTCACACACCTGTTTCACTGCAGCAGTCCCTGTCCACATATATGGCATCTGGCTCTGGCTCCCCTGCATCCCGGTATCTCTGGACGATGCCCTGACATAGGTCATCTATGCCAGCCCCCTCGCCAGTGGTCAGAACACAATTGAGAACTTGACCAAATTCGTTCCCAATATTGGTCATCCACGTGGCTGTGTCCTCTATTCCACCGGCAAGTTTTGTTGTGATCTACATAAAGATTAACATATAAATCAGAGCAACAACCACATACAATACAAAAACAATGAAAAGTTATCTTAGCTTCACATGTACCTTCTTGGTAGAGTCAAGCTTCAGGATCCTGCCATAGGTTGATGTGATGACACCTTTCAGCTCATCAAGATGACCCAGGATCTCGTTGGAATGCACTGTCTCAAACCACTGGGCCAGGGGTAAGGGGCAATAGGGTGGTGGCCGTTGATATACAGCTTGGGTTTGGGTGAGGACACATGTCTTCTTGTGGAGTTCACAGTCAGACAGGTAATCAACGGCCCGTCTTGCCCACTCCTCGCTGTGGATTTCCTGAAGCGCCTGTTGGAGGTAGCTTGAGCTATTCCCTACAGTTCTTGGCTTCATCAAGGTTACACACTTTCTGTCCAGTGCCAGGTGAGTAGTTAAAACGGCGGGGAATTTGTTTCTGTGTGAGGGATCCAATTGTTTGAGGATGTCAACACTCCAAGGGCAGACAGGGATCATGCATTTACTGCAACGGGGATAGTCCCCTCCAACCAAATAATATTTGGAGTCAATATCAATCACTTCCCTGACTTTTGGATAAATTCCAGAGTGGTGCATCTTTCTATTGCACACTGTGCATTTTAACCCTTAGATGCATAAGTGGGGTCAAAAATGACCCCAGGGGTTGTTTTTTTGCAGTATCTTTTTAATTTTACATTTTTATCGTTTAACCTTCCATGTATTCCTCAAATAGGTTGTCTTTGACATTAGGCCATTTGGATTTGTGTCCAATTGTTATATTTTTAAAGTAATTTCATGTTTTGTATCAATACCACAGATTTGCATAGGTGGGGTCAAAAATGACCCCAAGCATTTTCTATGGAATTTCAAAGGTTAACCCTAGGAACCTTTGATTTTTATCAACTGTGACAGTCAGGTATACATTTACTGTCGATTATAACATCTCATGTCAGCAGTCTCACCATCCTGAAGGTTATTTTTACACAACAACATACATGTAAGTATCCTGGCTTTGTGACGCCAAAACCCCCTATGCAATTGAAGGGATTGTGTCAGTGGGAGACAGCCAGGGGAAGGAGTCAGTAAGAATCTGGGTCTCAACATCGTCAGTAAGTTGTGCTGTGGATTCAGACACACAGGTCGCAATGTCACCACAGACAACTTTTTCACCAGTGTGCCTCTTGCAGAGCTTCTCTTGGAGAAGGGTCTGACTATTGTGGGAACATTACGACAAAACAAGCCAGACATCCCTCCCGTGATGAAAGCTTCGAAGACCAGGGAGCTCTTCAGCACTGACTTTGGGTTCAATGGTAGCATGACCATGGTCGGCTACGTTGGAAAGAAGGATAAGGCTGTTCTGCTTCTCAGCACAATGCACCACAGAAAAATGGTGGATGAAAACACCCGCAAGAAAAAACCAGAGGTGATCCTCTTCTACAATCAGACGAAAGGAGGTGTAGATCCTGTGGACCAGATGGTTGGCACCTACACCTGTAAACGCCAAACGCAGAGGTGGCCCTTGCTGCTGTGGTACAACCTGATTGATATTGCCACCCTGAATGCCTACTCCTTTTTCAAGGCTCAGCACCCTGAATTATATGCAGGTATCACTCAGGCCCGGCGGCGCTTTTTTACAGAGCTCTCACATGAGCTTGTGACGCCTTATATGAGAAGTCGACTGGAAGATAACCTATACCTACCAACCACAATCACTGCAGCAATGGAAAGGTGTGGGGTGACAAAAGCTGCAATCCAGCCACAGGAGGGAAACAGGCAGGGCCAACAGAAGAGGAAAAGGTGTAAGATGTGCCCAAGAAATCAAGACCGCAAAGCCAGCAATAGTTGCTGGAAATGCAGTGGCCATGTGTGCAGTGCTCACTGCCAGAAAAAGGTACTTTGTAACAGCTGCACACAGTGAGAAGAGAGTGTTTATATGTGTCTGGGCGTGCGACAGAGGGACACACACACTCTGAAAGTTCCTGTTTTGAAAGATAAGAAATTAACATGTCAAATATGAAAATTCTCGTGTTGGGATCATTTTTGGATGTTTACCTTTCTCAAAGTAGTTTTTTGATAAAATGTTAATGAAAAGTGATAAATGAACATGTCAAACATGAATTAGTTCTTTTGTTGACCATATCATAATAAAAATGTTCATTTTTAAACAAAATGAAAGAAATTTGATATAAGAAGAAATATAAAATAATTCTCGTCTTGAGATCCTTTTAGGATGTGTACCTTTTTTACCTTTCTAAAAGCTGTTTTGTAATACAATGTTAATAAACAGTGATACATTCATATGTCCAACATGAAATAATTATTTTGTTGACAAATATATAATAACAATCATCATATTTAACCTAAATGAAAGACATTATTTGAGTTTACAGCATAAAACGCATGCATTCTAATTGGGGTCATTTTTGACCCCGCTCATGGAAGAGTGTAGGTATTGGTAGCCCATGCATCTAAGGGTTAAAGGAATGCTCCACATCCGCATTGGAGCCCAGAGAAACATGCGCCGCCTGTAGTAGCTGTGTGGATCGGGAGGTGATGTTGTGGGCTTGGACGGGCTTGGTGGATGGAACCAGTTCTGCGAATGATCTTGCCTGAGCTGTCCAGTGCGCTCATAAAGACACTGAGAAATCCACTCCTGGTCTGCTGGCTTTATAATTCGTGTGAACTGCTTAGGCAGAAAACTTGCCCAATCCACGTCAGAAGGCCTCAGAGCAATGCCTCTTTGGGGTGCCTGTGATGTGAATGTGTTGGGTGCCTGTGATGTCTGGGGTGCCTGTGGTGTGAATGTGTGGGGTGCCTGTGGTGTGAATGTGTGGGGTGCCTGTGATGTGTGGGGTGCCTGTGGTGTGAATGTGTTGGGTGCCTGTGATGTCTGGGGTGCCTGTGGTGTGAATGTGTGGGGTGCCTGTGGTGTGAATGTGTGGGGTGCCTGTGATGTGTGGGGTGCCTGTGGTGTGAATGTGTGGGGTGCCTGTGATGTGTGTGGTGCCTGTGGTGTGAATGTGTGGGGTGCCTGTGGTGTGAATGTGTGGGGTGCCTGTGATCTCTGTGGTCTCTGTGGTGCCTGTGGTGTGGATGTGTGTGGTGCCTGTGGTGTGAATGTGTGGGGTGCCTCTGATCTCTGTGGTGCCTGTGGTGTGAATGTGTGGGGTGCCTGTGATGTGTGTGGTGCCTGTGCTGTGAATGTGTGGGGTGCCTGTGATGTGTGTGGTGCCTGTGGTGTGGATGTGTGTGGTGCCTGTAGTGTGTGTGGTGCCTGTGGTGTGGATGTGTGTGGTGCCTGTGGTGTGAATGTGTGGGGTGCCTTTGAAGATGATTGAATCACCTGTGATGCTGTGGGAGGGGCGGTAGGTAGAAAATCATGATACGATTCAATATGTAGTAGCAGTCCAATTGCCCCCCAGACTTTAACCCCACACTGGTCACACCGCTCTTGGACATGGTAGTTAGACAAGTGCTGGGTGTAACGAGAACTGCTCACCTCCTCGCTACATAGAGAGCATGTTATTGAGTCCATCTCACTAATTCTAACCGGATTCGGTGCTTTCTGTGGTGTCCTGGTCTGTGGAGCTGGTTCTGGTGCTGCCTGTGGTAACCTGGTCTGTGCAGCTGCTGGTGCTGTCTGCGGTTACCTGGTCTGTGCAGCTGATGCGTCCTGTGGTAACCTGGTCTGTGGAGGTGGTTCTGGTGCTGCCTGCGGTAAACTGGTCTGTGAAGCTGATGCTGTGTCTGACCTGGCCTGTGCAGCTGATGCTGGCAGCAGGCTTTTAGCACTGGAAGTGCTTGACTGACTCTCGCCTGATTCTTGCCTCTGTGTGCCTGTCTGTGGGGCTGCTGACCCTGCTGACCCTGCAGCTGACTGTGAAAAACATTTTATATTAACATTTCCCCTAAGCCTGACAATACATCCAATTAACTTTGTGATCCCCCTGTTAAACATAGTGGAACAATTCAAGTACAAGTGATGATAAAAGAATGCATGGTCCAGGATAGAGTATTCAAATTGGTCATTAGAAAGCTAAAGCAGATTTACTTTAAGTAACCACCACCTTCAAATGTTTAATCAAACTATTCAAATTCATCGCTTACCTTGTGATATCCACATTGACACTCAATCCTTTTCCTGAAAATGTCGAAATGACGGACGGACTGAACGTACATTGGCGTCAAAGGACAGGCGTCAATGCACTTAATGGCAGCCTTCCACCTTGTGGATTTCGGCCTCCTGCCTGTGGAGAACTTGAATTTCCCCATGGCATACCTTTTCATGACCTCTTCCCAGTAGGAGTCTGGTGGACCAGTCTTTGGCATTTCTACAGATATCAGGGTTGAATGTCACATAACATATAAAACAAAACTTTGAAAGGAGAGCTTTATAATTAGGCGACAGGTGGGATTATTTCATCAATGACTGCACTTACTTTTTAAAAGCCTACTTCAGTTTTATATTTATCAAATGAACAGTGTCCTGACTAATGACAATGAACTGTAAGCTACTGATAATAACAGCCACGTAAAGCACAGTGATCAGCGTGCTGACGTCACATTTGACTCAAGTAAGTGCCTGTGACCGCAAATTCACCTCAGCCAGATGAGAGCCAGAACAAAAACAATGTTTTTCACATCAGCTCACCGAAATAAAACCGTTTAAGTTGTAGCCTACTAGACATATCAGTTATGTATCTTAGAGAAATCTCAGATGTCAGAAACACATTTTTTTTTGTCGGATCAAATAAACAACGCTTTATCATTTTACCTCAAAAAGATTTCAGTCTTAATTGAAGACGAATAAACAGATCACCCATCGAATCTGTAAATATAGCTAAGAGTAACAGTCATTTTAATGGCTTGTGATATTAACGTTAGAGCTTCTATACCGGGCAGTAACGTTAACATTACCTCAGCAGTTCTCGTAACTGTATCCCTAGCTCAAACGAAATCCCAGTATAATGTAAACGACAAAAACAACATAGGCTACTACACGTAAACATTAATCCATCGGTTACGATGACACACCGTAATTATTTTGAATAACTTTATCCTGGGAGAATGCTAAAGTTCGACGATAAAGGTAACACAGCAGTTCAAGTAACCATACCATTTCCCCAGTATAATGTAAACAACAAAAACAACATAGGCTACTACACGTAAACATTCATCCATCAGTTACGATGACACACCGTAATCATTTTGAATAACTTTAGCCTGGGAAAATGGTAAAGTTCGACGATAAAGTTACGTGAACGTTAATGTTAACTAGACAGTTCACTTAACTTTTTATGTTCGTCTGAACTAGCATTAGACGGACTAAAACATTCCCAAACATGAATTACGATCAGTCAACATTTGTTTATTGAATTCATTTGTTGATCAGATCATGACACACCGTTATCATTTTGAATAACTTTAGCCTGGGAAAATGGTAAAGTTTGACGATAAAGTTATGTGAACGTTAATGTTAACTAGACAGTTCACTTAACTTTTTATATTCGTCTGAACTAGCATTAAACGGACTAAAACATCCCCAAACATGGATAACAATCTTAACAAATAAGTCAACATTAACGTTTAATGAATTAATTTGTTGATTGATTACTTACTTTATATATCTCGAACAACGCTGCCTGCTATCTTTGAAATTAGATTGCCTCAGAATGATAAACCTCTAGCTGCGGTGTCTTCAAACTCGTGAAATATCCAATCAGCTGCGAGATTTCCGTAGCAACGGCCACTCCCACTCACCAACCAGAAACCCGTGCGCCTGTGAGGTGTCGTTTTCTTAACAACTGATTGGCTCTTTTGCACCCCCATTGTTCGAAGTGTGTCGAATGTATTAGATTGTAGAGGAATGTATACGATTGTACAGGATAGCGTGAGGAACAGCGTTGCCATCCATTCGCCTCAAGGTAAGGCCACCTCGTCACGTACAAGGGTCGCCGTAGAGTCATAGGGTAATTCAGCCACTCATCCAGTAAGGGAAGCATTAGACCTGGACACTTGTGATGTAGTCCCTAAAATGGCCACTCCAAATAGGGTTGTTTGAGAAAGTCAACAGAAGGCCTTTAGGGTCCTTCACGACGAGGATGGGATTCGAACCCACGCGTGCAGAGCACAATGGATTAGCAGTCCATCGCCTTAACCACTCGGCCAAAAAAGGGGCAAAAGGGACTGCCCGGCCGGGCGAAAAGAGAAAAAGAGAGAAGAAAGAGGGGGGAAAGAGAGAAAAAGAAAAGGAGAAAAAAGGAGGAAAACGTGCACTATATCATTTTTTATCACCTCTCTTATCTTTTCAACATTGTTTACACACAGTATCATCACTTTCATTTTCATGTCTTTTGCAGGATTCGAACCTGGGCTCTGGCGATATCGCTTGCATCTTCGCTTGTTCTTGAGTCACGTGTCACTTTCCGGAAGTACACATGCAATGCATTTTGGGGAACGTAGTCATTTGTTAACACAGGAACTCTTTATAAGTCAACACACAATTATCTTTGCACATTGCACATACACTTTCTGTACATTCTTTCTTTTTATACATGGTTATACTATATGTCTTATTTATCTTATATGTTTACTGTTTGTTGTGCAATTACATGTTCTGCACCAACTTGGTTGATGCAAACCTTCCTGGCAATAAAGCTTATTCTGATTCTGACTGGCTTTAGTTTTAACAATCACATTCAATAGATGACACTCACTGTCCTGATATTCAAGAGGAAATTAAATAAAGACGTGAAGGCTGTTCTTGGCTCAAATACAATTATTAAACTTTATTTTAAAGACAGAGACGAACAACAGAGACCTTTTGGTTACAATAACAGATCAGTGGTCCATTACATTAATGAAAATGCTCTTTCAACGAGCTGTCATTTACACTACACAATTAAATAAAAAAACTGCAATAAGTACGTAAGCTAAATGTGATCGTGCGCAGGTTGCTGTTTTGAAAAATCTTCATATTCCTTGTCGAATTTATGTAATTTCCCCTTTTGTTAGTAACAAACAAACACACTGGGAAGGGCTTTTTCAACACTGGCTCGTTTGGCCCAAACTGCATTCACTTTCATTAAAGATCAGTGATAAGATATAGTTCAGGATCACTGATATCCTTTCAAATCGCTACGTTACAACATGAGAAAAACGTTAAAAAAAACGTTGTTCCCATCTCTCACTTGTTGAACCATTCAATGACAAATCACTGTGTAGCCTAACTGAGTTGTAGAGCAAAAGGTTTGTAGTTATTGTGCAGCTTTCTTTGCTTCCACAATGAATGAAATCATTTTGTGTGAAATGAAGGAAAAATAGAAACATATTCAGTCTGCAGAATCTGCCTATACCAAGTACCAACAGATGAATGTAATGTAATGTAAACAACGCCTAGTGTAGCCTATTAGAATGAAAGTTAGCCAACAAGTGGAAGTGGACCTATAATCTAACCACATTTAACTTTGGCTTCCTGTAGGCATGTCATGGGTCTCAAAATATCGTAGACAGAGAGACAGAGACAAACAACAGAGAGACAGACAGACAGAAAGACAGCAACTACACACTATCCCTCCACTCTTCCAGGGTCATTCCTGAGGCAGGACAATACCACCGCCCCTTCAGCTGGGTGTGTCCAGTGATTTTGTTTTTGTCCTGGCCGCACCCCTTACAGGTATAGTGGTAGTTCTCCTTTCTAAGCCTCTTCCGTGGCGGATCCCACCTTGATGTTAGCTCCTCATCTTCCTGGGCAGCTTTGTTGAGCCTCCAGGCGTGTTGCCTTGGCTGGGATGGAGGAGCATCAGGAGATAGGGAATTAGGAAACGGAGGAGCTTGAGGAAGTGGAGGAGCATGAAATGGATAAGCATGAGGATAGGGAGGAGCATATGGAGGAGCATGAGGATATGGAGGAGCATATGGAGGAGCATGAGGATATGGAGTAGAAATGTGAAATGGAGGAGCATGAGGAAGTGGAGGTGCATGAGGATATGGAAATGGAAAGTGGGGATATGATGGAAAGTGGGGATATGGGGGAAGATGAGGAAATAGAGGAGCTGGCCCAAATTGTGGAGGGAACCTGGGAGGTGGAGATGGCGGAGGCTTGTTCGCCGCTAGAGTGCGCTGGCGGGGGAAAGCTTCCCCCTCGTGATTTTCCGGCTCCTCAAAAGTAATTTCCCCATGTGCATGTTGCACATGGGCAGCCGGAAGGGTGTTTAGAGCAGGAAGAGGCTCCTCTGCCAGGTACACCTGTTTGGGCAGTACAGTGCCTTGCAGCAGCATGTCCCTGTCCTTCCTCTTATCCCTCCTAAGCAGCCTACAACACAAACATTCATTATTTTATGTAAGCCTATCCTCCCTCCCTAAGGTTATTACATATTTTCTAACCAGCATGCAGGTGGAGGTTTTTCTTGAAGTTAAATCTTTATAAACTGTCTTGAATGTATGGGAAAGGTAAATGAAATAACACATACCATGAAGATACTGTGGTGTTGTTTACTGGCACCAGAACCAGGTCTGTGTCATCACAGACAACCCTGCTGTCCTCCAGCAGCTGTTTAATGTGGCTGTACATGCTCACGATGGACTGAGGGATGGGCATTGCTTTCCCCTTTGTGTCCTTGGGCCTGTTGCGTGACTGCTCAAACTCTTTTAAGAGTCTGAGGCAGACACACTCACAGACCCTGTGAACTTCGGGGTCCTGGGCTGCTTGGCCATGGGTCATGTACAGCCTGTGGGAGAGAAGGATGATATGATATGTACTGTGAACAAGGATATAAAGTCATGAAGAACCAAGTGACAATGTCAACAGGGATTTCAATAAAATAATCTACACATAATAAATACATTTCATAAAATGGTATCAAAATGTGGTCAAGCACCTCTCTGCCGCCTGCTGTCCAGGAGCAGAGCCACTCGGCTTCCTTGGTGCTCTCCACATTCCGCCTGACGCATGCGATTTTTTCTTTGCCTTGTGGTTGTACCTGAACGGTGAAAGAGACATCCATATGCTTAATTCATTCCATGGAATGTATGATTCATTTTGGTGTAATAATAATAATAATGACTATTTTGTACCTTGAAGGTTTTCGATCCATCGCATTTAAAGCTGCGTACAGGCGAACTATGTCCGCCGTCTCCTTGGCTGACAAGGCCGTGATGGTGCGGTTTAATGAGAGCAGGTAGGCAGCAAGGGCATCTACTGCGTCCCACCCCGGAACGCCCCTCGAATCACATTGTATGTTATTGACCTCTGGGACAGAGGCAGGCATGGTGATGGCAGGCATGCTGATGGCAGGCATGTTGATGGCAGGCATGCTGATGGCAGGCATGCTGATGGCAGGCATGTTGATGGCAGGCATGCTGATGGCAGGCATGCTGATGGCAGGCATGTTGATGGCAGGCATGTTGATGGCAGGCATGCTGATGGCATCATCATCCTCCTCCTCCTCCTCCTCCTCCTCCAGCACCGGCAAGGGGATTTCTGAGATGGAGGCCTGTGATGGAGCCAGCAGGTCGCCTCTATTGGTCTGCTCCAATAAATATTCTACAGCTATGCGTTCGCCTGTAACCAGCATAAACACAAAGATAAAGAAAGGACATACATACTGTACATACATCCATCTCCTACATGAATAGCACAATCTTTGCACTCAAGAAATGCATGCCCTCTGGGTAGGGGGGTGCCTAAGAAAAAGAGGAGGGGATGTAATACTCCGGGCAACCAGTGTTGCTCTGAGATCTCTCTTACCAGTAGGTTTCCCAGGAAGGGTGAACTCTGGCACCAGAGCACAACCATGCACAAGCTGGCTTAAACTGTTAAGGTGGGACATCAACCGAACATCGAAGCTTCTTAGGGTGGAGGCCCCCTCCACATCTACTGCCTCCTTGGCCCGGCCCATGTTCCACCTTGAAATACCCTCCAGCATGTACATCTGCATGTGCACCGCATTGCACCGCCAGCCTAAGAAACAAAATACTCTGTCCAGTCAACCATTATTGTAAAGTGAATACATATGAATACCCGTCAGTGGTAATTGTGCTATTTTGAATAATCACAACACGTGCAAATGTACCTGGAATGAAAGCACACTGGTGCCGGTGGAAACTCTCCAGGGAGGAGGACCCCCTACCACACCTTAGGATGTCCAGCTCCTTGCCGCCCTTCTGGAGTGTCCCCACCTTCGTGTACAGTGAAACACCTGCAGGGTCTTGGAGGCACTCCAGGTGCTTCTGCTGTACTTGCCACACGTGGCGCATGCTGTCATGGCTCACCAGACGCAGCCCTGTGGTGTCGTCTGTGAGCTCCCACACAGATTCCAGGAGCCCTGAAATGCTGCTCCGCATCTCCTCCACTCCACGCGTCCTCCTCCTGCAGTGCCTCTTCATTTCAGCTGGGCTGATGGTGGCCATGAGCTGGTCGTCAGTGGGAGTATGTCCGCTGTGGCTGCTCTTCCACTCCGCTCTCTTGGCCTCCTTCAGGCGTTGCACATCCTCCTGGTCCCAGAGAAAAATGCAGGCGGAAAGCTTGGCACAAAAGGTGCCATAGAGAGGGTGGTGTTCTGTTGTGAGGCCGCAGTTAAAACGCCTCATAAAATGGAAGCTATTCAGGCGCACTGCAGACCTCCATGGGCGAAAGAGTTTCGCCACAGCAGACACACCTGGGAAAAACAACCATTCTTAATACCATAGACCACAACACCTTTGTGTGGTTACTCCCAATTGCCTGACACTTCTCCCCAAAGTAGCATTGGTATTAAATAAATACATTTAATACAAATGCTACCAACAGTGTGTTTGTGTGTGTGTTAGTGAGTGAGTAAGTGTGGGTGTGTGTGTGTGTGTGTGTGTGTGTGTGTGTGTGTGTGTGTGTGTGTGTGTGTGTGAGTGAGAGAGCAATTTTCACACACCTGACTGGCTGCAGCAGTCCCGATCGACATAGATGGCCTCAGGTTCAGGTTGGCCCGCATTTCTATACCGGGTTACGACACCCTGGCACAACTCCTCTAACCCTGCACCTTCACCCGTCGTCAACACAGAGTTCAACACCTGGCCAAACTCGTTGCCGATGTTCGACATCCAGGCGGCACTGTCCCCGATTACACCAGCCAGCTTCTTGGTGACCTGTAAAACAAACACAAGCACTATGAAGTAAGCCAATTTCCGGTTTGGTTGTAATTATACAATTTTGTATATTTTTCTACTGTTGAAACCCTCACCTTCTTTGTTGAGTCCATTTTCAGGATTTTCCCATATGTTGAAGTGATCACACCCTTCATCTCCTCCACGTGGCTGAGGATGTCGTTGGAGTGGACTGTCTCAAACCACTGGGCGAGTGGAAGGGGCCTGAAGGGTGGTGGAGGAGGGTATATGGCTGCAGATGCAAATGGAGCCATCTTTTTGTGCAGCTCGCAGTCAGCCAGGTAGCGGATGGTCTGCCGTGCCCACTCCTCGCTGTGACCTTCCTCTATGGCAGACTGGAGGTAGGAGGAACTGTTCCCGCTGGTCCTCGGCTTCAGGAAGGTCATCACTTTCCTATCCAGAGCCAGCTGTGTTGTGAGGACAGCGGGAAACAGGCTCCTGTGTGCCACATCCAGCTGCGAGAGCATGTCGCGGCTCCATGGGCAGACCGGCTGCGAGCACCTGCAGCAACGTGGATAGTCCGCTCCCACAAGATAATAGCGGCTATCCACGTCGATCACCTCCCTTACCTTCCGGTAAATCCCGGAGCTGTTCATCGGAACACTGGGGGCACTTTGAGGGGATCCCCCACATCCTCATCGGTGCCCAGATAAACAGCCTCTGCCGGAAGTACCAGCCAGGCTCAGGAGGGGATGGTTTGGGCTCCAGTGGAGGGTGAAACCAGCAGGCCTGGATCTTTTGCTTTATTTGGCCTGTAGGCTCATACAAGCATTTGGAAACCCAGACCTGATCGGCTTCCTGGATCACCCTTCTGAACTGGTCAGGCAGGAAACCTTTCCAGTTGACCCTCTGTGCTGCAAGTGGTGGAGCTGCCGTGTGGTGTGGCGCGGCAGAGCAGGATGAAGAAGGTGCTGCAGGTGGTTGAGCTGCCGTGTGGTGTGGCGCGGCAGAGCAGGATGAAGAAGGGGGCAGAGACGTCTTTGATGCTACCCTGAAGTGTCCTGCAGGTGGTGGAGCTGCCGTGTGGTGTGGCACGGCAGAGCAGGATGAAGAAGGGGGCAGAGACGGCTTTGATGCTACCCTGAAGTGTGCTGCAGGTGGTGGAGCTGCCGTGTGGTGTGGCGCGGCAGAGCAGGATGAAGAAGGGGGCAGAGACGGCTTTGATGGTACCCTGAAGGCATAGTGAACCACTTGGATGTGGTTCAAAAGACCAACAGTACCCTGCACCTTGGCCCCACAGGTATCACACTGCTCCTCCGTGTGGTGGTCCGACAGGTGCTTGGTGAACCGGTCTCCCTCCACATGGTCGGATCTCATTCGAAAACTCTTTGATCTCTGTAGAAATATGTTTTCGGACCTGGTTAAGAGCAGGTATGTGTTCGGACCTCGGAGGCAGTCCAAAAACCGGCAGGTACGGCCACCTCGTCACATACAAGCAGCACTATATAGTCAGACATTTAGCCACTCATCCAGTAAGGGAGATAAGAACTGGACACTTGTGATGTAGTCCCTAAAATGGCCACTCCAAATAGGGTTGTTTGAGAAAGTCAACAGAAGGCCTTTAGGGTTCTTCACGACGAGGATGGGATTCGAACCCACGCGTGCAGAGCACAATGGATCAGCAGTCCATCGCCTTAACCACTCGGCCAAGAAAGGGGGAAGAGGGACTGCTAGGGGGGGGAGCAAAAGGGGAAAGGGGGAAAGGGGAGAAAAGAGAAAAAGAGAAAAGGAAAGAAGGAAAAAATGCAAAAAAAATGCAGATCCACTTACAATGAAATCATTTTGAATTAAATACTAATTCGACCAACAAATCAAACACTCTTGCCAGGACTTGCACCTGGAATCTTCCAACCAACGAATGGATGGATGTGTTACTATTACACCACAAGAGTTGTGTTTTTTTTTTTTTAAATGAGAACACAAACACACAAAATATAAACACAATGAAGCTATGTACCATAAACACACAAAATAGAAATACAATGTAGCTATATACAAAAAAAAGCACAAAATATAAAACACAGTGTATCTATACAAAAGGCACACAAAATAGAAACACAACACTATTTACAAAAAAGCACACAATGTGTTTACATTGTCATTCTAAGTTTTTTTCAGTGTGCTCCTCCACTCTTAAATGGTCTGCCCTGATGCTGGACAGTACCATTCACCCCGTACCTGGGAATGGCCAGTGTCTTTTGTTTTGGGCCGACCACAAAGCTTGCACTCATAGTGGTACTGTTCCATGGTTTGTCTCTTCTTTGGGGGCTCTCCTCTTGCCTCCCGCTCCTGATCCTCACGAGCTGCCTTTCGCCGTCTATACTCACGCTGCCGATTTCGAGGAGCTGGTGTTGGAACTGGTGATGGCTGGTATGGGGACCAGTTCTGAAAAGGAGGTGCTGGTGTTGGAACTGGTGATGGCTGGAATTGGAACCAGTTCTGAGAAGGAGGCGCTGGTGTTGGAACTGGTGATGGCTGGAATGGGGACCAGTTCTGAGAAGGAGGCGCTGGTGTTGGAACTGGTGATGGCTGGTAATCGGACCAGCCTTTAGAATGGTGCATTGGTGTTGGAGCTGGTGGGATCTGGTAAGGGGACCAGCCCCTAGAATGGTGCATTGGTGTTGGAGCTGATGGGGTCTGGTAAGGGGACCAGTCCTGAGTATGAGGTGCTGGTGCTGAGCGTTGACCCTGCTGACAGTAGGCGCGGTCCCACCCAGGATAGTGCTGTGCTGCTTGGGTGGAGCTAGTACCAGGTGCGGGTCGTCCAGTGTCTGTGTGTGTGTCAGACACTGCTCTGGCACTGCGAATCACTGCCTGCGGTTTTCCGGTTCCTGGAACTCCAAAGCAGCATGTCCATGCTGTACAGGCGCAGATGGGAGGTCCCTGGCTTCTAGTACGGGTTGCTCAGCTACATGGACCTGCTGGGGAAGTTGTACCCCTTGAAGCAGGGTATCCCGGTTTGTTCTTTTCTGCCGATCCTGCAGCCTGAAGAAACATGGCAGAAAAGCATTGTTGGTTTGGATTGTTTGGATTAATTAAAATATGTCTACATGTATAAAGCGGAAAAATTCAACTCACCAAGAGGACACTGTGGTGTTGTTAATAGTCACGAGCACCAAGTTGGTCTGCTCCAGTATGTCCTGACTGTCTTCAATCAATTGTTTTAAGTGACTGTATGTCATCACAATTGACTGTGGAATGGGGAAGGTCTTATTTCTGTGGTCCTTGGGCCTATTTCTGGCTTCCCTGAACTCCTTAAACAGTCTCAGAGCAACACACTCTGAGATCCTGTTAACATCAGGTCTGTGGGCAGCTTGGCCGTGAGTCATGAAAAGTCTGTGGATGTTGGATGGATCAGTATTGCATTTCATCAATTAGTATTCATCGTGATATATGTATATTTATTTATATATACGTAATATTACATGTATAAATTACCTTTCAGCTGCTTGCTGGCCAGGTGTAAAAGTGTGTAACTGTGTTTGTGTATGTGTGCTTGTAAGTTTGTGTGTGTGTGCTCGAGAGAGAGTGTGTTTGTGTGTGTTGGTAAGTGTGTGTGTGTTTGCGTAAAAAGGTGGACAATTAACAATTAGAATAAATATTGAAAGGCATGTAAAACAAATGGAAAAGGAGAGTGATACGAAGTTTAATGCTGAAGTAATATTATCCTTTTACACATGAACAGCTTGACAATTCACTATGACGGTCAAATTCACTGATAGCAACTCAGTAATTGGTCCTGTGATACTCACTCTAGTTTCTCCAGTTGACAGTAAGGATCCTCCAGAAGAGAAGTAAGATGCTTCATTCCTGAGTCTCCTGCTTTATTCCCATCCAGACGCAGCTCTCGCATGCGTGAGGGGTTTGATCTCAGTGCTGATGCAAGAGAACTAAAGTCTTCCTCTGTAATATTGCAGTTTCTCAGGCTGTAGAAAGGAAAGGAAAAAAAATGTCTGTTTGTGTGAGTAAACGTTTGTACTGGGTGTTTGTAAGTGTGTGTGTCTGTCTTCATGTGTGTGTAAGAGAGTGTGGGTGTGTGTGTGTGTGTGTGTGTGTGCAAATGTTTGTAGTGTGTTTGTAAGTGTGTGTCTGTATGTGTCTAAGTGTTTGTGTAAAAGTGTGTAACTCTGTTTGTGTGTGTGTGCTTGTAAGTTTGTGTGTGTGTGCTCGAGAGAGAGTGTGTTTGTGTGTGCTTGTAAGTGTGTGTGTGTTTGTGTAAAAAAGACGGAAAAGGAGAGTGATAAGAAGTTTAATGCTGAAGTAATATTATCCTTTTACACGTGAACAGCTTGACAATTCACTATCACTGTCAAATTCACTAATAGCAACTCAATAATTGGTCATGTGATACTCACCCTAGTTTCTCCAGTTGACAGTTAGGATCCTCCAGAAGAGAAGTAAGATGCTTCATTCCTGAGTCTCCTGCTTTATTCCCATCCAGACGCAGCTCTCGCATGTGTGAGGGGTTTGATCTCAGTGCTGATGCAAGAGAACTAAAGTCTTCCTCTGTAATATTGCAGTTTCTCAGGCTGTATGTGGGAAAGGAAAAAAAACGTGTGTAAACGTTTGTACTGGGTGTTTGTAAGTGTGTGTGTCTGTCTTCATGTGTGTGTAAGACAGTGTGGGTGTGTGTGTTTGTATGTGTGTGTGTTTGTGTGTGTGTGTGTGTGTGTGTGTGTGTATGTGTGAGTGTGTGCTGTAGAAAGGAAAGGAAAAAAAAAATCAGTTTGTGTGTGTAAATGTTTGTAGTGTGTGTGTCTGTGTGGGTGTGTGTGTGTGTGTGTGTGTGTTTGTGTGTGTGTATGTGTGTGTGCGTGTGTATTTAAGTATGTGTGTTTATGTCTGTTTGTGTAAATGTTTGCAAGTGTGTGTGTCTTAGTTTTTTTCTGAACAGTGAACATCATGCCGCCAAGACGAAAAAAGGTGTGAGGGGGGCAGGATAAAAAAATTAATACAACACAATTTGTAATGATCCATGATTTCGTCCAGCAGTGTTGCTTCGTCAGGGTCTTCTGTTATATGTTTGCTATAGGCCAGCATGAAGTAGATGTACTGAACTTGAACATAGCTGAGCACATCGAGGGAACTCGCCCGCAGAGAAGAAGACCCCAACAAAGACGACAGTGCTGGACTAAATCATGGATCATTACAAAATGGATCATGGATCATTAATAAATGTGCTGTATTACTATTTACCTTTTTGGACGTGGAAAAAGACAGTAGAAAGGTTCCAAACTTTATAGTTTATAGAATGTTGCTAGCATATGTTGTGTGCATAGGAGGGTATGTATAAGATATATAATATATTTATTTACCCTCCCTAGTCATTCTGGATCCTCCATAGTGGGTGTTGTTTACGGTAGCCCAGAATCAACTGAACCCTGCAAGTATCGGTTTATATACCCACATACATGGACGTTCATTAAACGCTCAAATGACGCTCATTGGACGTCATATGACGTTCGTTTGATGTTAGTCACAGGCTTCATGCGCTAGGGGTCCATTCAGTGGTATTAGACAGGTTGCCAGTGAGTCGTTCACTGCAAAGCACACGTTTAATAACAACTAAGTAACGATATGGTAACGACTGACTAACGACTGACCAACTATAGCCAAGCACGTACAACGTTATTCAGTGTTTAAAATTAAACGTTGTAGAACGCTGTGCTCCATGAGAACTTTTGTGCACGTTCAATACGTTTTATTTGGACTAGTGTTCTCCGACGATCACTGGCGATAACTGAGGATTACAGCGTTCACCAGCGTCCACACAACGCTCTTTTGGCACTATACCAGCGACCATGGACGATTACCAACGTTTCCTCTAACGTCAAAGAACGTTGACCAGAACGTTATGGTGTGACGGGGCCTTTACTGTGTCTAAGAGTGTGTGTGTGTGTGTGTGTGTGTTTGTGTGTGCATTAAAGTATGTGTGTGTATGTCTGTGTGTGTGTAAATGTTTGTAGTGTGTGTTTGTTTGTATGTGTGTGTGTGTGTGTGTGCGCCGTCAGTCCGTCCGTCCGTCCGTGTGTGTGTGTGTGTGTGTGTTTTTGTGTGTCTGTGTGTGTGTGTGTGTGTAAATGTGTGTGTGTGTGTGTGTGTGTGTGTAAGTCTGGTGTGTTTGTGTGTGTGTAAGTATGTGTGTGTGTATCTGTGTGTGTGTGTGTGTGTGTGTATTTAAGTGTGTGTGTAAGTATGTCTGTGTGTGTGTGTCTGTCTGTCTGTATGTCTGTCTGTATGTCTGTCTGAGTGTGTTTGTATGTGAGTGTGTGTGAAATGATTTTGTCTCATGAAGATGGAGTGATACATAGATATGAAGTGTTTACTGCTGAATTACTAGTGACCCTTTACATGTGAAAAGCATGACAGTTTACGATCACTGTCAAATTCACTTAAAGCAACTTAGTATTTGGTCTTGTGATACTCACTCTAGTTACTCCAGTTGACAGTTAGGATCCTCCAGAAGAGAAGAAAGATGCTTCACTCCTGAGTCTCCTGCTTTATTCCCACTCAGCTGCAGCTCTCTGATGTGTGAGGGGTATGATCTCAGTGCTGATGCAAGAGAACTGAAACCCTTTTCTGTAATACTGCAGTATGTCAGACTGTAGAGAGAAGGAGACAAACATATTTAATATCAGTTGACTGTCATCACATCCATGCATAATAATACTTACCACAGTAAACAATGACTTAATAGTCATCATTTCAGGAGTCTAAATAAAAATATATGTATGATACTGATCTTATTTCCATCTGAGCATTTGTCCCAAAATGTGCTTGTAATAGAGACATTTTAATGAGGACATTGGGCCTCATTCTCGTTCATTTTCTGAAATTCTTCTGAAATGTTACTTACGCGACTTACGCAACGTAAGGGAAACGCTTCCGCTGCATTCTCGCATGCCTGAAAATGCATTCATAAGCAGCCGAAGTCTTCTCAGCTGTGTTCCTCCGGATTAGTTTCTTAAATTGATGCGCGTTCTCTTGAAAGTGGATTTGCATACATACACGCCCCGCCAGTTCCTTATTAGGGCACGCAATCGTAGAAACGTGTGCTGTCGGAATCTCCCATCTCCACACGAAAGCACCTCATAAGGCAAGTCATGTCTAAGCGGAAAGCGGGCAAAAAAAACGCAGATTTAACTGAACCGGTGCAGATATGGAGGTACTGCAGGATATACACAGCCGCGGAAAAAATTAAGAGACCACTTCAAAATGATCAGTTTCTCTGGTTTTACTATTTATTGGTATGTGTCAAAGTAAAATGTACATTTCTGTTTTATTCTATAACCTACTGGCAACATTCCTACCAAATTTCAAATAAAAATATTGTCATTTAGATCATTTATTTGCAGAAAAATGACAATTGGTCAAAATAGCAAAAAAGATGCAGTGTCTTCAGATCTCGAATAATGCAAAGAAAACAAGCTCATATTCATTTTTAAACTACACAATACTAATGCTTTAACTTAGGAAGAGTTCAGAAATCAATATTTGGTGGAATAACCTTGATTTGAAATCACAACTTTCATGTGTCTTGGCATGCTCTCCACCAGTCTTTCACATTGCCGTTGGGTGACTTTATGCTACTCCTGGCGCAAGAATTCAAGCAGCTCGGCTTCTTTTCATGGCTTGTGACCATCCATCTTCCTCTTGATCACATTTCAGAGTTTTTTTAATGGGATTCAGGTCTCGAAATTGGGCTGGCAATGACAGGGTCCTGATCTGGTGGTACTCCATCCACACCTTTACTGGCCTGGTTGTGTGGCATGGAGCATTGCCCTGCTGGAAAAAACACTTCTCAGAGTTGGGGAACATTGTCAGAGCAAAAGGAAGCAAGTTTTTCTTCCGGGACAACGTTGTACTTTGCCTGGCTGAGGTTTGTAAAAGACCATAAGGATTGAACCAAAGCGGACTGGAAGGTCTCCTAGTTCGTCTTCTCTGATGAGTCCAATTTTCAGCTTTGCCCAACACATGGTCGTCTGATGGTTAGACGGAGACCTGGAGAGGCCTACAAGCCACAGAGTCTTGCACCTACTGTGAAATTGGACTCATCAGAGAAGACGAACTAGGAGACCCTCCAGTCGGCTTTGGTTCAATCCTTATGGTCTTTTACAAACCTCAGCCAGGCAAAGTACAACGTTGTCCCGGAAGAAAAACTTGCTTCCTTTTGCTCTGACAATGTTCCCCAACTCTGAGAAGTGTTTTTTCCAGCAGCGCAATGCTCCGTGCCACACAGCCAGGCCAGTAAAGGTGTGGATGGAGTATCACCAGATCAGGACCCTGTCATGGCCAGCCCAATTTCGAGACCTGAATCCCATAAAAAAAACTCTGAAATGTGATCAAGAGGAAGATGGATGGTCACAAGCCATGAAAAGAAGCCGAGCTGCTTGAATTCTTGCGCCAGGAGTAGCATAAAGTCACCCAACGGCAATGTGAAAGACTGGTGGAGAGCATGCCAAGACACATGAAAGTTGTGATTTTAAATCAAGGTTATTTCACCAGATTTCTGAACTCTTCCTAAGTTAAAGCATTAGTATTGTGTAGTTTAAAAATGAATATGAGCTTGTTTTCTTTGCATTATTCGAGATCTGAAGACACTGCATCTTTTTTGCTATTTTGACCAATTGTCATTTTTCTGCAAATAAATGATCTAAATGACAATATTTTTATTTGAAATTTGGTAGGAATGTTGCCAGTAGGTTATAGAATAAAACTAAAATGTACATTTTACTTTAACACATACCAATAAATAGTAAAACCAGAGAAACTGATCATTTTGAAGTGGTCTCTTAATTTTTTCCGCGGCTGTATATGTGTCATTCTATTCACTATGGCTATTTAAACGCGATTGGGTTTAGAGTTTATTTATTTATTCACTTACATTTGCAGTGTTCCTGTACATTAACATTCAAATTCAGTCATTTAGCAGACGCCTTTGTCCAAAGTGACGTACAAGGGAGAGAACATTCAAGCTACGAGCAATAGAGACCTAGTGTAACAATAAATACTACCTCGTAGAATCATGACTATAAATGTGAACCGTAATTGTTAATGATACAAATATTGGCCCTCATTCTCGACAGCAGTTGGGAAGACTTTCAGAAGGATTTTCTTCTGAACTCCACTTCGGTGGATTAAGGAAAACATTTGCCATTCGCCAAAGTTTTTTCGTCTGCGATTTCTTCTGAACTTCAGAAGACTTGCAGAACGCGAAATAGCAGTCGTAACTCTTCCGGAATCTTCTCAAATGCGATTCCACGGGGCCCTCTTGTGGTTATTTGAGGAATCGCGTTGAGGAATGACATTTGAAAAAACTCTGTGTTAAAAGGGTTAACGGTTGAATTTGTGAAAACCCGTTGGTGATTGCATTCAAGTCAAATCTACAGACATCCTCGGATTAAAATAATAATAATAAATACGAGAATATTTGTATCATTAACAATTACGTTTCACATTTATAGTAATGATTCTACGAGGTAGTATGTATTGTTACTCTAGGTCTCTATTGCTCGTAGCTTGACTATTCTCTCCCTTGTACGTCACTTTGGACAAAGGCGTCTGCTAAAAGACTGAATGTGAATGTACACGAACACTGCAAATGTAAGTGAATAAATAAATAAACACTAAACCCAATCTTTATCCATGAAATGCACTTACTGCTTATTATAACCCCCACTCGTGACCAGTCTTCACACTTATGGTGGCTGTTTAGAAAAGAGCACTGACTGCAACTTATACTCCTACTCGTGACCTGTCTTCACACGTATGGTAGCTATTTTTCGATTTTTTTTTTTTAAAGTGACTTCTTAAATGTGTTTTACGGACTTCGGAAGTTCAACGTAAGAAAAGATCTCCACCTTATTAATGAACACCTGTTATGAGTTGCTTTCGTGTGGAATTGGGAAATTCCGGCAGCACACTTGGCTATGGCTGCGTGCCCTAATAAGGAGCTAGCGGGGCGTGTATGTATGCAAATCCACTTTCACGAGAACGCGCATAAAATTTAAGAAACTAATCCGAGGGAACACAGCTGAGAAGACTTTGGCTGCTTATGAACGCATTTATTCATGCACACTGCTCTTCTCTCAAGGACATGTTCTGAGATCACAGCTGTAACTTCTGAAGAGATGGACGGGAATACCGCCCTTTGTCTGTCATGAAATCTGTTTTTTTTTCTACTCACATGAGGCTGGCTGCGCCCAGCTCATCTTTGGAGTTTTTCATGATATTTGGTTGTGACACATCTCCCTCTTTTACAAAAGATAAAGCTCTGAAATTCTGATTGCTGGTCTCTGTCTCATTAGTATTAATGTCTTGATATTAATTTATCTATCAGCTTGATATGAGTTTCATAAACTGAGACAACTTCTGCTGTTCGTTCGTAAGCTCTTAACATTGAAAGGGAGGATCCTCAAGTCTATGTGTGTCTGAAACTTTACATGAACATGTGAAACATTTTAAGAAAACTACTGTCTGTCTGCAACGATGGGGATATTTGATCAAGAAATGAAGACGTACAAATGATCCAACATAACTCATTATTAGAGAAAACTGAAGAATCAATGTCTAACCTGAGTGTCTCCAGTGCACAGTTTGGGTTCTCCAGTCCACAACAGAGTTCTTGGACCCCAATATCTCCAATACTGTTGTCATTGAGATCCACATTTTTCAGTTTTGAAGATGCTTTGCTGAGGATACATGCCAGTGCTGTACAGCTCCTTTCAGTGAGCCCACAGCTATTGAGCCTTAAGGGAAAAACAGCCACCAGTGACTATAAGCTCAATGAAAAGGACACTGCTGCTGTCTGTATATTAGTGTTGTGCTTCTAAACCTTCTAAATGTTTCTCCACATATCAGAATTCAAAATGGACAACCGGGAGTTGTGAAAAGCTGTGAGCAACTTTCACAGGAAAACGTGATAAAAGTGCAACAAATGCTGATTTAATTCAAACCTAGTCATATTACACACTATGCGAATAGTGAGATGATCTACCCTCTATTCTATCACATGTTTATTTGCATTAGAATACTGTTTACAAATTTCAAGTGTTTCTAGTCAGGGTTTATTTTTCAAATGGTCAAAATGTGTATTAAAATGTTGGATGGAAACACAGCTAGAGTCATTAACCCCTCCCATCTTGAGAATACAGACTGCCATCTTACTTACTGAGCCTTCTGAGATTCCTCCACTACTGGCTGAAGCCTGAGGAAAGCTTCATCAGATCTGATGTACTTTTTCAAGTCAAACACATCCAGCTTCTGTTCCGATGTCAGCAGCACAAACACTAGAGCTGACCACTGGGCAGGTGAGAGTTCAGCTCCAGAAAGTGTCCCAGCACTCAGGAAGCTCTGGACCTCTTCTACTAAGGAGTGATCATTGAGTTCATGCAGACAGTGGAAGAGGTTGATGACCCTTTCTGATGAAGGAACTTCCCTGATCTTTGCCTTGATGAAACTGATTGTTTGTTCATTGCCCATCTGATTTCGTCTTCTCTGTAGTAGGCCATGCAGGAGAGTCTAGTTAGACTCCAGAGAGAGGCCAAGAAGGAAACGGAGGAATAGGTCAAAGCGTCCATCTTCATGCTCCAAAGCTTTGTCCGCTGCACTCTTCTGTAAGATGATCATGGATTTCTCCATTGAAGGAGACAAATTCAATACCCTTTTCCAAAGCTTATTGGATTTTTCAGGAGCTTGGTGTCTGGATATTATGTCTTTCCCTTCAACTGCCATCATCAACAACACATACAAAGCTGCAAGATACTCCTGGACACTTAAATGCACAAAGCAGCACACCTTTCCTTGATAAAGCCCTGTTTCTTCTCGAAAGATCTGTGAGCAGATGCCAGAGCATACTACTGCCTCTCTGACATCAATGCCATACTCTTTAAGGTCTTCATCATAAAAAATCAAATGACCCTTCTCTAACTGTTCATAAGCCAACTTCCCAAGACCAAGGATAACGTCCTGGTTCCACTGTGGATCAAGGTTGTGCACATTTTCAAACTTGCTGCTCCTCTGTTTGGTCTGGAAAATGAGGAAATAGGTATACATCTCTGTCAGAGTCTTTGGAATCTGTCCACCTCCTGAAGAGCCAAGAATTACCCCAAGAACAGTAGCAGCAATCCAGCAGAACACTGGTATTTGGCACATAATGTGGAGGCTTCTTGATAATTTGATGTGAGAGATGACATTGCTGGCAAGATTCTGATCAATGATCTTCTTCCTAAAGTACTCCTCCTTCTGTGGGTCATTGAACCCTTGTACCTCTGTGACCCGGTCAACACACTCAGGCGGGATTTGATTGGCTGCTGCTGGTCGAGAGGTAATCCAAAGCAAAGCAGAGGGGAGCAGATTACCCTTGATGACATTTGTCAGGAGTATATCCAATGAGGTGACCTTTGTGACATCAGTCAAACTTTCATTTTTCTGAAAGTCTAGTTGAAGTCGACATTCATCCAAACCATCACAGATGAACAACACTTTGCACTTCCCTTGGCTGGGAAAATTTGACTGCTTTATTTCTGTGAAAAAGTGGTGGAGGAGATCCATCAAAGAGAGCTGTTATTCTCTCATGAGGTTGAGCTCCCTAAAAAGCAGTGGAAATATGAAGTGGATATCTTGGTTTTCTTTTCCTTCTGCCCAGTCCAGGATAAACTTCTGAACTGAGACGGTTTTACCAATGCCAGCAACTCCTTTTGTGACAACACTTCTGATTGGTTTGTCTTGGCCAGGTAAGGGTTTAAAGATGTCACTGCATTTGATTGATGTCTCCTGTCCAGCTGGTCTCTTGGATTTTAACTCAATCTGTCTGACTTCATGCTCTTCATTTACTTTTCCACTTCCTCCTTCTGTGATGTAGACTTCAGTGTAGATCTTTTCTAGAAGAGCAGAGCTTCCTTGCTTGTTTATTCCTTCAGACACACCCTGGTATTTGTTCTTGAGATTTCCTTTTAGCTCAGTCTGACAAACTACATCCAGCTCATCTATTTAAAACAAAATAATGTTTTGTAAGCCACTGACACCAAAAATGAATAATTACTTTGTTGCTAATGCAACTCATGGAAATAATTACAAATGCAAGAGAAGGAAGAATTCTTACTTTGTTGCAGTTTGTCAGCGAGATCTTTAAGCTTCATATTCCTAAGGAAGTGCAGTGCCATCTTCAGAGCCGCTTCTCTGGCTTCACTATCATCCTCCTCTTTGCTCTCAAAGTTCTCTTGGTAATCTGGACTCAGCATCCTCTTGAATGTTTTCAGCTCATTCTTCACAAAGGTGAGGATCTTCTCCTCTAACACCTAAAGCACAAATATCTGGTAACGGTCTGCAGTGCAATGCATTACAGAGCATTAAAGAGCACTGATACACTTATTACATTTGCCTTAACCTTTTGATAGAGATTATTTCCAAAGATGGTTAATGACTTAAGAATATAATAATCAAGTGCCTTGTATTAATATATTCCTTGTATGAATCATGTGCTTATGAAAGCAGGAGCATGGCTTTTCTCTGTGTGTGTGTAACTAGAATATTAGGTGCCACTAAGTCTGCATATGAACAAGAGCATGTTCAGACCAGAGGAGATAAGAAAGGAACTGTGCTTCTTCAGACCTTGTGCAAAACTGCCATCCTTGCAAGACAAGGAGCCTCGGGCGTGAGAAATCCACCACATGGTTACCCCTGCTGAAAACCAAACTTCTGAATATATAAACCTTGTGCAAAGGGTTTATCATTGTCTTCACTTTCAGCCTTGTGCTGGGAGGAGAGCCCGATTGCAATTGTCTTTGTTTGTCTGTCTAATAAATATACTTTCATGCAGCTCTGGAGTCCTGAGGTAACTAGGGTGATTTTTTCACCTATCATCTTGTATATGTACTCCAGAGGAGGCTCTTCAATTGAGGAAACAGAGGAAGAACCTCCCCAAACTTTTTGAGAATGTATTTTAAAAATTTAACTGACTAAACTCCTTTAAAAATGCAGTTTGATATCAGTATTTAATACTATGCATATTATAATTTGTTTCCCTGAGTTAAAATAACATTAGTACCCCCTATCGTAACAAGAAATTACTGCACGGAGGACGTCCTCCCTTTGGCTCCCATTGAGATCAATGGAATCTGTCTCTGATACTGGTGGCTCGTGGGGCTCATTCACTTACATTGCCCAGGGGAGGAAAGACCTCCCTAGCGTCTGAGTCTGCGCCAATATCGCTTAACCAATAAACAGTTTCCCTCTTCAACCATTCTGCAGAAGGATATCAATAACAGTCACCCTTAAAGATTGTTTTAGAAAGATTGCAAATAAAGAGGATGTGCAATGGAGAACGAAGATATTGTTCATGTTTTATTGAACAAACCGTTTCATTCATTGAGCCAGGGACGGACTGGCCGTCGGGCATACCGGGCGTTTGCCCGGTGGGCCGACGTGCAATATGGGCCGACAGTCCCGATTAATAAAAAAAAAAAACTATTGACACTGGGCTGGCCCAATCACATCCCCTGGGCTGACCCAACACCAACCCCTTTCGATTTGGACCTGCCTACATAATGCATTAGGACGGTAAACAAACTCAAATTTTTTTTTTTTCCCATATAATGGTCTAACCGGCTGGCCCACGAAAGTAGTTCATCAGCAGCCCTATTAACACTGGGCTGGCCCAATCACATCCCCTGGGCTGACCCAACACCAACCCCTTTCGATTTGGACCTGCCTACATAATGCATTAGGACGGTAAACAAACTCAAATTTTTTTATTTTTTCCCATATAATGGTCTAACCGGCTGGCCCACGAAAGTAGTTCATCAGCGGCCCTATTGACACTGGGCTGGCCCAATCACATCCCCTGGGCTGACCCAACACCAACACCTTTCGATTTGGACCTGCCTACATAATGCATTAGGACGGTAAACAAACTCAGCCTGGCCCATGGCTTGACAGGTGCACGCTAGTCTGCGGCCCATTGGCTGTCTTCTTTAGTGACTAGGGGCTCGTCCAATCATATCACCAAACGCCTTCTACCTTTAGCTTGGTCGGTGCACAGAAACGCACGTTTCGTTAGAATCCTCCAGTCCAAAATGGAGAGAAAGTGAAAAGGGGGTGCAGAGAAACCGTGAGATAAGAAGAGGCTTGCTTTTCAAGCCAACGCTGCCAAATGTGCCAAAATATCAGAAATGTTTGCCACGGCAGGGCCATCATCAGCTCCCGTGGATGACAGCCAGGGAGATACGATACAACGACCTACGGTAAGCTTACTGATCATGAATTAAAACGTCTCTAAAATGTGTTTGACTTAGGACCTATGTTCTATGGCCAAGTTCGTTTGCATTGTAAATACAAGACAAGTCTGGAGCAATTACACTGATTTATTTATATGTTTAGTAATTTAATACATAATAACTAGGGTGACCAGACGTCCGGATTTATGCCGGCCAGTCCGGATTTCCAATGCCCTGTCCGGCGTCCGGCGCAGCATCAAACCGGACGCATATTTGTCCTCCTTTTTGGAGTTGCACTGGGCCTAAAGAGCTGCGCTCTAGAATATTTGCCTGGATCGCAGTCTAACACATGATTGGCTTAAAGCTGTGTCTGATTAATATCTGATTGGCTTAAATTAAATTCTAACCCTATATCATTGGTTAAAAATGTAAAAAGGCTCCATGTGCTGGCTACGTCATACATATGCTGCTGGCTACATTGACAGAAACTGTTATTGACATAAGGACAGTTAACACACATAGAAGAAACGTGCCTAAACGCCAGACGTCTTTCAATCCAGAGTGGGCAAAAGAACACAACTTTATATCAAAAAGCAGTCGAGACTCCTTGCATGGCTTCTGCATTTTCTGTTGATGTGACATTGACATAAGTAGTCAAGGTAAACGCGCACAAACTTTTCTCCTCTTTCTCGTGCCAGCTGCTAATACGAGTGGACATGCTTTCACTGTATCATGCTAGCATACAATTAACGTTGTGTTGCCGTGTGCGTTACCGACAATGTAAGTGTAATTCATGTATCTGCTAGCTTTACTTTCTTTATATTAATGTTTACAAGCACTAGCTGCTATAACTAGTAATTTATCGCAGACTTGTTCTAGCCTGTATACGACGCTAATACGGAGATCCATTTGTTTTGATATTGCTGGTAGCTTAGAGTTCAGACTGCCAGGCCATTTGTGGTCTTAGAGTGCCACCTTGTGGTATAGTAATGTGACAGCATTGCAATTACAGTGTTGCTGATACACTGATGTGCATAATAGTGAATTATATATTATACATTATTCATAACTGATAGGTTATTGTGTATTTTGTTCAGATATTTATATATTTACGTAAATTAGTACAGATTGCGAGTTATGTATATTTATGTTATATTCTGTATTTCTTTATTCTATAGAAACCACACAAACACTTACAAATACTTCTTTTAATGTATGATTATTCCACTGCAAACACTTAATCAACCCGCTGGAGGTTAAACACAAATAAACCTGTTTCTACTACACAAAGTTGTATTGTAGAGGGGAGCACGCCAGAGTCCTATGTAATTATTCACAGCACCATGAAATTCCGTGATTCCGGAATTCCGTATTCCGAAATTCCGCATAGTGCCCTCCTTTTTGGTGTTATTTGGTGTTATGGATATGGTCACCCTAATAATAACAGTGAGTGTAACTGAAACTAGGTAACAAGGTACAAAATTCAAGTAACAACTTTAAGAAAAAGTAACAACTTTCTACACAACTTTAAAGTGTATGATGTATATTGTATTGTATTGAATTTAGATTAATTAAGACCACCACCTTAACACACAAACTCTTGTTGAACTCATAAAGTAGTAGGTTCAGTGACCTGCGGTGAGACACCTGTAATCTGTAGCATCTGCGAGCCCGTGAATCAATGTTTCGTTGGAATCATGATGTAACGTTGTTGTAGCGGGAATACAGCAATGCTATTTTCTAATTGGCAGGGCATATGTATGATTCTAGACTTCGCTAAGCACTGAAGCGACTGAAACTGTGAATTTTGTCACATTCAGAGAAGTTAACAGGTAAAACGGGAGAATTTAGTGGGCCGGTCTGGTTCAAAATGCCCGGGCCGATTTTTTGTCCCAGTCCGCCCCTGTCGCCAGTTATGGCTATCCCAGTCTGGTATGCCAGCCCAGGACTGCGTGGCAGTGGTGTCAACACCAATTGTGCCAGGGGAGGTCTTTGGCCCTCCGTCAGAGGCGGCCCTAGAACAGTCAAAGAAAGCACGTGAACTCACCAGGTCAGTGCATCAAGCTGGTAGGTTTCGGCAGGCAGCCGGTTTCGGGCCGGTTTCGGCAGGCAGCCGGTTGAGTGCAGCCCCACGGCGTTGGGCTTGTCCGCAGCAAACGGCGGCTCAGGAACCAATGGCAGGTTCAGGCCGGGCAGGTCAAGGGTTTTTTCGCCAGCAAAGGCCTCCCAAGTCGGGAAGGGGCCACCGAGGTGGTCACCGGTCCCGTCCATGACGGTGCGCACCCTCCGATCTCCCGTTTCACACCACAGCACCTTGCTTGCTGGCGCCAGTGTACTCGCTGCCCATGGGTGTTGAGCACGCTGGAGTCAGGGTACAAGCTACAGTTCAGAACCAAGCCCCCACGTTTTCGGAGGGTTGTTCCCACCCTGTTAAAAGACGACTTGGAGCACAAGTCTCTCGCAAACGAGGTTTCAGTGCTACTAGGAAAAGGTGCGGTAACACTCGTGCCCTCAGATCAGATAGGACAAGGGTTTTACTCAACCTATTTCCTTATTCCAAAGAAGGATGGGGGTATACGCCCCATCCTCAATCTAAGAAAGTTCAACCGGTACCTGCGGCGCCTTCCATTCAGGATGCTACGCCTGTCCACCGTGCTCGCCTTTGTCAATCAGGGGGATTGGTTCACCACGATCTGCGGGATGCGTATTTTCACATCCCAATCCACAAGAGTCACAGGAAATACCTTCGCTTTTATTTTCAGGAGAAGGCATACCAGTACAAGGTTCTCCCCTTTGGTCTGTCCCTGGCTCCTCGCACTTTCACAAAGTGCATAGCTGCAGCCCTGGTGCCACTCCGTCGTCAGGGCATTCGCATCCTCAATTATTTAGACGACTGGCTAATCTGTGCACCTACCCTAGAGAGGGCAAGGAGCGACACAGAGGTGGTGTTGGAGCACCTCCTCAAGCTGGGGCTTGCGCTAAACAGAGAGAAGAGTATGCTCAGGCCATCCATGTCTGTGGAATACTTGGGCATTGTGCTGAACTCAGCGACAATGAAAGCTTGTCTAACAACTCGGCGGCAGTTGGTGCTGAGAGAGAGTTTGGGCCATCTCTTTGGCCAAACTCAGATATCTGTGAGACATGGTCGGAGGCTGCTTGGCCTGATGGCAGCAGCAGCCCAGGAAGTGCCGCTGGGCTTGCTTCACATGAGGCCGCTGCAGCGGTGACTCCTTATGAGAGTGGCCGACGCCTGTTACAGCGGGATGCAGAGTGCATCCCCAGCGTAAGCTGGTGGATATCGGCGATATCCAGGCAGGAAGGGATGTCCCTTGGTCAGCACAGCACAAGGGAAACCATAACAACAGATGCTTCAATGACGGGCTGGGGGGCCTTGTGGCAGGGCCGTCCAGTTCGGGGCATTTGGGAGCAGGAATGGCAGGGGGCTCACGTAAACATGCTGGAGCTAGAGGCTGTACACCGAGCCTTAGTCTACTTCATGCCAAGCCTGCGGAGCAGAAATATTTTGATACGATCAGACAGCTCCACAGTGGTATCCTACCTCAATCACGAGGGCGGGACACGCTCTATGTCCTTGCACAAGAGAACCCACGAGCTTCTTCAGTGGGTTCATGCAAAGGGTTTCTCTGTACGGGCAGTATATCTGCCAGGGAAAGACAATGTGGCAGCCAATCTTCTGTCAAGGGGGGGTCCGAAGCCCGGCGAATGGCGACTGCACCAGCACATACGGGCGGGCCCAAGTAGACCTGTTTGCCTCCAGGGACACCACTCACTGCGAACTGTGGTACTCGATCCAGGGTCCCAGGGGAACGCTGGGGGTGGATGCTCTGGCAGGCGAATGGCCTCAGGGCCTTCTCTATGCCTTCCCTCCCTTTCCTCTACTTTCCAGCGGTGCTGGCCAAAGTACAGAGACTTCGGGCCAGGGTGCTGCTGGTAGCCCCGGATTGGCCACACCAGCCGTGGATGCCGAATCTAGTGTCACTGCTTGCGGGGTCCCCGTGGAGGCTTCCACTCAGACCGGAAATGTTGACACAGGCTCGGGGGCAGCTTTGCCATCCGAACCCAGGTCTGTACAAGCTGCATGTTTGGCCCCTGGACGGGAACATCGAGACAGGTTAGGCCAGGCAATATTGTGAACATTGCAGGCGGCCAGAGCACCCTCCACGAGAGCACTTTATGCTGGTCGATGGGAAAGGTTTGCACGCTGAACCAAATTCGTGTGGCATCTCTGAGGTTCTGGCTTTCCTCCAGTCTCTCCTAGAGGAGGGCCTGAAGGAGTCAACCTTGAGAGGATATGTGGCGGCAATATCTGACCATCACAACCTTGTAGGGGGGCTGTCAGTTGGGTCTCAGACTCTCGTCGTGCGGTTCCTTAAAGGGGCCCGAAGGCTGTGCCCATCTCAGCCTCGGTTGGTTCCTGCATGGGATCTGCGGGTTGTGTTGGAGGCGCTTTCAGAGCCTCCTTTTGAGCCATTGGCCAACATAGAGTTGGAGTTCCTCACGTTGAAGACCGTTTTCCTGCTGGCCATCACGTCAGCAAGGCGTGTAAGTGAGTTGCGGGCATTGTCTGTACATCCCTCATGCCTTAGGCTGGGCGAGTCAAGTTCGGCTATCTCCCTCTTGCCGAATCCGGCTTTCCTGCCCAAGGTCCTTCCAAGATCCTTTGTGTCAAGGCCACTCGTCGTGGACTCCTTCCACCCACCTCCTCATGAGTCTGCGGGGAGTGCTAGGTTGCACCTTATATGCCCTGTTCGTGCATTGAGATCATACATTGACCGTACCCGGTCCGTTAGGCAAACGGATCAGCTGTTTGTGTGTTATGGGGGGTCGACGCGTGGCCAGGCAGTTTCCAAACAGCGGCTGGCCCACTGGCTGGTGAAGGCTATCGAGTTGGCCTATGAAAAAAGGGGGGTCCCTCCCCCTACTGGGGTGGTGGCCCACTCTACTCGTGGTATGGCTGCCTCTTGGGCACTGTTCAGAGGGGCCTCACTGGAAGAGGTGTGTTCGGCAGCAGGCTGGGCTTCTGCTCTGACCTTTTTGCGATTCTATCGCCTTAACGTGGCTTCAACAGTGGCTGCCACTGTCTTACAGGCAGGGGGACAGCACTGACACAGGAGCACTTTTCATTTCCCTTCAGGGTGTAACGACGCTTGGTAACCTTGTTTATTGCATATCATTTGGTGTCAATAAAGGAATTTGATTATTGAATATCTGTGTCCTTTGGTTATTATCCCCCACTACGTTTTTTCCCCTCATGACTTAATGTGGTATACTGTTGACCCACTGTGGCGTGTTGACCAATATGAAATAGAGCGAAGGGTTATGTAGATAACCCAGGTTCTATGAATGAAGGTCAACACGCCACACAGCGTGGTCATTCGGGGAAGAGCTGACGCTAGTCGGCAAAAAGAGGAAGTGGCGGCGCAGGCACACCTGTTTATATAGGGACTAATTGCGCCCACGTAGCGGGGATAAGTTGATTTGTAATTCCGTCTCCTAACAGCTCACCCTCGCGGGAGGAAGACCCACTGTGGCGTGTTGACCTTCATTCATAGAACCTGGGTTATCTACATAACCCTTCGTTTTTATTTGGTGTTTTTAAAGACAGAAACAAAAAAAGGAACCAGGCAGTCATATTCTTATTTGTGGCCAGGCATACAGTGTGGGTGAGGAGGGTGGTGATGAAACAAAGACAACATAAATTGGATGTATGCAAACTATTTGAACAGAAACTCTTAAGAGTGATTGAAACACTGTATGCCTATTTTGCCTATTAGAGATATTTAACAAAAATTTTGTTTTAAGCAACCAATTTGTATTATTAACATGGGAGGGACTTAAATTGAATTTGCCTGATTGTTTTTAAGATCTTCTGCCTGTTTTCTTTATTTGCTTTTATGTATTTATTGAATCATTATCAAAGCGTTTTGCACATAATTAATATACTGACTGAAGTATTGTTCTATCTCCTGCATGACCCTAAAGGCCTTCTGTTGACTTTCTCAAACAACCCTATTTGGAGTTTCCATTTTAGGGACTACATCACAAGTGTCCACCTCTAAAGCTTTCCTTACTGGATGAGTGGCTGAATGTCTGACTCTATAGTGCAGCCTGTATGTGACGAGGTGGCCGTACCTTGAGGCGAATGGACTGCGAAGCAGTTCCTAACACGATCCTATACAGTCCTAACACGATCCTCTACAGTCCTAACAACGCTGAACACTCCTAACATCGATCCGAACACGGAGAACAATGGGGGGACAAAGAGCCAATCAGTTGTTAAGAAAACAACGCCTCACAGGCGCACAAGTTTCTAGTTGGTGAGTGGGAGTGGCCGTTGCTACAGCAATCTCGCAGCTGATTGGATATTTCACGAGAGTTTGAAGGCACCGCAGCCAGAGGTTTATCATTCTGAGGCAATCTTATTTCAAAGATAGCAGGCACTGTCGTTCGAGATATTTAATCAACAAATGAATTCATTAAACAAATGTCTAAAGCTAGTTCAGACGAACATAAAAAGTTAAGTGAACTGTCTAGTTAACATTAACGTAACTTTATCGTCGAACTTTACCATTTTCCCAGGCTAAAGTTATTCAATATGATAACGGTGTGTCATTGTAACTGATGGATTAATGTTTACGTGTAGTAGCCTATGTTGTTTTTGTCGTTTACATTATACTGGGGAAATGGTATGGTTACGTAAACTGCCGAGTTACCATTACCGTTCACGTAACTTTATCGTCGAACTTTAGCATTTTCCCAGGCTAAAGTTATTCAAAATAATTACGGTGTGTCATCGTAACCGATGGGTTAATGTTTACATGTAGTAGTCTCTGTTGTTTTTGTCGTTTACATTATACTGGGAAAATGGTATGGTTACGTGAACTGCCGAGTTACCATTACCGTTCACGTCACTTTATCGTCGAACTTTAGCATTTTCCCAGGATAAAGTTATTAATAATTACGGTGTGTCATCGATAGATTGATGTTACTTGTAGTAACCTGTGTATGTTTTTTTTGTCGTTTACATTATACTGGGGAAATGATTTTGTTTGAGCTAGGGATACAGTTACGTGAACTGTTGAGGTAACGTTAACATTACTGCCCGGTAAAGAAGCTCTAACGTTGATATCACAAGCAATTAAAATGACTGTTACTCGTAGCTATATTTACACATTCGATTGCTGATCTGTTTATTCGTCTTCAATTAAGAATTATTTTTGCTGTAATATGATGAAGCGTTGTTTATTTGATCCGACAAAAAAATGTGTTTCTGACATCTGAGATTTCTCTAAGATAAATAACTGATACGTCTAGTACAACTTAAACGGTTTTATTTCAGTGAGCTGATGTGAAAAACATTGTTGTTGCTCTGGCTCTCATCTGGCTGAGGTGAATTTGAGGTCACAGGCACTTACTTGAGTCAAATGTGACGTCAGCACGCTGATCACTGTGCTTTACGTGGCTGTTTATTATCAGTAGCTTGCATTTCATTGTCCTTAGACAGGATACTGTTCATTTGATAAATATAAAACTGAAGTAGGCTTTTAAAAAGTAAGTGCAGTCATTGATGAAGTAATCCCATCTGTTGCCTAATTGTAAAGCTCTCCTTTCAAAGTTTTGTTTTGTATGTTATGTGGCATTCAACCCTGATATCTGCAGAAATGCCAAAGACTGGTCCACCAGACTCTTACTGGGAAGAGGTCATGAAAAAGAATTGCCATGGGGAAGTTCAAGTTCTCCACAGGCAAGAGGCTGAAATCCACTAGGTGGAAGGCTGCTATTAAGTGCATTGACGCCTGTCCTTTGACGCCAATGTACGGTCAGACCGTCCGACATTTCAACATTTTCAGGAAAAGGATTGAGTGTCAATGTGGATATCACAAAGTAAGTGATGAATTTGAATAGTTTGATTAAACATGTGAAGGTGGTGGTTACTAAAAGTCAATCTGCTTTAGCTTTCTAATGACCAATTTGAATACTCTATCCTGGACCATGCATTGTTTTATCATCACTTGTACTTGAATTGTTCCACTACGTTTAACAGGGGAATCACAAAGTTAATTGGATGTGTTTTCAGGCTCAGGGGAAATGTTAATATAAAATGTTTTTCACAGTCAGCTGCAGGGTCAGCAGGGTCAGCAGCCCCACAGACAGCCACACAGAGGCAAGAATCAGGCGAGAGTCAGCTGCACAGACCAGGTTACCACAGACAGCACCAGCTCCACAGACCAGGTTACCACAGACAGCATCAGCTGCACAGACCAGGTTACCACAGACAGCATCAGCTCCACAGACCAGGTTACCACAGACAGCACCAGAACCAGCTCCACAGACGAGGTTACCACAGACACATTCACACCACAGACACCCCAAAGATGCATTGCTCTGAGGCCACCTGAAGTGGATTGGGTTTCCTGCAGAAGCAGTTCATACGACTTATAAAGCCAGCCGACCAGGAGTGGATTTCTCAGTGTCTTTATGAGCGCACTGGACAGCTCAGGCAAGATCATTCACAGAACTGGTTCCATCCACCAAGCCCGTCCAAGCCCACAACATTACCTCCCGATCCACACAGCTACTATAGGCTGCGCATGTTTCTCTTGGCTCCAATGCGGATGTCGAGCATTCCTTTAAAATGCACAGTGTGCAATAGAAAGATGGACCACTCTGGAATTTATCCAAAAGTAAGGGAAGTGATTGACATTGACTACAAATATTATTTGGTTGGCGGGGACTATCCCCGTTGCAGTAAAAGCATGATCCCTGTCTGCCCTTGGAGCGTTGACATCCTCAAACAATTGGATCCCTCACACAGAAATAAATTCCCCGCCATTTTAACAACTCACCTGGCACTGGACAGAAAGTGTGTCACCTTGATGAAGCCAAGAACTGTAGGGAATAGCTCAAGCTACCTCCAACAAGCGCTTCAGGAAGTACACAGCGAGGAGTGGGCAAGACGGGCCATTGATTACCTGTCTGTTTGTGAACTCCACAAGAAGACATGTGTCCTCACCCTAACCCAAGCTGTGTATCAATGGCCACCACCCTATTGCCCCTTACCCCTGGCCCAGTGGTTTGAGACGGTGCATTCGAAAGAGATCCTGGGTCATTTTGATGATCTGAAAGGTGTCATCACATCAACATATGGCAGGATCCTGAAGCTTGACTCTACCAAGAAGGTTCATGCACGTGAAGCTAAGATAACTTTTCATTGTTTTTGTATTGTATGTGGTTGTTTCTCTGATTTATATGTTAATCTTTATGTAGATCACAACCAAACTTGCCGGTGGCATAGAAGACACAGCCACGTGGATGACCAATATTGGGAACGAATTTGGTCCATTTCTCAATTGTGTTCTGACCACTGGCGAGGGGGCTGGCATAGATGACCTGTGTCAGGGCATCGTCCAAAGATACCGGGATGCAGGGGAGCCAGAGCCAGATGCCATATATGTGGACAGGGACTGCTGCAGTGAAACAGGTGTGTGACCTTGAATGGTGTTGTGATGTTTTTTGATCAAAATGTGTTACATTTCATAAACAATTTTAACAGTTTGACAGACATGCAATACAGTTCTTTAAGGCTGTGTATTTTTTATGAATAAAGTACTTAATTTGTGATATGGTAGGCTGCCATCAGTTGCTGCCTGTGCAATAAAATGTAGCTTGGATAGACATACAGGTGCTTAATGATGTGGTGTGTTGTTTAATTGTACAGGTGTGGGTCCAGTTCTCACTTGGTTTCGTCCGTGGAAATCCACAGTGAGACTGGACATATTCCATTTCATGAGGCGGTTCACCAATGGTCTCACAACTGAGCACCATCCCCTGTATGGCACCTTCTGCTCAAAATTGTCCAGTTGCATCTTTGAATGGGACAAGGATGACATTGGTCTTCTCAAAGAGGCCAAGAGGTTAGAGCTCAAAAAGAAACATCAGGGTCATGCTCCCACAGACACCCAGGTGTTGTCCAACATCAGCTCCAGTGAACTTTCCAAGCACTGCCGCCGGGAAACTCGAGGGGTTGAAGAGACATACAGGCCGTTCTGATCTACATACTGGCCCTTCTGATTTACTTACTGGCCCTTCTGATCTACATAATGGCCCTTCTGATCTTCGTACTGGCCCTTCTGATCTACATACTGGCCCTTCTGATCTACATACTGGCCGGTCTGAGCTACATACTGCCCCTTCTGATCTACATACTGGCCCTTCTGATCTACATACTGGCCCTTCTGATCTACATACTGGCCCTTCTGATCTGCATACTGGCCCTTATGATCTACATACTGGCTGGTCTGATCTACATACTGGCCGTTCTGATCTACATACTGGCCCTTCTGATCTACATACTGGCCCTTATGATCTACATACTGGCTGGTCTGATCTACATACTGGCCGTTCTGATTTACTTACTGGCCCTTCTGATCTACATAATGGCCCTTCTGATCTACATACTGGCCGGTCTGAGCTACATACTGGCCCTTCTGATCTACATACTGGCCCTTCTGATCTGCATACTGGCCCTTCTGATCTACATACTGGCCCTTCTGATCTACATACTGGCCCTTCTAATCTACATACTGGCCCTTCTGATCTACATACTGGCCCTTCTGATCTATATACTGGCCCTTCTGATCTACATACTGGCCCTTCTGATCTACATACTGACCCTTCTGATCTCCATACTGGCCCTTCTGATCTAAGTACATAAACTGACAACATTCATTAAACCAGCAGCCCCAACACCACAGAATGCAGAACTCATACATAACAACACTACACACTGGATGCACCAAAATATGCACATTCTACATAACCACTACACCTCACAAATCTCCTCCCAATAGCCAAGCATTCCAAATAGCCAGCGGCTGGGCTAGAAAAAGGTTCAGACTTTCAGACACTACACTCACCACAGCCCATCAAGCCCTCTGTCCCTTCACTTCTCCAAACTCAGTCACACACACAACTTCACATACATCACCCAGCACCCTCCCTCCCTCTCTTTCAGACCATCAAGAATTCCCATCCTTCCCCACTCACCCTAGGTCTGACCCCATCCCCCCTCCCAACCCATCCGCCTCACCATCCACATCCACAACACATTCACCACAAACCGCCTCTCATCAAGCAATCTGTCCCCCCACTTCCCTGGCGTTGGCCACACAGACAACTTCACATACACCACCCAACATTCTCCCTCCCTCTCCTTCAGACCCTCAAGAATTCCCACTTTTTCCTACTCACCTGAGGTCTGACCCCATCCCCCCTCCCAGCCCATCCACCTCACCACCCACATCCACAACACATACACTTATCCCTGACACCTCACCAGTACTTCCCCTTCAATTCCGCAAAACATTCAACAGACTTTCCCCATACATTAGATTAACTGCCCCTTCCCTCACATCAAGTAACCCCACATCCCAAAGCTGCCACCACAGCAGCTTTTTCACCACAGCCAACCAGACTCTCCTGACCCTCTTCCTTCAAACACAAACACAAACACACACACACCCGTTCAGAACTATGCAGTGAGTTTTACACCAGATCTCCTCACCCTCTCCCCATCACCCCAACAGGAAAAGGAGAGGGCTTCACCGGCACCTCCGCAGCAACGGAGTGCGCTGATGAAGGAGCGGTCTAACAAAGTTAACCAACTTGTCAGAACCGTATCTGAGCCCTCTACCCACCAAGCTGTGGAGTTGCCGGGGTCGTCCCTCTCACCACACACCACTCAGACTAATCCCTCAACACTCCCATCCACCTCACTGCATCAGCATCCCCAGAACATCCACCCTGTCATATCCCACCTACCATGCCACCTCTGCCCCCAACAGAAAGCTAAAAGAATGGCTAATCAGATCTCACTTACCCATCCTCTTCCTAGGAGACACCAACCTCAACCGCATTCCCCCATTCACTCACCCACAAATACAAATAGACAGCTACCCCGGAGCAGCCATCTACCACTTTGCACAGCTGCTTGCACACACAGACATCATCAGTAGGCATTAACAATAAAGATCACAAATCAAAAGACACCAGCTACAAGCAATTACTCACCTTATACAAACAAGCCTCCGAAGTCCGAAGTTCCCCAATGCTCACATACACATCCCTCTCATCAACTTCTCCCCAAACCTCACCCCACAAGAACAACAAACACTCACAGACCTTAACAAATACATTGCATCACACTTCCCCCACATTCCCGCTATCCCCCAACACCTCTTCCAGACAACAGGTGATAACATACATTGGACTCCCACCACAGCACAGGCAATTTTCACACTGGCAGATATACCTAAATTTACATTAGCTCCAACCACAACCCTGTCCGCCCCTCAAACTGCCGCCTCCTCACAATCACATCTACCACCATCAACCTCCACTCCCTTAAATTACCTTGTCCTGAATTTCTCCACCTCCTATCACCTCACACCCTCACAGCAGTCACTTTTGGACAAAGGTCTCACCTTCATACCCCACACCACACGCCAGAGCCAGGAGGAACTTCGAAGGGATATTCACAACTTTCACCGCCACCTCAAACTACACGACTACTTTGGCACAGACAACTCCCACACTCCCACTCCCTTCACTTACCCTTCCACCTGGGAACCACCCTCCTCCAAACTCAACACTTCTCTCCTCAAGCACCTCAAAACCGATAGGAAAACCCTCACGTTTCACCTTAGAAGGCCCCCTCCCCTTCCCACAGTCAACAACATCACTCCATCAGAAAAACAGGCCATCAAACAACTTTGCAATAACCCAAACATCATCATTAAGCCAGCTGATAAGGGATCCAAGATTGTCATCTTGGACACCCATCAGTACCTCACCGAAGCCAATAGACAACTCAACAATATCCAACACTACCGCCCCATCTCACAGTCCACCCAACCCTCAGCACAGTCCCAGATCCGTCACCACCTCTCCACCAAGGCTACATCAATCACAAACAAAAGATTTTCCTCTCCGGCCCAGACAACCCCCGCCTACGCCATTTCTATCTCCTCTTTAAAATTCACAAGCCCCCGGAAACCTGGACCATTCCCTTTGAAGTTCCTCCTGGTAGACCCATAGTCTCTGATTGCAACAGCTCCAAATACAACATATCCATCTTCATTGACGTACACATCAACCCCATTTCCACCAAACATCCCTCCTACCTCAAAGACACCTACCACTTCCTCAGTAAAATCAGGTCCATGGTAGTCCCAAACAACACCCATCTTTTCCCTTTAGATGTAGACAGTTTATAAACCAACATCGACACAACCACAGGCATCCAAGCCGTCCGCACCACCTTCAGTAAACACCCAGACCCAGACAGACCAGACAACATCCTCCTACAATTACTTAAACTCTGCCTCACTCACAGCGATTTCCAATTTGACAATAAACTCTTTTTACAAATTCATGGGACTGCCATGGGCCAAAGATTTGCCCCCAGTTATGCAATTAATGAGTGAGTGGGAGCAAGCCGCCCTCGCCAAATGCCCCCTGCAACCCATATTCTACTTCCGATTCCTCGACGACATCATAGGAGCCTGGCCACACACACTTTCAGAATTCGACACTCTCTTAGCCACCCTCAACTCCCATCACCAACATATCACACTCAAGGCCACAATCCACCCAGAACAGATACATTTTCTAGACACCACCATCTTCTTCTCCCCTATCTCCCCCACCCACAAAGCCATCAATTCCCAAGTTTATTTCAGATAAATCATTCAGATCAATCATTAAATCCCAAATCATCCACTTTCGCCGCATTTGCTCCTTCCCCTCAGACCTCCACCATGCCATTAGAATTCTTTTTCAAGCCCTGCATACACGCCACTATTCAAAACGCTTCCTCCGATCCATCAAAAACGAAACACTGTCCGATCTTGCTCCTACTCACTCATCCCTCATACACAACCTCCCAACCACACACAGGCCCATTCAGACACTTTTCAAATCACCCATCCTCTCTGTCTGTCTGTCTGTCTGTCTGTCTGTCTGTCTGTCTGCCTGCCTGCCTGCCTCTATGTCTGTCTGTCTGTCTGTCTGTCTGTCTGTCTGTCTGCCTGCCTCTATGTCTGTCTGTCTGTCTGTCTGTCTGTCTGTCTGTCTGTCTGTCTGCCTGCCTCTCTGTCTGTCTGTCTGTCTGTCTGTCTGTCTGTCTGTCTGTCTGTCTGCCTGCCTCTATGTCTGTCTGTCTGTCTGTCTGCCTGCCTCTATGTCTGTCTGTCTGTCTGTCTGTCTGTCTGTCTGTCTATTTGCCTGCCCTAACCCTAAACCTAACCCTTGAAAAAAAACGTTTTTAATTGTTTTTCTGCCTGCCTCTCTGTCTCTCTGTCTGTCTGTCTGTCTGTCTGTCTGTCTGTCTGTCTGTCTGTCTGTCTGTCTGTCCGTCCGTCCGTCCGTCCGTCCGTCCGTCCGTCCGTCCGTCCGTCCGCCTGCCAGATATAGAGCCATAATATAGATATAGAGCCATAATATAGATATAGATAAAGAGCCATAATATAGATGTAGATAAAGAGCCATAATATAGATATAGAGCCATAATATAGATATAAATAAAGAGCCATAATATAGATATAGATAAAGAGCCATAATATAGATATAGAGCCATAAAATAGATATAGATATAGAGCCATAATATAGATATAGAGCCATAAAATAGATATAGATATAGCCATAATATAGCTATAGATAAAGAGCCATAATATAGATATAGAGCCATAATATAGAAATAGATATAGAGCCATAATATAAATATAGATATAGAGCCATAATATAGATATAGCCATAATATAGAAATAGATAAAGAGCCATAATATAGATATAGAGCCATAATATATAGATATAGAGCCATAATGTATAGATATAGAGCCATAATATAGATATAGATATAGAGCCATAATATAGATTAAAAAAGTCATAATATAGATCAAAATAAAAAATATATATATTTTTTTGGTGGGGCTAAGGAAACCTTTGGGGGGCTCCAGCCTGGCACCTCTCAAGATCTGTACATAACTGAATTTCAATCTCAATTATCTATCTATAAATCCAGGAATCTCTGTGTGTCTGTGTGTCTGTCAGTCTAGGGCGTATCTCATTGACGGTATATACGTTAGTTATGAGATTTTGCATGTAGCTTACGCATGTCATGAACCTGTGCATCCTTGATTTTGAAGATTTTTGAATTTATAGTTTTCTAGATATTTGTATTTTACCGTTTCCCATAGGAAACAATGGGTTATCGTCTCCCGTCCCGTCGGCACTATGGGTAGTGACGTCACAATCAAATGCGTAGCGTTATTAAACTATCCTGCCTTCACTCAAAATTCAGAATAGCGTTGGATATGATACAGATATGATACAGGAGGATATGGATATGATACAGGAGGTTCGCATTCAAATTCTTCTTGGCGAACAGATACAGACTTTTGCTCAGGTAATCTTAAGACATTGATTGATTTTTCTATTCGTTTATTTTTAAGCTTCTTTATATTAAGTTTCAAAGTAATGTCTGTTGTACAGTCATCTAACAGACAGGGAATAGTAATCCATCAAACATATTCATATTGTTTATTAGTATACCGTTTGCCGTGCATTGAAATGCATTGGGTTTAGCGACGCGATTTCTAAACCCAATGCATTTCAACGGGAGCCAATACATTGTGACATAGACCAGCGATTTTGGCGTAAAATGTCCTATAGTGTGTAGGCTATTCATGAGGAACACTCACTTCGATGAACACACACTTCGACGTCTGGAGTAGGCCTGCTCATCTGTAAGTAAATTTAACCTGTTCACGTTAATTGCTGTGAAATTAGCTAGCCTATTGACGTGCATCGAACGTGCACTGTGCACTGAATTCGGGTGGGGGATAGTAACGCCATCTCCAGTCAGCACAAATCTCGCTGTAAATTATGTTGGCCCACGTTGTCATGTTATCCTCCCAGTCCTGCACTGAATTCGGGTGGGGGATAGTAACGCCATCTCCAGTCAGAGTATTTAAACTGTGTTCCCATTGTAAGGACATTTATTAGCTTACGATCTGTCTGAGAGTGGGCTGTCAAAGCTAGCATCATCGAAGTCATACAGTACAGTAGGCTACATACATTCAATAAAATTAACCTACATTTGAGTCCAACTGCATGACCATTCTTACCCCACACTTACCCTTACAATAAAGAAGCGATCCTATTTCATGACACTTTATGACATTTAGTTTATAGTTTAGACAGCAACGTTGACATCTATATTTAACTGCATCCACTACATAATCTCAAACTTTATTTGTTGGTATATCTCCAAAAAGGCTAACATTAAAACATTTCTTAATGAAAAGGAAACATGCATCACAATAACACTTCAGTGTAACCTGTAGCCTACCTGTGTGGAGTGCAAATATGTCTTGCTATTACACTACCCAACAGCTACACCTACGTCTGCTAACACTACAGAATGCATAATTCCTACGGGCACTGCACTAGTGTTGTTAATGTCAGATATCCTCTGTTCAATATTCGTGCAAGACAGCTGCAAGTCTGACACAGACCGTTATGATCCGTAATTGTCAGGGTTGAGGATAGCAACGACATCACCTTCACAAGACTGCACAATCTCTCTAACTATATGACTTTTTTGCTCAAGCAATATTCCATGCCACCTGATACAATGCTAAAGTGGCCGTTTTAGAGTACTTTGTGAATTTCCGAAAAATCTTAGTCTGTGTCTCTGACTGACGATTCAAAGTATTTACCTTGTGCTTGCACAGCTCTGTGCCTCCTGGGCTAAGTTGGCATGGTGTGTGGAGAGAAGGCGCTCCAAGTTTGAGGCTTTAAAATGCGACAATGATGTCTGGCATATTAAGCAGAGGGGTTTTCCATTTCGCTCCGCAAATAGTTCCTCCCATTCAGGCAAGAACATCTGGTGTTCATCTTCATATTTTCGTTTAGCTTTACGCTTTCCTGTATCTATGGCATACTGTCAGTAGCTACTGCTAGTCTGGCTAGTAACTCTCTGAGACTGGGTGCACACATTAGAATGTTTGGAACAATAACGTTACTTAAAGACATCTCTCAAGATCACGTGATGACAAAATAAACATAGATTAATACCACATTCAAATCGGACAGCTTTTTGTCTGTATTGCCAAATATATGCATATGCATTTTAGAATTCTGGGACCTACATACCTATCATAGAAGGCTGAAATTGTTGCACCACTTTACACATTAGACAGACTTTCCTCACTTGCCTTTAAATATGAGATAGACTTCCCTCACTTTAGATATGAGATTGACTTCCCTCACTTTAAATATGAGACAGACTTCCCTCACATGCCTTTAAATAAGAGACACACTTCCCTCACATGCCTTTTACGGATTCCTTGAAATGGGAACCTGAGCATGTTTCACCTGCCATTAGTACCCTAATCTAGAGGGATCTAGAGTCTTTATCAGACTTTAGACCCAGGCCGACAAACAAACACAATCTCGATAAGGAACATCGGCAAGCAATCAACAACAATAAAGAGATTGTGATTTAAACAGGCAGATTAGGGTTCACAAATAATAATAATGGATAGGGGTCAATAACTCCCTGGAAGCAAACAGACAGCTGTCAAACAGGAACCACTATGCCTTGTTCTCACTCTTTGTAAACAGAAACACAATAATAAAATATCTCGTATGCAGTCAGAGAGAATAACAAAAAAAGCAAATGACTGACCTGTTGGGCCCGGATGCCCAAAGATCCAGACATTTGTATTTGCTTCCTAAAATCCACAAGCCTCAGGAAAAGTGGACGGTCCCAGGCGAGGTTCCCTGTGGCCGACCTATTGTGAGTGATTGCCGCTCAGGGTCGTCTGGAATTGCTGAGTACCTGGATTATCATATAAATCCGTTATCCCAAAAGCATACTGCATTCATAAAAGACACATATGAGTTTGTTGATAAATTAAAGAGAGTTATGGTACCTAGCAACGCTGTCTTGTTTTCGATAGATATCGACTCACTCTACACACAGACACACACACACACACACATACTTTTGAGTTGAGTCTGACACGTAATGACTTCGAGTTTAATGAAAAACATTATTTGCAAATTCGTGGAACGGCAATCGGCAAAACTAACTTGCTCCGGCCTATGCCAATTTATATATGTGTTCTTGGGAAGAGACGGCTTTTTTAAAGTGTAAGACATTACCGTCTCTCAATAGCAGATACTTGGACGATATTTTGGGTCATTTGGAAGGGTTTCATGAAGGAATTTGAGGAGTTCCAAGCAATGTTAAACTTGCACCATCCAGCAATTACGATCACTCACAATTAAGAAAAATAAACAAGATAATTTTAAACAGAATAAGTATATTGGTAACAAATATTCTGGTTTAGGGGTAAAAATGACAGAGAAAATAGGACTGAACATGAATAATAGGTGTGCACGGTGTCAAAAATTATGCATAGCTGAAACTAAGAACTCCATTGAAAGCAGATTAAAACAACATCAGCAGGGAAAATTGGTAAACGGTGTTAAATAGACATTTCATACAACACAGAGTGTTGTAGCTGTTTTGGACATTTTTGTTTGCATTCCCGCTGGGTTACTTTGGTTGGAATTTACAACTCGCTATGTTCACCTTTTTGAAGCCACATAAATGTAATATTCTTTAAAATTTGGAGTATCGAGAGTGTGCTATCCATTACCTGCTGACCAGACCCACGACCTTGACTGGATCTTAAATTGCAAAATTAGAGATCATAGAAAGGCCTCCACACGGAGTTAATAGTATTATAATTGAAGGTCTAAAGAGCAAGATTAATTGGACTAGACCCGAGAGGCAGAAAGCGGAGAGAAAGTGGATTAGATGGTTACGTACCATTAAATCAAATACTTTCTTTCATGAGGAGGGAGGGATATCAGGGTTTATTGGGGCCGAAAAGCCTCCCGTTAAACAAATATTTATTCACAAGAAAGTTTCATTCGGTTTAAGTGGGGACTGGAGGCACTTTTATAAATGTTATAGGTATATAAAACTGAAACATACTTTGTCAAATCGGGAGGTGAGGCGAGTTCCCAATTAGAATCCAGGGTCGGTTAATTTAAGACTCCAAACGGTTCTATGGTAGAGTGCCTCCAGCAAAACTGTTGCAATATGCCTAAAGTAGCATACTACTATTTGTATGTCACAGGATGTAAAACTCAGCTGTCAGCTTCAGTGATTAACCGATTGACACTGGATAAAGTGACAAAATCTATACAGCAAGGAGTGACATGATTATCAATGAATTTACTTTAACATTACTTTCTGACGGGCTAAGGTCAGTTTTATTACCAGCGAAACAGCGAAACAGCAAAAATAGCTATTTGCCTTATGAGGTATCTCAATTTTTTTTCTCCAAAATCCGTTTTTTCCTGAATTAACAGATATCTGACGTGACGTGATGCTATATATTACTTCAAACATAAAGGCCTTCTGCCAATGAGTTGTGCAAACACTATGGAGATACTGAAAACAGCGCCTTGACAAGTAGTGGAGGACTGCATGGACACTGATGTGTCGCATCATAATGTGCATCTGGCCCTTAAATATTACGTTACAGACCTATAACGGCCTAAATGTAAGAACTTTTACTTAGCTAATTGAGGAAATGGTCGTTTATTGGTATTTTCAATAGTGGTTTTGCACATTTTTTAAATGTTAAACGTCTTATCTCTTCTTTTTTATCTTAGGGATATCATTATCATAAACTCTAATTTTTACCTGTGCCAGAGCCAATCCAACACAGTATGAGGATATTCCCCTGACCTAAACCAGCCCGAGCCTGCTCAGAAAGTTATCTTGATGATATACATCCCAAATTTTATTTTGGTCTGTATGAACAAAGGAAATAATGGGCGATGTTTGGTGACATAACAATTTTTTCGAGACATCTTAGGCGTATTGAGTCTTACCAAACAGTAGGGGGCACCTGTTAGAATAGGGGAACATACAAATTCAGGTGATCAAAAGGATTAAGGGCTAACAGCCAATAGGAAGCCACAGAGTGAGTGGACAAACCCCTTCCTCCCTCTCCCTTTAGAAGTTCCTGTGATTCAGAGCAGATCAAACTTTCTCTGAGGAAGCCTTGAGTAGGCAAAACATCAGAAGCGCTCTCTTTTAATCCTACTGCTCCTTTTAAAGCGAAAAAGTGGACATTGGTCCGAGAACAAAATGTATTAGAAAAACCTTTTTATTCCCTTTTTGCACAAACAGTTTCCATAAATAAGCATTTTGCACGAAAGCACTTTATGATAGTGAAAACGAGGGCTCTTAATGTTGGAGCAGTACCCTCTTCTTTTTTGTGTTTTTAAGAGTGTGTGTGATGTAATTTTCTTGAAAACATACACAAGTGGTTGTCTTTAGAAAAAACGTAAACGACTGATTTGCAACCTCCTCCTTTTGAGCACAGTGCAGCACTTATAGAGGGACAACTGGGTCTCAAGGGACCACTTTTATTTAAGTGCTAGAAAAGTTGGAATTTTTTATTCCTTTTTTTTAAAACATCTCCTGAAATACAAAAATATCCATTTCCAAATACAAATATTGACTAACTGAACATCAAACAGTGGGAATAGACTCCCCCTTTCCTCGATTCTTTTTTTTTTAAACATTTCTTTTTTTTTATTTAATAATTTAATTTATGACTTTATGACTTTCGACTTTATTTATTAAGTGGAGTATTACAAATTATTATTATTAAAAATGATTTAATGGAGGAGTCTGTTGTGACTTCAAATTCACTTAATGATAACGAGAAGTTATAATAATTCTGCCCCTCTGAATTATCAAGGGAAGGATAATGGCAGGGGAGCTCGAAAGGGGTGAAAGCAACCCCAATTTACATTTACATTGACATTCAGCAGATGCTTTTATCCAAAGCGACTAACAAGGATGTATACACAATTTACATTTACACTGATGGCACACTGCACAGAAATTGATATCGCCCTTACAAAACAGTACTTCAAATTATTACAGGCAGTCGACCATTCTGAAATTTTAAACCGCTCAGTTCTGACAGGTTCTTGCCCCCCAGGGATGCTAAGAAATGTTCACAGACTAGCGGTTTTCATTAAGTCCTCCTCGTCTTCCATGATTTTAACCTGCTCCCTCGAACTGGAAACCCAGAGAAAGATCCGGGTGATTGTGGGTCAGGGTCCATAAGGATCCAGAGGCTTGGACGGTCCTACATCAGGTTCTCCCCAGCAGACCGATCGTGTCTGACTGTGGGAGTGAATCCTATTAAATAGCGGAATTTATTGACTTATCTTAACCTTTTTGTCACAAATACGAAAGTAACATTAAGGACATTTATGAGTTTGTGACAAAATTGAAACAGATCATAGTGCCACTTGGAACCCCGTTCGTCGTAAGGGTCGTAAAAAGTTAAGTCGATCAACCAAGCGGATTGAGGACATGATATATCGGGTCGTCCACGTCTGATCCGTGGTCAAATCATGTTGTTAATTTGAACCAGAATAAACTTATCAGGGCAATTGCGCCTGCTCATCCTACTTCAAAAGGTCGAAGGGTCGATCACCAAAACCATGATTTTCTAACGGTACAATGGCGTCAAAGGAAAGAGCTTAATTTGTTCTGCAAGTGAGCAGCAGATGATTATTATCAATTATCATGGCGAAGTTCAACACCGCCCCAGTATGGCAAAAAATCGCAAACAAGTTAAATGCGAAAGTGTTGGGAAAATGTGTAGGCTCATTTTAAGTGCCTCATTACCCCAACCAATCAGATCATATTTCTTTAAAAGAGCCTGCTGACAGTAGGCCTAATGGTAATGATTCATCGAATGAGATCTCGCTAGCGAAATTAGTGATCTCAAGTCTTTCAGAATAAGTAGATAAAAACAAGCCCAAATTGTATGATTTAACTAACACTTACATGAATTTTAACGGAACTGAAACTCCTGTTTCTTGTGCACCTTCATTTACAGGATAACCCATAAAGAACAAATAAAGGCTTTGTTGTACAACAAAGATCACTTACATTGTTCTCAAACGTATTCCTCTATTTAGAATCAGAATAATTTGTATTGCCAAGTACACTCATACAGGGCACTGACTTGGTGATTTTGGGGCATGGGACATAGACAACAATATATGTGTACAAGTAAATAGAATAAAAATAAGGGTCATAGTAAAAAATACAAAGGTGCCCGCGCAATGTTAAATTTTGGAGAAACGGAACGAAACGCGTTTTGACAGCTAATTTCATAAGTTTGTTATTTCCGCCGCCGTCAGAGGCACATGGGCTACTTAAATAACAGCCCACGCCCACACACAGAATGGCATAAGCCACTCTGAATGTGAATCAGTGTAGAAAGCCACCACTTTTTTGAAAAATACCAGAGATTTTAATAACAAGTTATTTACAACATACAATTACTTTTAAAAACACAATGAAATTCTATTTATTACACACCACACAATGAATTCAAAATGTATAGAATAAAATAATTATAAGCAAGTTTTTTTATTTCCTTCCCATCCTCTTTTCAGCCAGCCAGAGCTCCACAGACTTGCCACTATAGAGAGCACAAAAGTGCTCTCCCTGGCTTTGGCTGTGGCCAAAGTCTTTTTGCTGTGGCTGGCCACACAGCTGACAAGTCCTGAGTTTGTTGGGCTTTCTCTGTTTCTTTTTTGGCCCCTCACCCTTCTCTTCCTCCCACCTCTTCTTTAGGCTCCATGCTGTGGTTCTGGGAATATTCCCCGCGTCTGGACCCCGCTTCTCCAGCAGCCATTGCTCAGGGCCACCTTGGGCCGCGCAGAAAAACTGGACCTTGAAATATGCATGACCCCCCCCTGGAGAGTTCGGGCTCCCCCACACATGTGGCAGGGACCCCCAGGCTTACTCTGGCTGCCACCTTCAGCCTGCTGTCGACGGAAGGCCTCCCTGTCTCTCTCATCTGCCTTCCTCCGTCTGTACATGGTCTCCATGCAATCTGTGGGAGGCCGACTGAATGAAGAGCAGGATGGGGGCGGCGAGGGTGATGAAGAGGGTGACGAGGAGGGAAGACGACGGGCCTTCTTCCTGGGCCCCGCCAGTGGAGATGAATCTTCCCCTTCCTCCATGGCATTGCCCTGCTGCTCCAGTAGCCATTGCATGAAATTTACGTGACTGCCCTGGAGAGTTCGGACTCCCCCACACATGTGGCAGGGACCCCCAAGCTTACTCTGGCTGCCACAATCTTCTCCCTCCATGGCATTGCCCTGCTGCTCCCTGAGCCATCGCTCAGCCGTCCGGCCACCAGGGCCCTCCTCCTGTGGGCAGAAGAATTCTTCTCCAAAAGACGCATGTCCAGTCTGCAGCGTCAATGCCTGCCCGCAAATTGGACACGTGTCCTCGCCCTGGTGCTCTGTGCTCTGGTGCAGGGAGCTGTCAGAGTCTACATGTGTTCAGAAAGAGACATTTTTTTTAGACCAAACACATAAAGATTGAAGGCTTAACACATTAAGACAGACAGACTGATCTAGATCTAGCACAGTCTGCACATATTCCATTTGTAACATACCTTCTGCTGGTGTCTCCAAGTGTCCTTTTTCTACCTTCCATGGAAACCCAGAAATGATAATAACATAGCACACATCATTATAATGGTCACTTGAGGTTTTTGCCTAGAAGCAGTACATGCTACCAGTCACAAGTAGTTGTTGAGAAGTGAAAATCAGGCACCCCTTTAATACATTTTTATTGAATCATACTGTGCTGGAGGGCTTGAGACTGAGCTGAGACAAGTTTTTCAACTTTTTCTACCTTCTAAGCTAAACCAAAGCCAATACAAACAGTTTGTCTCCTAGGTAAGAATTTAAGTGGACTTTTAACCCCTCCCCTCCCTTCAACACTTCTGAACAGCAGGATGTGTGTAGTTGTGTTTAGTTCTGTGAAGCCTCAAGTTCAAACGTCTGCCTCTCTGGACAGTTCCTCTCTTCACCGCAGGGAAACTCGCGTGACTTCACACCTCTCCCTCTTCACATCAGGGGGGACATTTAGGCCTTTGTCTAGAAGCCTGAGACTAGAGCCTGAGACTAGAGCCCCAGACTGACTTTGATAGATGATCAGAGGAGAGGGCTGATAAGACAGTGTAAAGAGTATTTTTTATTCCTGTGTCTTAACTTGAAAATATAATATGTAAGAAAATCTAATGAAAAGTGATGATAATTGATGATGACAAGTTGAATCTTTTTTTTTTAAAGAAAAAGGTTTAATAACAACACCCACACCACAAAAAACACACACAATAAAGACAAATATACATGATAAATACTATTTACAATTAACAAAAACTATTTACAATTTAGGGGGGTGGGAGAGCTGCCCCCTCCGCTCGTTTTTGCTCTTCGAGCCACTGCTCCACTGTCCTCCCTCTAGGGTCTGTTTTGGAGCAGAAAAAAACGTTCTTACTTGGGCTGGTCACACAGCCGGCAGTCGAAGCTGCCCAGCTTCTTGTACGGCTTGACGATTGTGCCGTCCTCCCGGGCACGACGCTCTTTCTCCTCCTCCAGCCTTCGCCTCCAGGCGGTGGAGCGTGGAACAGCTGGGGCGGAGGAGATGGCTGAGGGGGCACTGGTGGACGGGGTGGCTGTGGCTGAGGAAGAGGAGGCGCTCGCGGCACCAGCACTGGTGGACGCACCAGCACTGGTGGACGCACCAGCACTGGTGGACGGGGTGGCTGTGGCTGAGGAAGAGGAGGCACTGGCACTGGCAACGACGAGGTCATACAGCTCCGGGGCCAGCGGGCCCCTGATGGTGATAGCCAGACCAGAGGCATCCGCGGGCAGGCGGTGTTGCATCGGCTGGTCTGGCTGCTGGGGCCGCTGCAGCAGAGTCTTTGGGGCAGACAGAGGCTCTGCTGCTGTCAGGGGTGCGCTGGGCCCCGGTATAGCCACGGCGACGCTGTTCCTCATCCTTGCATTTGATAAGTCATTGTGCCTGAAAAAAAAAATACATAAATGCACATTAGAAATCATGACCACACAGACACATCCTACCACTATATTAGACATAAGAAACGGGATGAGGTCTTACCATTGCGAAAGGGTCCGGCTATTCACACCAAAAAGCTGGATGCGGGCGCCTGCCGTGATGATGGTGTGGGTCTGGACCGTGCGGGGGATGTTATCGTACCACGCCATGATGGCACCCCAGCGAGGCATGCACACCCCGGCAAGCGTTGACCTCTTGAGGTTCTGGAGGTTGCACAGTTTCAGCATGATGGCCTCCACAAGCCTGCTGACCTTGGGAGACTGTGCCACTACCGCCCCCTTGCCCAGGACGGATCTGTACACACACACACACACACACACACGCACTCTATTAGGGGGGGGTTACAGAAGAATAACCAACCAAAGTTTTGAAATGTGTGCCATCCATCACTTCTTACCGCCTCACACTGTCCACTCCTGGTGTGTGGGCTCCCCGCCGGTGTCTCGTCCTAAAGCGTCCTTGGACAAGCCTGTCCTGGTGTCGCGGCGGGAAGTCCACAGGCGCCTTGTCATGGTCAGACAGCTTCTGCCAGAGAGTGACAATATCTCCGGCCTGCTGATCGCTAATCGAGTGACCGTGACGCAGAGCCACCAGGGCGCGGGCCAGAACCTCAACGTGGTTGTAGCCGGGGTGACCGTCTGGAAATCGGAAGACCTGCAGGAAAGCAGAGAGACAGCTCATGAAGCCACGCCGCACGATGACCCTCACAGGGGACATAAAAACGGGGATTCCTGTATTCACATCGTCAGCCGGAGGTGTGTGTGTGGACTGGGACGTGGAGGCCTCTGCGACGGCGGCGTGGGGCCCTGCTGGTTGGAGGAGGAGAGCGTGGTGGTGTGAGAGGAGACGAATCTCCTCTGGCTCCTCCTCCTCCTCCTCCTCCTCAAAGCCCTCATCGCCGCCTTCCCATTCCTCCTCGGCCTCTTCGGTCCCATCTGGAGCGTTTGGAACTCCTGGGTCAGCTGGTCGAAGCTGTGCTGCAGCTGGGCACTGAAGCAACGCAGCGCCAGGCGTTGTCCTCCCTCGACTGCTGCCCTGCCGCGGTCCTCGTTCCACCGTGCCAGGCCCTCCAGCAGGTACACCTGGAAATGGAGGTCATTGGCAGACGTACCTAAACAACAGAGAGCAATGTGGTTAGAGTGAGAAAAGGTCAGCCCAGTTGTACGTGTATGTGTGTGCCCGCCACACTGTGATGGAGAGAGGAAGAGGCTTACCTGGGATGAAGCGGCACAGGTGTAGGTGGAACGACTCCAGGGAAGTGGAGCCTCTGGCGCACCTGTAGACGGGGAGCCGCACCCCTCTTTTGGTGAGCACCCCCGTCTTGGTGTAGAGCTCCACTCTCGCAGGGTCCTGGAGACAGTCGAGTTGCCGGCGCTGCGTGCTCCAGATTTTCTCCATGCTGTCGCGGTTGATCAAAGGGAAGCCCAATGTGTCCTTTGCCTCCCAGAAGGCGTCCAGTATAAGACCTTAGGAGGGGCCTTTCCGGCTTCGCTGTACCGCCTCATCAGCTGTACCGCCTCATCAGTCCAGCAGCCATGTCGGTCAGTCCGTCCCCCTCAGCTGTGGTGAGGACGGACATGAGCACCTGCCCGTACTCATTACCAACATCTGAGACCCAGGCGGCCGTCCCGGCGGCAGCGCCCGCAAGCTTTTTGGTGATCTGAACAGACAGAGAGAGAAACGCATAACATGAAGTCACATGTCAAAATAACATTACACTGTGAAAATAACACGCTGCAGTGGATGACAAAGCTCACCTTTTTAGTGGAGTCCATCTTTAAAATATCACCAAAGATGGATGTGACCCTGGCTTTGGTCTCGGTCAGCCTCGTCAAGGCCTCCCTGGTGTAGACCGAGATCAGCCAGGGTACACTGGGCACCGGGTGCATCTGTGGTAGAGACGGAGCCTGTGGCAGTGTCACACCCGGCACCCGAAGCTTGCGGAGCACGTAAAGGTATATCATCGACCGCGACATCCACTCCCTGGTGTGCTGCTCCACCAGGGAGGCGCGGAGGCGAGACGCACTGTTGCCAAGAGTGCGCTCTTTCATCAGCCCCACAACCATCTTGTCGCAGGACAGCCTGGGTAGAGATAGGGAATCAGAGGCTTACAAAGGATACAGAGGTTAATTAACATTGCTATTTGCAAACATCTCAAAATATCTTACTTGTATGTGAGAACAGCTGGAAACTGCTCTCGGTGCATCAGGTCCAGCTGCTCCAAGATGCCCTGCGACCAGCTCGCCACCTTCTTCCTACAGGAACTGGTACCGCACTCCAGGCACTCGGTGGCCATAAAGTACCACCCGTCCCTGTCCAGGACCCGCCGGCAGGTCTGGTACCATCCAGCGCCCATCAGCTTCCCCTCACAAACAGGGCCCTTGAGCTTGTATGCCCACATCTTGTAAGGGGCCCAGAGGAAGAATGGGCGCTGGAAGAAGGCGTGGGCTGTGGTGGGTGGCTGTGTGTAGAGGGGCCGGACTCCAGGTGGGTACCACCACAGGCAGTTTTCACTGAGGACCAGTGGCCCGCCGCCCGTCTTGGTGAAAAGAACCCGGCCCAACCATTCCTGCTGCTCAACAGGCAGCTGCCGTCTCCAGCCCTTAGGCAGCAGCTGAAACACACAGCAATACCAGTCTGTTAGTGTAATGGCCTAAATGTAAAAGACACACACATCACACACACACACACAGCAAAAAATCTGCCTTCAAAAACAAGAAAAAAAAGGAATATAAGGGGGCAAATATTGCTTAAAATAAGCTAAATTATCTGCCAACAAAACAGGAAGATTTGACTTACCAGGAGTTTGTAAAACAAGTTAAAATAGCTAGGCACAAATAACCTAAATATATATTAAAACTAGTGTGGCCAGACTAAAAACAAGAATATATTTTCTAAAAATGTGGGAAAAAGTGCTTATATTTTAAGCAAAAGCTAGCAACATTATCTTGAAATGAGTCAAGCTACACTCAAAACAAGTATATTTGCCTAGATACCAAAAGAATATAAGAATTATTTTCTCAAAATGAAGAAAAATGTGCTTATATTGAGCAAATGCTAGCAGCATCATCTTGAAATGAGTCTAGATGCTAGGCAATTTTTCTTGAAATAAGTCAAACTACACTCAAAACAAGTATATTTGCCTAGATACCAAAAAAATATAAGAATTATTTTCTCAAAATGGAGAAAAATGTGCCTGTATTCAGCAAATGCTAGTAGCATCATCTTGAAATGAGTCTACATGCTAGAAACATTTTCTTGAAATAAGTCAAACTACACTCAAAACAAGTAAATTTGCCTAGATACCAAAAGAATATAAGAATTATTTTCTCAAAATGAAGAAAAATGTGCTAATATTGAGCAAATGCTAGCAGCATCATCTTGAAATGAGTCTACATGCAAGGCAATTTACCTTGATATAAGTCAAACTACACTCAAAACAAGTATATTTGCATAGATACCAAAAAGATATAAGAATTATTTTCTCAAAATGGAGAAAAATGTGCCTGTATTCAGCAAATGCTAGTAGCATCATCTTGAAATGAGTCTACATGCTAGAAACATTTTCTTGAAATAAGTCAAACTACACTCAAAACAAGTAAATTTGCCTAGATACCAAAAGAATATAAGAATTATTTTCTCAAAATGAAGAAAAATGTGCTAATATTGAGCAAATGCTAGCAGCATCATCTTGAAATGAGTCTACATGCAAGGCAATTTACCTTGATATAAGTCAAACTACACTCAAAACAAGTATATTTGCCTAGATACCAAAAAGATATAAGAATTATTGTCTCAAAATGTAGAAAAAGTTGCTTATATTCTGCAAATGCAGGTACTATCGTCTTGAAATGAGTCTAGATGCTAGGCAATTTTTCTTGAAATAAGTCAAACTACACTCAAAAATAGTATATTTGCCTAGATACCAAAGAAATATAAGAATTATTGTCTCAAAATGTAGAAAAAGTTGCTTATATTCTGCAAATGCAGGTACTATCATCTTGAAATGAGTCTAGATGCTAGGCAATTTTTCTTGAAATAAGTCAAACTACACTCAAAACAAGTATATTTGCCCAGATACCAAAAAAATATAAGAATTATTTTCTCAAAATGGAGAAAAATGTGCCTATATTCAGCAAATGCTAGTAGCATCATCTTGAAATGAGTCTACATGCAAGGCAATTTTTCTTGAAATAAGTCAAACTACACTCAAAACAAGTATATTTGCCTAGATACCAAAAAAATATAAGAATTATTTTCTCAAAATGGAGAAAAATGTGCCTGTATTCAGCAAATGCTAGTAGCATCATCTTGAAATGAGTCTACATGCAAGGCAATTTACCTTGATATAAGTCAAACTACACTCAAAACTAGTATATATGCCTAGATACCAAAAAATATAAGAATCATTTTCTCAAAATGGAGAAAAAGTTGCTTATATTCTGCAAATGCAGGTACTATCATCTTGAAATGAGTCTAGATGCTAGGCAATTTACCTTGATATAAGTCAAACTACACTCAAAACAAGTATATTTGCCTAGATACCAAAAAGATATAAGAATTATTGTCTCAAAATGGAGAAAAATGTGCCTATATTCAGCAAATGCTAGTAGCATCATCTTGAAATGAGTCTACATGCAAGGCAATTTTTCTTGAAATAAGTCAAACTACACTCAAAACAAGTATATTTGCCTAGATACCAAAAGAATATAAGAATTATTTTCTCAAAATGAAGAAAAATGTGCTTATATTGAGCAAAAGCTAGCAGCATCATCTTGAAATGAGTCTACATGCAAGACAATTTACCTTGATATAAGTCAAACTACACTCAAAACAAGTATATTTGCCTAGATACCAAAAAGATATAAGAATTATTGTCTCAAAATGGAGAAAAAGTTGCTTATATTCTGCAAATGCAGGTACAACCATCTTGAAATGAGTCGAGATGGTAGGCAATTTTTCTTGAAATAAGTCAAACTACACTCAAAACAAGTATATTTGCCCAGATACCAAAATAATATAAGAATTATTTTCTCAAAATGGAGAAAAATGTGCCTATATTCAGCAAATGCTAGTAGCATTATCTTGAAATCAGTCTACATGCAAGGCAATTTATCTTGATATAAGTAAAGCTACACCAAAAAGAAGTACAATTTGCCTAGATAACCAAAATATTGAAGCATTATTTTCACAATATGTAAGAATATGTGCTTATATTCAGCGTCCCATGATTTTTCATTGCAAGGTTAAATACCCTGTAATGTACAAAGACAATATCCTGCTTAAATTCAGTAATCCTGACAATAAATGTAATAGAACTACAAGTAGAAATGTGACTTAAAGAAATATTTGACTCCATGCATTTTTTGGCACTTTATTACATTCAACTCAATCAGAAAACTTTTTCCAGTCAGCCATTGATTTTTTATATGAATGAGTCATGTCCCCTTCATGAATTGTGTCTAACAACACCTCTGTCTGCAGCACAGAGAGGAGTGTTGCTATACATTTTGGGTAGCACATATGAAACACATAGTAGCATGCCATCAGATAGACCATGCTGTCCGATATGTCCTCTTTAGGGAAAGTCAGCAGGGGAACGGCTCCAATGGCAAGAATGCAGGTTCCCTCCCCGAAAATCAGAACAGGGCTGAAGAGCGTTCTGGCATGAAGGAAGGTGTTGGGGTCTTCTGCAGACTGGCACAAACAGAAAAAGAAAAATACATATGACCATAAAAACAATTCACTCTTACGGTGAAGTAATGTGAAAATTCTCATACATGCACAAATCTCTAACCTCAAGAATGTGAAGCACTGCCTCACTTGCCGGTCCCATCTTCCTGGGTGGAGCAACTGGTGATGTGAATATCTCCGGCAATGCCCTCATCATGGCAATTGAGTGCTTAGCTGTAAAAACAAAAAAAGAAAACAGTAGTAAAGAAGTAATTTAATTCACTGCAGCCAGTTATTTAAACTAACATCAATATTTGTAAGGGATTTTTCATATGGTCAGAGTGTGCAACTACTTTTGTCCAGCAGTGGAGCCCTCATGACCTTTTTGGAAACACCATAGTACTGTGCCTTCTCCAAAAAGGTCCCCCAGCGGGTCTTCAATTCCAAAAGGAAGTGAGGGTTCCCCCGATCCAAAATCCGCCTTAGTTAAACCATGAGCTGACAAGCACACAGACAAAAAGAGATAGAAAATAAATATGAAAATCTACATTCCTATTAATATAATATTAGATGTTTAATTTCAAATTCAAAACAACAACATTTCCAAGTCGCACTACAACCAATAATTATCTATGGGCAGTGGGGACCAAAACTAAATAATGAATTTGCCAAATGGGACAAAACCATCATAGAATCTTTCCACCCCTCATACTCAAAATGCAAAAAAGAAAAACACAATTCTACAATCACCTAAAATCAAATAACCCTAAGAAATTACCCGAGGCTTAACCATGAACACTTATATCAAATACATTTGCATACATGATGGAGTTCCTTAAAGCAGGGATATGCTGCCAGAATGGTTGATGGCCTGTCCTGCTCCCTCATGACATCACTGCCGATGAACAAACGCCTTGTTTCTTTTTCAAGGTCCAGGAGCTGGGAAACATCGCTGCTATTCGGTTTGGTCTTGTTTTTGTATAAATCCTGCAGAGTTTTGTGGTGCCTGGCCTAGTTCTGGCGGCTCTCAGTAGTTTCTGATGCTAGAAAACATAAACCCCACAAATGAACATCTAAAAACGATGTTAAAAACCACTGTTTCAATTTTTACCATTACTGTTTTCCTGGGACATTAACACACACACACACCCACAGAGACTGAATTATGACAATGATACTTAAGCTGAGTAATCCAGAGGAAAAAACTGGTAAAAATAACTCAATGATAATTGATGAACTTATATTAATCCTGAAAGACTATTCAATATTTCAATGTCTGTACTTACTGTCCCGCTGTTCAACCTCTGGGGTGCTGCTTTGAGGTTGTGGGGATCCCTCCAAGACCAATGGTGGGTGATATAGCAGATCCGTCAGTCTCAAAAGACGTCTCCTGGCTACGTCGCCTCTTCCTTGAGGGAGTTTAACCCTGCTTTTTTTTGGTGGGTGTGATATTTTGCACCCTTTTTAATAGCTGCTTCTTCACAGATACCTGACAAGAAACAGATTTTTGATCAGGATTTTGCCAGCTATCCAACAGTGTTGGAAATAGGTATTTAATACCCGAGTTGCAACCTACCCACTCAGCTCCACTGGTCGCAGATCTGTCCCGCAGCTTTGGGTAGTACTCAATCATACGCCTAGCCATTACATCCATTTCACGGCTACATGGGTTTGGGAAGTCATCACTTGTTGCCCTCTTTATGGTTATCATGCTTGTAACTGTGTTCCTGATGAGTGTGCAGCGAAGGTCTTTAGATAAAACATAGGCCCCTTCTCCCTTCTTCTGTTTTTCAAAAAAGGTGCTCCTACATTGCTCCAACTCCGAGTCTGTGTATGGGCCATTCTACCGAATTCGTGTAATATGCAGTCCCTCAACAATAAAAACTATTTACAAAACAATTAGGTATCTAGGCATAGATATTTAATTAGAACATGTTATGGTCTGTATAAACCCAATGCATTACATGAGATAGTGATAAGCTAAATATATACAAAATCATCATTTATAGGGTACTTTCTATTGGGAAGTAGCTGTCCCCAACCCTGACATCTAAATTTCAATGCCTTTAAATAACACTTTTAAATTTTTTTAGATTTTTTTCAATGATTTAATTTCAAAGAACTTTATGATTGGGTTGAAACAGAACTTGGAATATTTAGATTTATTGTGGGTTTAATTTTTAAATCAATTTACTATACTCAAAAAATCATGTCCCTAGTTTTCATGTCACTACCGAAACACAAGAGTTTTAGTCCATTGGCTGAGCCTGTGTTTTAGCCACGACTCTGCATTTTTGACCATGCAGTGACACTGCATCTCTGTCCCTCATGGTTGAATGGTAAGTAGCTAAATCCCATAGTTTTTATATAAATGTGTTCCAAAGTCTGAAAATCGACGTGTAACCTTAAGAATTGTCACTACCGAAACGCATGTTTTCTTCAATTAAGTAAACCTTTTGGGGTTTCATGGAAAATCTTATGTTTGGATGTGTGTTCACCTCTTCAAAGATGTGTTTGAAAGCCATGTGCTTGCTAGAATTCTTTATTTATGCTTAAAGTTAGCTAGAATTGTCACTACCGAAACAGTCACTACCGAAACATATGGTAGTGACCAGATGATTTGGGTAGTGACAAAATGAAATGGTAAGTAGTTCAATCCCATAATTTTTAAATAAATGTGTTGTGTGGACTAAAGGGCGGCCCAGAGCACCTTTTGGATGATTTTGGGAGAAAAATGAACATCCATCCAACAGTGCAGTCACTACCGAAACAGTGCAGTCACTACCGAAACAGATAAATTGAACTTGAAAATTTGGTAAAAAATTCATTTCTATGGATTTCATTGTGAAAACCTTCAAGAAATATTTGTAAAAATACACTTTAGAAAAGGGAAGGAAACACAATCTGAACAGGTCAATAATAATACTTTTTTACTATAGTAAATGTGATGTTTCGGTAGTGACAATTTTTGGAAGAGGAAAAACATTCCGACACATTCTGAAAATACAATATAAAACTTGACTGTTCTTTTACTAGATATGTGTACTTTAGGCATGGTACAATATACATACGGACAAAGTTTTGGGAATAAACCATAAAAATATTCTAAATATATCCGACATGACTTTGCATCAATTCGGTAGAATGGCCCGTATATAAGATACTGTGGGCTGAGATATTGCACAGCCCTGCTGGAGGCATGTTGGTCTCTTGGGTTTGTAGAGGGTAAGGGGGTTGGAGAGGGGAAGGGGGATGGAGAGAGGAAGGGGGATGGAGAGGGGGGGCAAGTGGTGGAGGAGGAAGAGGGGTAAAAGGGGGTTGGGGGGGTGGGAATTTGGCTGAAATTAAAAGTCCCAGAGGAGGTGCCTGGTCTACACCAGTCTGCTTCCTGACCCTGTATACAAAAAAATAAATGTATTTAATTGTAATCGGAAGGCAAATAACACCTCACTGCAACAACAGCCAAAGAACACACAAAAAAACCTACATCTTGTTTTGGTTTGATGGCCAGGAAAAGCTTCCTTGATAACAGGAAACATTGCTTGGTTTAATGTCTCACAAATGTTAAAATCAAACATTGCCTACCTCGTTTTCATCATGAGAAAGTCTCCAAATGTTTTTCCTTCTTAAGAAGTGCTCTGGCCCAGGAAAGAGATCTCACAGGTCTTCCCTCGAGAGGCTAGGCAGCATGTCAGTGCTAATATTAGCAGCTGAAAAACACATTAAACATCGTAAATACTTAGTAAGTAATTAGCAATACATAGTTTATAGACGCAAAGAGTCAGGATGATATTTTCACATCGTTTAAATCCATTAAATAATTGACTGACGGTAACTTCAACACTGTTTCTGCCAATAAAGCACTATCAACCAAGGTTTTTTTTTTTTTTAGAGGTAGACAGGCATAACAAAATTAACAATACCTTTCAATACTGCGATTGCTGCATGATCCATGCCCAGATATGAGTCATCCCTTCGATCTTCATCCATGGCGTATTAGGTAATCCACTTGTTAGGAAAAACGATAGAAAAGCTAGCCACGAACTGATTAGCTGAAAGTAGCTTTTGAACTTTCCCATGGAAGGTACCATTTCATAAAGAGGGGTGCTCTAAAAATTATAAATATTGAGAATATGATTAACTGATAGAGTCAGTTGAAAATGTATACATCTATTTAAAAATTCAACACCCTCCGCAGGTTATGTACATAGACGTTATTATGGTATTTCTACATACATTTAAATTTCAATTCACTTCACAAGCCTCCCCTACGTAGCTAGATAATGTGATAGCGGTACGTCAGTAAATACTAGTGGTTGATCAGTCACTGTCGCTGACTTTATTCCAACCTTTTCCTGGATGGATTAATGTGCGTTTGCTTTCAGTAAAGTTCAAGATGCGTCTACGGTGCTCTATCTGCTGCGTGTTTACTACTAGTTTTTTGAAACTATTATTGAGCCATATCAATCGACTGCACAGCCGCAGCCCTGATTTCAGGATGCTCTGTGGTATTGACGGATGCACTGAGGAATATCGAGTGTACAACTCCTTCTATCATCATGTCAAGAGAAGACACTCTCAACACCTTCTTGAAGGCACCAGACCTGCGGACGGCATCCGAGCAGGTGGACAGCCTCTGGATGAAAACCAAGTACTGCCGCAACAAGTAAGTAGGCTACCTATCTAAAATTGTTACTTGGTCGGTGTCACGTTAAAAAAAAACATTTGGCACTGAGTTACGTTATGTCCTGTCTAAACCAAGCTTTTCCTATGTTCTGTTACGCCTGGTCAATTGAGATATTGTTGAGGCCTACATGTCACAGGCCTCATTTCAAATAGCCTTACCTTGTTTGCATGTCTTGATGCAGATAGTCTTCATTGAATGTATCCCTAAATTAATTACTATCCCGTTTTAACTGAGTCGATGGGCTTCTCTAAATGTGTTAAATTATTTGATGTTTAAAAGATTTATCTTGACCCATTGTATTACCGTAGTTTACCTTACAGTGTCAGCTGATCGCTCGCATGTAAACAGTGCAGCGTGGTGGGGGGGAGTGGCAGGAGTGGCGTAACCATGACAACAATTGTAATTTCAATGGGCTAATGTGGATGGCGAACATTCGGTAAAGGATATGCAAACGGTAGTGTGGAGGGGGATCATTTTTGCCTATTTGTATTTACCCGGTTTGTGAAGACAATGCATTAGTTTAAACTGGGTGTGCAAGATTAGTACTAGAGACCCTTGACACCTAGGCTTCGAAGCTTGTGTTGAGAACGAGAAACACTTCCAAGTGGAGCTTCGTGTATCGAGGCTTGTATTGAGACTTCTATGTAACTTCTTTGTTACGTGTGCTATTATATAAATGCAATGTTTTATAATTATTATTATTATTATAAATAATAAGAATACTATTGTGATGGCGAAATTACGTCACTGTTGACATCCTAAGCCTTGTTTGAGTCAACTGCTTCTAGAAGTGGTTCATTCGTTTGTTCACTTTTTCATGGGTATTTCATGGGTAGCAAAGAAGTCACCAATTGTAGCAAGGTAGTCATTCATGATAATATATAGTAATAATAATGATATAATAATAATCATAATAATAATATTGTTTTCTGTTTATAGTTTCTTAAAATGTAGACTTTTTAAATTAAGTATTTTCTAATTCTAGTTGTTAGTTAGCTAGTGAACAGAGTCATGACAACGAACAAAGAACATCTTAATTAGACAGAAAGACAGCGATATTTGGAAAAGACATTGATTATTGGCTGCGGTCCATATTCATCATAATCAATGATAAATAAGAATGAAACGTAGAACTGTGAAACTAACTTCGATATGGTTCACAGGACAGCATTATACCCGATCAACTTCTAGCCAACTCCAGCATCACTGATCACCAACTCCATACACATGACTCAGATGAAGGGCAAGTGATCATTGACCCAGATGGAGATGTCACAGCACAACAAGTAAGTTATTGCAGTTGGTGACAATCTACTGAAATTGACCATCAGGGATGCACGATATTGGGCCTGATAAATCATTGGCCGATATTGACCTATCATAGCTATATAAGGTCTATGGTATTATCATATAAGCCGATAAATATTGGCTTTATTAATATCTGATTTGACATATAATGTCAAAGCATATCATCTGAATTCTAAGATCAAATGCTCTACAAAAGTTAAAGTATATTTGTGAATTTTTCGGATGAACTTGAAAAAAATGAGGAACAAATAGAATACCGTGCATCCCTATTGACCATATTGTTTTTAAGTGTTTGGCTATAGGCTACTAATAGCATTCATAGTTAGTCTTAGAAACCATTTATTCTGTCACAAACATTATGCTTGTTATGAACTAGGTATATCTTGCCTGCACATTTATTTTTCCTTTTTTTAGGATCTGACAACACATGCCACAGCCTTTGTGATAAATGTACGAGCCAAGCATCATCTCTCACAGGTAAGATTCGTTTGTCAGAGCACAGCATTTAGTTAGTAACACAGTTATGCAGAGCCTTTTGTAGTGATTCAGTGTTGGTTGAGTTCAACCTTAGTGCTATGTTATCTTTAGGATCAGGATTGATGACATCAACTTTTTCTCTCTCTCTCTCTCCCTCTCTCTCTCTTTCTCTCTCTGATTTTTTAGAAAGGCATGAATGACATTGTTGCTGGGGTACAGCAGTATCAGTCAGCACTTTTGAACCACCTCAGGAAGCAGATGGAGGGATTGCTAAAGAGGCATTCAGGAAGCACATCAGGTCAACTTGAAAAAGATGCAATGGATCTTTTCGACAATTTCATTGACCCTTTTGCAAGTGTCTCAACAACATTTAGACAGAACAGTGTTATAAAGGAGCAGTTTAGCTGTTTGGACACTGAGGAAATTCCAATTTCTCGAGTCATATGATGGAAAAAATCTGGAGGATCAAAAGACTTCTTTGTGAAAGACAAGGTTTTCCATTATGTACCTTTAGTCAAAAGTCTCCAACAGTTCTTATCACACCCAAGGATTTTTTCTATGATTGAAAAGGGACCCCAGAGCTGCAAGGAAGGATTTGTTCATGACATTGTTGATGGTGCTCTTCTGAAATCACATCCCTTTTTTTCAGAGAAACCAAATGCATTGCAGATTATTCTGTACACAGATGAAATCGAGATCTGTAATCCACTAGGATCCTCTGCAACAAAAAACAAGCTGTTAATGGTATACTACACCCTAGGAAATATTCACCCAAAATACAGATCTAAACTGGCTGCTATTAGGCTGCTTGCAATGGCTAAAACAGCAGACATCCGTCAATCTGGGGTAGATGTGATTCTTAATCGTATCAAGGAGGACATGGATGAATTGTACGGTGGCGTTCAAATGCAAACAATTCATGGAGAGAAAACAATGTATGGTGCTATGGTCTCTCTCTGTGGTGACACCCTAGCACAGCATGAACTAGCAGGGTTCAAAGAGGGTGTGGGCTTTGCCTACAGTAAGTGCAGGCACTGTGAGTGTAATTTTGAGGACATGCAGTCACACTTCACTGAGGATGCTTACACTAAAAGGACATTTGAGAGACATATGAGAGAGTGTGATGAAATTGAAAAAGCAAACACTGACTTGCTAAGCAACAGCCTGAGGACAACATACGGCATCAATCGAAGAAGTAGGCTAGTTGAAATCCCAGGCTTTGATCTCATACAACAAACTCCGCAAGACATTATGCATGTTATTCTGGAGGGCATAGCCCCATTGGAAATTAAATGTGTTTTAAACCATCTCGTTCAGTCAGGACAGATAAATCTTGACCAAGTCAATTCTGCTATTCTTGGCTTCCCTTATTCCCCTCTAGATGTTAGAGATCGGCCATCCCCAATTTCTGTTGGTACATTAACATCTAGTGATGGAAAACTAAACTAAAACTAACCTACTGGCAACATTCCTACCAAATTTCAAATAAAACTAGAATGCGTTTCGTGAACGAACTGCGAGAGTGTGCTTGCTCTGTTGCGGCCATGACCGAGAGAACAAGTGCCTTGGAATTGGGGCAGGTGTCAGCTCTCCAGCTCTCCCTGCTGGATGAGCATGCACAAATGAGTATGCACAAATGAGTATGCATGAATGAGTATGCATGAGTGAGTATGCATGAGTGAGTATGCATGAGTGAGTAAACATGAGTGAGTATGCACGAGTGAGTAAACATGAGTGAGTATGCATGAGTGAGTATGCATGAGTGAGTAAACATGAGTGGGTATGCATGAGTGAGTAAACATGAGTGAGTATGCATGAGTGAGTAAACATGAGTGAGTATGCATGAGTGAGTAAACATGAGTGAGTATGCATGAGTGACTAAAGATGAGTGAGTACGCATGAGTGAGTAAACATGAGTGAGTAAACATGAGTGAGTATGCATGAGTAAGTATGCATGAGTGAGTATGCACGAGTGAGTATGCACGAGTGAGTATGCACGAGTGAGTAAACATGAGTATGCATGAGTGAGTAAACATGAGTGAGTATGCACGAGTGAGTAAACATGAGTGAGTATGAGTACGCATGAGTGAGTAAACATGAGTGAGTAAACATGAGTGAGTATGCATGAGTAAGTATGCATGAGTGAGTATGCATGAGTGAGTATGCATGAGTGAGTATGCACGAGTGAGTAAACATGAGTATGCATGAGTGAGTAAACATGAGTGAGTATGCACGAGTGAGTAAACATGAGTGAGTATGCATGAGTGAGTATGCATGAGTGAGTAAACATGAGTGAGTACGCATGAGTGAGTACGCATGAGTGAGTAAACATGAGTGAGTATGCATGAGTGAGTAAACATGAGTGAGTATGCACGAGTGAGTATGCATGAGTGAGTATGCATGAGTGAGTATGCATGAGTGAGTATGCATGAGTGAGTATGCATGAGTGAGTAAACATGAGTGAGTATGCACGAGTGAGTAAACATGAGTGAGTATGCATGAGTGAGTATGCATGAGTGAGTAAACATGAGTGAGTACGCATGAGTGAGTACGCATGAGTGAGTACGCATGAGTGAGTAAACATGAGTGAGTATGCATAAGTAAGTATGCATGAGTGAGTATGCACGAGTGAGTATGCATGAGTGAGTATGCACGAGTGAGTAAACATGAGTGAGTATGCATGAGTGAGTAGAGCCCTGGTATGGAAGGTGTCTCTTAATATTCCTAGTTATACAGTTGAATGGAGAGGGACAGAGAGAGAAGAGGAACCGTGCGCAGGTGTCAGTGAGAGTTGTCAGTGAATCACAGGTGCAAGCCAGTTTAATGAGCCTATTATGATGTAATAATGCCTCAAAGTTCTGCCATGCAAGTCTATGGAGAAAAAAGGTGATGGAAAAAGAGGAATAAAAAAGGAGTGGCAAGGAGTACCGCAGCAGCTTGCACCGGATCGGGCCGGACGTTTTGGTGTTTGAACGGCGTCTCTATCTCAATCGGGCGAGGAGTAGTTAGCTGCAAGAAAAACTACTAGATTAAAAAAAATAGTAAAAAACGAAGAACAATAGTGTGCTTCCCTTCGGGCAAGCACACTAAATATTGTCATTTAGATCATTTATTTGCAGAAAAATGACAATTGGTCAAAATAGCAAAAAAGATGCAGTGTCTTCAGATCTCGAATAATGCAAAGAAAACAAGCTCATATTCATTTTTAAACTACACAATACTAATGCTTTAACTTAGGAAGAGTTCAGAAATCAATATTTGGTGGAATAACCTTGATTTAAAATCACAACTTTCATGTGTCTTGGCATGCTTTCCACCAGTCTTTCACATTGCCGTTGGGTGACTTTATGCTACTCCCGGAGCAAGAATTCAAACAGCTCGGCTTCTTTTCATGGCTTGTGACCATCCATCTTCCTCTTGATCACATTTCAGAGGTTTTTTATGGGATTCAGGTCTCGAAATTGGGCTGGCCATGACAGGGTCCTGATCTGTTGGTACTCCATCCACACCTTTACTGGCCTGGCTGTGTGGCATGGAGCATTGCCCTGCTGGAAAAAACACTTCTCAGAGTTGGGGAACATTGTCAGAGCAAAAGGAAGCAAGTTTTTCTTCCGGGACAACGTTGTACTTTGCCTGGCTGAGGTTTGTAAAAGACCATAAGGATTGAAAAAGCGGACTGGAGGTTCTTCTAAGTTCGTCTTCTCTGATGAGTCCGATTTCACAGTAGGTGCAAGACTCTCTGTCTTGTAGGCCTCTCCAGGTCTCCGTCTAACCATCAGACGACCATGTGTTGGGCAAAGCTGAAAATTGGACTCATCAGAGAAGACGAACTAGAAGACCCTCCAGTCCGCTTTTTTCAATGCTTATGGTCTTTTACAAACCTCAGCCAGGCAAAGTACAACGTTGTCCCGGAAGAAAAACTTGCTTCCTTTAGCTCTGACAATGTTCCCCAACTCTGAGAAATGTTTTTTCCAGCAGGGCAATGCTCCATGCCACACAGCCAGGCCAGTAAAGGTGTGGATGGAGTTTTTTTATAAAAGTAAACAACAGACAGTTAAATATACGCACATAATGTGTGAAGACAACGACCATTTGTTGACGTTAAACCTTGTGCTGTCAAATTGCATCAAATTATAATTATATCTATCACATAAAGACACACAAAAAATACATGATAAACTATATCAATATTGTACACCATATTCGTCTCGTGCTCGTTACACAGGACTCGCAGTTAATTGATGAAATAGACCCCGTTATTGTAACTGTATTATATGTGTGAGGGGCTTTTCAAGGTGTCTGAGCCAGCTATCTAATGTAAGCATGCTTCTACCCACAAGGTAAACAGGTCGCTAGTGGTCTGATAGGTTGGCTGACCTGTTAATCTCACCATAACGTCTCAGTTATCAACACAACCACATGCGCAATACTCCTCCTCCGTCAATCGTTGGATCAACGCATTGCAATGCACACAAGTTTTATGCTATTTAGTTGCAAAGGGATGATGAAGTCTGTTTATCAAATCAAAAGTTTGACCTAGTTAAATACTGTGTTTGCACTGTATTGCATTTTGTCTAAGGAAATACATAATTGCTGTGCTGTGTTGTACGATTGACAATAAACTATTAATTCCATTTGGTCGTTATCTGTTTTTTACAACCCCAAATCAGAAAATGTTGGGATGGTTTGTTACATGAAAATTAAACCTGAGAATTGAGATCTGAACATTCACTTTGAACTGTATTACATTGAAAACAATACAACAGCGTTTTAAAATGTGCCACGCATTCTCTATTGGCGACCAGTCAGGACTGTAGGCAGGCCAGTCCAGCCACCACACTCTTCTTCCTCAGCCATGCCTTTGAAATGTGTTCAGAATGTGGTTTGCATTGTCTTATTATATGCATGTGCTTCCTCGGAAAGGATGTCGTCTTGAAGGCAGCATATATTGGTCTAAAATATCCATCCATTTTGCCATTAATGGTGCCATCACAGAAATATAAGTGACCTTTGCCAAGGGCACTGACACAACCCCATACCATGACAGACCCTGTTTAAGGACTTGTTGCTGTTTAGGTAGCGAGCTGTGGCGCAAGCTAAAGCATCCCTGTAACATGAATGGGTCTGATAGGGACCCAGGTTCGAGTCCAGGAACGAGTGTGGCTTGTGACCATTTCTCAATCCCTCCCTCCAGCTTGTTTCCTCTGTTTCTCTACTGACTATCTGATTAAAGTTATAAAACCCCAAAAATAAAGCAAATAAAGATCACTGAATGACGAAAATAATTCTAAAATGTCTATTTAGTATCTAGGCAAATATACTTGTTTTAAGTGTAGCTTGACTTGTTTCAAGATAACTTGCCTAGCAGGTTGACTCATTTCAAGATGATGTTGCTAGCATTTGCTGAATATAATAACCTTTTCCTACATTTTGAGAAAATAATTCTGAAATATTGGTATCTAGGCAAATGTACTTGTTTTAAGTGTAGCTGTACTGATTTCAAGATAAATTGCCTAGCATGTAGACTCATTTCAAGATGATAGTACCTGCATTTGCAGAATATAAGCAACTTTTACTACATTTTGAGAAAATCATTCTTATATTTCTTTGGTATCTAGGCAAATATACTTGTTTTGAGTGTAGTTTAACTTATATCTAGGTAAATTGCCTTGCATATAGACTCATTTCAAGATGATACTACTAGCATTTGCTAAATATAGGCACATTTTTCTCCATTTTGAGAAAATAATTCTTATATTTGTTTGGTATCGAGGCAAATTTACTTGTTTTGAGTGTAGTTTGACTTATTTCACGAAACATTTTCTAGCATGTAGACTAATTTCAAGATGATGCTACTAGCATTTTCTGAATACAGGCACATTTTTCTGCATTTTGAGAAAATAATTCTTATATTTTTTGGTATCTAGGCAAATATACTTGTTTTGAGTGTAGTAACTTATATCAAGGTAAATTGCCTTGCATATAGACTCATTTCAAGATGATACTACTAGCATTTGCTGAATATAGGCACATTTTTCTCCATTTTGAGAAAATAATTCTTATATTTGTTTGGTATCGAGGCAAATGTACTTGTTTTGAGTGTAGTTTGACTCATTTCAAGAAACATTTTCTAGCATGTAGACTCATTTCAAGATGATAATACTAGCATTTTCTGAATAGAGGCACATTTTTCTGCATTTTGAGAAAATAATTCTTATATTTTTTTGGTATCTAGGCAAATATACTTGTTTTGAGTGTAGTTTAACTTATATCAAGGTAAATTGCCTTGCATATAGACTCATTTCAAGATGATACTACTAGATTATAGGCACATTTTTCTCCATTTTGAGAAAATAATTCTTATATTTGTTTGGTATCGAGGCAAATTTACTTGTTTTGAGTGTAGTTTGACTTATTTCAAGAAACATTTTCTAGCATGTAGACTAATTTCAAGATGATGCTACTAGCATTTTCTGAATACAGGCACATTTTTCTAAATTTTGAGAAAATAATTCTTATATTTTTTTGGTATCTAGGCAAATATACTTGTTTTGAGTGTAGTTTAACTTATATCAAGGTAAATTGCCTTGCATATAGACTCATTTCAAGATGATACTACTAGATTATAGGCACATTTTTCTCCATTTTGAGAAAATAATTCTAATATTTGTTTGGTATCTAGGCAAATATACTTGTTTTGAGTGTAGTTTAACTTATATCAAGGTAAATTGCCTTGCATATAGACTCATTTCAAGATGATACTACTAGATTTTGCTGAGTATAGGCACATTTTTCTCCATTTTGAGAAAATAATTCTTATATTTGTTTGGTATCGAGGCAAATGTACTTGTTTTGAGTGTAGTTTGACTTATTTCAAGAAACATTTTCTAGCATGTAGACTCATTTCAAGATGATGCTACTAGCATTTTCTGAATACAGGCACATTTTTCTGCATTTTGAGAAAATAATTCTTATATTTTTTTGGTATCTAGGCAAATATACTTGTTTTGAGTGTAGTTTAACTTTTATCAAGGTAAATTGCCTTGCATATAGACTCATTTCAAGATGATACTACTAGATTTTGCTGAGTATAGGCACATTTTTCTCCATTTTGAGAAAATAATTCTTATATTTGTTTGGTATCGAGGCAAATTTACTTGTTTTGAGTGTAGTTTGACTTATTTCAAGAAACATTTTCTAGCATGTAGACTCATTTCAAGATGATGCTACTAGCATTTCCTGAATACAGGCACATTTTTCTGCATTTTGAGAAAATAATTCTTATATTTTTTTGGTATCTAGGCAAATATACTTGTTTTGAGTGTAGTTTAACTTATATCAAGGTAAATTGCCTTGCATATAGTCTCATTTCAAGATGATACTACTAGCATTTGCTGAATATAGGCACATTTTTCTCCATTTTGAGAAAATAATTCTTATATTTTTTTGGTATCTAGGCAAATTTACTTGTTTTGAGTGTAGTTTGACTTATTTCAAGAAACATTTTCTAGCATGTAGACTCATTTCAAGATGATGCTACTAGCATTTGCTGATTACAGGCACATTTTTCTCCATTTTGAGACAAAAATTCTTATATTTTTTTGGTTTCTAGGCAAATATACTTGTTTTGAGTGTAGTTTGACTTATTTCAAGAAATATTGCCTAGCATCTAGACTCATTTCAAGATGCTGTTACTAGCCTTTGCAGAATATAAGCAACTTTTTCTACATTTTGAGAAAATAATTCTTATATTCTTTTGGTATCTAGGCTGTGGTATCACAAGAGGCTTGACCACTGTGCGGGGTGTAGGGCAGTGCGTAATGACTTGGACAGAGCAGGCAAAAATGCTGTAAAACGAGGAATCCGGTTTATTTAACCAACAAAAAAAGTCCTTCGGGAAGAAAACATAAAAATCTTCAAAAGTCAAACATAGGTTTCTTAAAGTTCCCAAACTTAAATTCTACCAACTGTAGTTTCAGCTTAAAGTCTCTCAGCCAGCGAACTGAGCTTTTGCCACGCACGGTGTTCCTCGTTTCGTGTGTGTCTCCACTCCTTTTGTTCTCTCCCTCCCCCACACCTGAGCTCCAGCTTCAATTAGAGGGCTGAGGCATTTGCACCTGTCTGTGCAGTGCATCCTGGGAGATGGAGTTTTCCCGGCAGCCATCTTGTGGTGTGATAGCCATTCCGGGAGAGGAACATAACGCCCCTCTACCACACGTCCTCTCGTGATGCCACATATCCCTCCCCTCGGGCCTGACGTCCTCGGCAGGGTGAATGAGGACCAAAAGGCATCACGGCGGGACACTGCGTCAGCGTTTCCATGAATACGACCGGGCCTGTGAACAACAGAGAAGTTAAAAGGTTGCAGCCCTAAAAACCACCTGGTTACCCTACTGTTAGACTCTTTGTTTTTGGCCATCCACTGTAATGGGGCATGATCCGTTACTAGAGTGAACCTCCTCCCCAGCAGGTAATATCTGAGTGTTTCTAGGGCCCACTTTATCGCTAAACATTCTTTCTCCACCGTGGCATAGTTCCTCTCTCTTGGCAGCAGCTTCCGACTCAAATAAAGAACTGGATGTTCCTCACCCTCATGGATCTGGGACAGGACAGCACCCAGCCCCACCTCAGAGGCATCTGCCTGGACCACAAACTCCTTACTGAAGTTGGGAGCCATGAGGACTGGTTTTGAACACAAGGCCCTCTTGAGATTGCCAAAGGCTTCTTCTGCTTCCCAGCTCCACTTCACCATCCTCGAGTGCTTCTTTGTGGTCAGTTCTGTAAGAGGAGCAGCTATCCCAGCAAAATCAGGAATAAATCGTCTGTAATAATTTGCAAGGCCTAAAAATGATCTCACCTGCTTCTTTGTCAACGGTTTTGGCCACTTCTGGATGGCATCAAGTTTCGCCACCTGCGGCTTGACGAGGCCTCGTCCAATGGTATACCCCAGGTAGTTTGTCTCACTGTAGGCCAGCTTGCATTTTTTGGGGTTCGCCGTCAAGCCTGCTTCTCTTATGGACTCCAGGACCTTCTCCACCCGAGGTAAGTGACTATCCCAATCAGGACTCTGGATCACAACATCATCTAAATACGCAGCAGCATATTCTTTATGAGGTTTCAGTACCTGATCCATTAAGCGTTGGAAGGTCGCAGGCGCTCCGGACAAACCGAAAGGCAACATTCGGTACTGCCAGAGGCCTCCCGGAGTGGAAAAGGCTGTCTTTTCCTTTGCCTCTGCTGCCAATGGAACCTGCCAATAGCCTTTTGTAAGGTCAAGAGTGGTTATGAACCGGGCATTACCCAGGCTTTCAATGAGCTCGTCAACACGAGGCATGGGGTAGGCATCAAATTCAGACACATCATTCAGCTTCCTAAAGTCATTACAGAAACGTACTGTGTTATCAGGCTTGTCCACAAGGACAATAGGACTTGACCAGGCACTCTTTGACTCTTCAATCACATTCAATTTCAGCATCTTGCTTACCTCTTCCTCAATCACTTTTCTGCGTGCCTCTGGTACCCGATACGGCCTTTGGTTTACTGTTTTTCCTGCCTGGGTGCGTACTTCATGCTCCACCAGGTGGGTGCAGCCCGGGAGGGATGAGAAAACATCTTGGTTGCGGTCCACCAGCTCCTTGGCTTGCTGTAGCTGGTGAGGGGATAATTCTGGGCCAAAAATCACTACTTCCCGGGCTAATTCTTCTGGTTCCCTTGGGGGAAAGCCAGTAAACAATGTCTCTCTGTCATGCCATTTCTTCAAGAGGTTAACATGGTATATCTGCTCCCTTTTCCGCTTTCCGGGTTGTAGTACTTTATAATTAACTTCCCCCACCTTCTCAACTACTTCGTATGGTCCCTGCCAGGTGGCCAAAAATTTGCATTCTACTGTGGGCACCAGAACTAATACCCTGTCCCCCGCATGGAACTCCCTGGGTTGGGCTGTTCGGTCATACACAGCCCTTTGATCTCTCTGTGCTTTCTCCATGTGCTCTTTCACAATGGGAAATATGGCAGCCATTCGTTTGCGCATTGCCGTCACATGTTCAATCATAGACCTATGGGGACATGGTTGTTCCTCCCAGGTCTCTTTGGCTATGTCTAGCAGTCCCCTTGGTTTGTGGGAATACAGAAGGTCAAAGGGGGAAAACCCAGTGGAGGACTGTGGGACTTCCCTAACTGCAAACAGGAGGTAGGGGATGAGCTGATCCCAGTTTCTTCCATCTTGACCAACTGCCTTCCTTAGCATGGCTTTAAGAGTTTTGTTGAACCTCTCCACTAACCCATCCGTCTGTGGATGGTAAACCGAGGTTCGGACCTGTTTCACTCGCAGCAGAGCACACAACTGCCTCATTACCCGGGACATAAACGGACTCCCTTGGTCAGTCAGTATTTCTTTTGGTAACCCTACCCGAGTACTGAAGAGGAATAGCTCATTTGCTATTTGTCTAGCATTAGCCTTTCTAAGGGGTATGGCTTCTGGGTACCTGGTTGCATAGTCCACCAGGACAAGGATGTACTGATGGCCTCGAGCACTCTTAGGTAATGGACCCACAATATCCAGCCCCACCCTTTCAAAAGGCGTTTCTATAATGGGTAAGGGAACGAGAGGACTCTTGTACCCTGGTTTTGGAGCGGTGACCTGGCACTCAGGGCAACTGCGACAGAAATGTTCTACCTCCCTGTGAATTCCTGGCCAAAAGAACCTCTGTAATATTCTCTCTTTGGTTTTCTCTACCCCCAGGTGAGCCCCTAGTATGTGCGTATGAGCTAGCTGCATAACTGTTGGACGGTGACGTTTTGGCACAAGCAGCTGCTCCACTACCTTATCTTGAAGCTTAATGACTTGATACAAGAGCCCATTCTTGATGGCGAAGTGAGGGAACAACAGTGTTGGCCTAGGTCCCACCAGGGTTCCCTCTATAACATGGACATTTTTTAGAGCATTAATTAGGGTAGGGTCCTGTATTTGGGCCGTTCCAAACTGACCTTTCAGTGGTGGCTTTGCTTCAACGTCCATGGCCCCCTCGTCATTTGGCCCGAGTTGCAGTTCAGAGTCAGCCGTCTCTTCCTCTTCGGAATCCCCATCACCGGAGTCTGCTGCAAAAACTTGAGCTACAACATATGGGGAACCACCAGGCTTGGAAGCATTGACCCATGTCTTATTAACTTTTGTAACTTGAGACTTACGTTTTCGTGGCTCTGGCTTACGCCTCTTTTCTGCCTCTTTCCACAGCATTGAAAAAGCTGGGCTGTCTCGACCGATCAGCACGGGGACAGGGAGCGAATTGATTACCCCCACTTCAACATTGAATGTGCCTTTGGTAGTTTTCAGCCTTACCCTGGCAGTTGGATATTCACGAGTGTCCCCATGTACACACACGACTGGTACGTGTGCACCTTGAGCCCGAGTTGATGCACCCAGCACGGACTCCCGGACTAGTGTTCTGGCACTTCCCGAATTGAGCAAGGCTTCTACATCACATTGATTGACTGTTACAGGGCAGGTCGGTCTGCAGTCCACACTTTCGCCAAGGAGAGCAGCAAAGTTGGCTTGCAGACTGTTTGAGGACGCAGCTGTGGGCATTGGCTCGTCTGGCTTGTCACACTGCCACGAGATATGGCCTACTTTGCCACAGCGGAAGCACTGACGAGGTTCTGGGTTGGGGGATCCCTGTTGCTGTTGAAACGGGGTAATCACTCTTCTCTGTGAGCTAGCAGGGGAGCTACCCTGTTGAAAAACTCCTGGGCGAAATCCACTACGGCGAACAGGAGCCGTTGCTATTGGTTCTTTCCGGGTGAGACGAAGCATATCCACTGAGGCCTGATACTGTTCTACAGCTTCCACTAACTGCATGGTTGTTGTTAGCTTCTGCTGGCTGATCACCTTTTTAGCCTCAAACGGCAGGGCCCTTAGATATCGGTCCATGAGAAGTATTTCTACAATGGCTGCTGGGCTGTTTCTCTCAGGGTCCAGCCACCTGTTTGTTACTCGTGCCAACTCATGCATTTGTGCACGCGGGGTTGCCCCTGTTTGAAAGGTCCACTCATGGAACAGTTGAGCCAAACTAAACTTGGTCAGGCCCTGGCGGCTCAGTATCTCTTCCTTTAATTTGTCATAGTCCTGCCCAACACTCATTTCTACATCCCGAAAGGCTTTAAGAGCCTCCCCTGAAAGAAAAGGAGCCACAAGTCCTACCCATTGTGTCTTCGTCCAACGCTCTCGAGTGGCTGTGGCCTCGAAGGCATGGAGGTACGCTTCTACATCATCCGTTTCTCCCAACTTAGAAATAAAATGACTTGCCCGGGGTGACGACTTTGTTTGTCGAAGCTCCTGCTCTTTAAGTTGATTTGCCCTTGCTTGTTCTTGCAGAAAAGCCCGACTCATTTCGTTTTGAGCCCTCTGGCCCTCCACCAGCAACTGCATCAATTGCTCCATTTCGTTTTCGTTTTTCTGATCAGCTGTGTGAAGTCCTGAAAAAAGTTCCACCAAGTCCTCGATTCCTTCCCTACTGCTCATTAGCACCTACGCCCTAGTGCCCGCATTCTCCACCACATGTGGTATCACAAGAGGCTTGACCACTGTGCGGGGTGTAGGGCAGTGCGTAATGACTTGGACAGAGCAGGCAAAAATGCTGTAAAACGAGGAATCCGGTTTATTTAACCAACAAAAAAAGTCCTTCGGGAAGAAAACATAAAAATCTTCAAAAGTCAAACATAGGTTTCTTAAAGTTCCCAAACTTAAATTCTACCAACTGTAGTTTCAGCTTAAAGTCTCTCAGCCAGCGAACTGAGCTTTTGCCACGCACGGTGTTCCTCGTTTCGTGTGTGTCTCCACTCCTTTTGTTCTCTCCCTCCCCCACACCTGAGCTCCAGCTTCAATTAGAGGGCTGAGGCATTTGCACCTGTCTGTGCAGTGCATCCTGGGAGATGGAGTTTTCCCGGCAGCCATCTTGTGGTGTGATAGCCATTCCGGGAGAGGAACATAACGCCCCTCTACCACACGTCCTCTCGTGATGCCACAAGGCATATATACTAGTTTTGAGTGTAGTTTGACTTATATCAAGGTAAATTGCCTTGCATGTAGACTAATTTCAAGATGATGCTACTAGCATTTGCTGAATAGGCAAATTTTTCTTCATTTTGAGAAAATAATTCTTATATTTTTTTTGGTATCTAGGCAAATATACTTGTTTTGAGTGTAGTTTGGCTTATTTTAAGAAAAATCGCCTAGCATGTAGACTCATTTCAAGATGATGCTACTACACTGCAAAAATGCTTTTCTAACCTAGTGTTATTACTCTTATATTGAGATGAAAAAATCTAGTTGGTCTTGTTTCTAGCTAAATTGAACTTACCTAGTGCTCTTTGGTAAGGTTATTTTTGCCTATTTCAAGCAAATATTACTTATTTTAAGAAATCTTAACAAGCAAATTTGGCTGCCAGTGCGTTAAGCAAATTTGGCTTAAAACAAGCAAATTTGGCTGCCAGTGCGTTAAGCAAATTTGGCTTGTTAAGATTTCTTAAAATAAGTAATATTTGCTTGAAATAGGCAAAAATAACCTTACCAAAGAGCACTAGGTAAGTTCAATTTAGCTAGAAACAAGACCAACTAGATTTTTTCTTCTCAATATAAGAGTAATAACACTAGGTTAGAAAAGCATTTTTGCAGTGTAGCATTTGCTGAATATAGGCACATTTTTCTGCAATTTGAGAAAATAATTCTTATATTTGTTTTGGTATCTAGGCAAATATACTTGTTTTGAGTGTAGTTTAACTTATATCAAGGTAAATTGCCTTGCATATAGACTCATTTCAAGATGATGCTACTAGCATTTGCTGAATACAGGCACATTTTTCTCCATTTTGAGAAAATAATTCTTATATTTTTTTGGTATCTAGGCAAATTTACTTGTTTTGAGTGTAGTTTGACTTATTTCAAGAAACATTTTCTAGCATGTAGACTCATTTCAAGATGATGCCACTAGCATTTGCTGAATACAGGCACATTTTTCTCCATTTTGAGACAAAAATTCTTATATTTTTTTGGTTTCCAGGCAAATATACTTGTTTTGAGTGTAGTTTGACTTATTTCAAGAAATATTGCCTAGCATCTAGACTCATTTCAAGATGCTGTTACTAGCCTTTGCAGAATATAAGCAACTTTTTCTACATTTTGAGAAAATAATTCTTATATTCTTTTGGTATCTAGGCATATATACTAGTTTTGAGTGTAGTTTGACTTATATCAAGGTAAATTGCCTTGCATGTAGACTAATTTCAAGATGATGCTACTAGCATTTGCTGAATATAGGCAAATTTTTCTTCATTTTGAGAAAATAATTCTTATATTTTTTTTGGTATCTAGGCAAATATACTTGTTTTGAGTGTAGTTTGGCTTATTTTAAGAAAAATTGCCTAGCATGTAGACTCATTTCAAGATGATGCTACTAGCATTTGCTGAATATAGGCACATTTTTCTCCATTTTGAGAAAATAATTCTTATATTTGTTTGGTATCGAGGCAAATTTACTTGTTTTGAGTGAAGTTTGACTTATTTAAAGAAACATTTTCTAGCATGTACACTCATTTCAAGATGATGTTACTAGCTTTTTCTGAATATAAGGACATTTTTCTACATATTGAGAAAATAATTCTTAATAATTTTTTTGCATAGGTCATTTGTTGTTGATCGTAGGTTGTTTTGTTTTCAATATCCACCATTTCAAGATGATATATTTTGGTCGAAACATCATGGCTTATCAAGTCGTGGTCCCACACTTTGCACAGGCCACTGAGTTTGATGCTGAGAAGCTGGTTGATTATACCTCTTATTACACAATCAGCAGCAAGAGCCAAACTTGGGTCTAAGTAAAATAACACCTTGGGGATGTAAAAGAATTGCACAACAGTTCAAATGACTCGTAGTGTGTTCCCCAGATATCCCCCACATGGCATTTGTATGGCCAGTTAATGTAATGGCAACCGTTATATTGCAAATGAAATGTGCTCACTCACTTGATCCTTCTTAAGGATGAAAATGTCTGTTCTTAAAGCAAAAGTTTAGCATAGTTAAATACTGTCTTTGCACTGTATAGTATTTTGTCTACATGAATACATAATTGCTGTGCTGTAAAACAATGAATTAATTAGGTCATTATCTGTTTTATATATATATTTGTAGAGATGAGAATGATAAAATGCTTGAAACAAGAAATTCTGACTTTGACAAAGCAGTTTTTTACTCGTCAGTGGGGATAAAACTGCCTTATAATAATGCTATTCTAGTTTCAAGCATTAACATGCTCAGAACCAATAATAAAATCTCAGTAACAAGTAATAAACCCTTATTAAGATAATGTAGGACAGAAACGCTTGAAGCAAGTGAAATGTTCTAACACAAAAAATGCCTGTAAGAAGAAATAACTTGTCAGACAAAAAACAAGCATATATTGCCTTGATAAAAGATATTTTATCATGCTAAGATTTCACTTTTTGCAGTGCACACAGACACACACACACACACACACACACAGACACACACACACACACACACAAACATGAACATGAACATACTATACACAAAGTGCATTACTGAGCATACTCACGCCGGAGACTGCCTGTTCATCATCTGGCTGCTGGAGAATGGAGAGAGAGAGAGGGGCGTGGTGGAGCACAGCTGGTGGGGTGTCCCTGATGGCTACAAAGGATGAAAATCACAGTTATATATTAATCAGGTGACGTATTTAATCAACATTCATTTATCCATGTAATACTGGCATAGGACATGTGAATGTTTGAGCGTTAACTAGTATTGTATAACATTGTATAATTTGGTCTTAATAATTAACGTGCACTCACGAGAAGAGTCAACTTCCATCGCTACGGCAAGCAGGTCGGCATCAGAGGGACCAGCAGCAGGGTCAAAAGCAGCAGCAGCAGCAGCACTGGCTCCTCCTGCTCACAAATACAACATGCATATAAGCATAAATACATACGCTTCTACATAAGTACATACATACACATGGCAAAGAGCTGTGTGTGGATATAGCACTTAACTGGATGCGGGAGAGGAAGTGCTATATATATATATAAGTATCCAGTAAAGTGCAAGTGCTGAAGTGTCCAGTAAAGTGCAAGTGCTGAAGTATCCAGTAAAGTGCGAGTGTCCAGTAAAGTGCAAGTGCTGAAGTATCCAGTAATGTGTGAGTGTCCAGTAAAGTGCAAGTGCTGAAGTATCCAGTAAAGTGCGAGTGTCCAGTAAAGTGCAAGTGCTGAAGTGTCCAGTAATGTGCGCGTGCAATAATAAATAAATAAAATACATAAGGTTCAGTGCTTGTTGAAAGCCTCCACACCGCGACAAGGTGGTGCCGCCGCCGCCGTTGCTGCTTGTGCTGCTGCCGCCGTTGCTGCTGGTGCTGCTGGTGCTGCCGCCGTTGCTGCTGCTGCTGCCGCCGTTGCTGCCTGTGCTGCCGCCGTTGCTGCTGGTGCTGCCGCCGTTGCTGCTGGTGCTGCTGCCTCCACCGGTGCTGGTGCTGGTGGCGGCGTCCCTCGGGCTACAGCGCCTGGTCCCGGTGCCAACAGGAGCCTCTCCTTCTCTCGCATGGTTTTAGTGTACCTAAAAAATAAAAAGCACAATTCCAACAGAGACTTCAGTAATGTGTCCAAGTGTTGTGATGCACTCGACTGTACTAGCTATGTCCACTGACATCAAACCTACCATTGCGAGAGGGTCTTTTGGTTTAGTTCCCCCAGCTGAATTGGCTCCCGAGCCATCAGTCTGTGGCTGCCCGACACGAGGTTGCGGATATGGTGGTAGTACATCAGGATGTAGTCCCACCTACCCTTCCTCACCCCCTGATGGCGATACAAGGAGGAGGTGTAGATGGAAACTAATCCTGTGCACACCGCTTCCATAATCCGGCTTGCGTCGGGCCACGTGGCAGGTCCCGATCCTTCTCAAATCAGGCAGCTGTACAAGACAGACAGACAGACAGACAGACAGACAGACAGACAGACAGACCATAAATGACAGACAGAAAGAACAGACATACCATAAATAAAAGAAAGACAGACCGAACAAAACTGACAGTAGTCATAATGACGACACTACCACATTTCAATTTGAACCAGCATTGACATGACATGATATGAGGTGGATTTATTCTGGGGGCTTACCGCTTGAGGCTCTCCACCCCTGGAACGTAGGGTTGAGAAGCCTTGCCTGACTTGAAGCGTCCCTTGTCTGGCCTGTCCTTGTAGCGAGAGGGGTAAATCACCTTGCCCTTGTCCCGATCCGACAAGGCATCGTACAGGGTGATGAAGCGGTCTACCCCCCTCTCGGACAAGGGCGGTTGCAACCGCAGCAACACCAAGGCTCTGGCCAACTCCACCACAGCCAGGTACCCTGGCTCGCCATCCGGTCCTCTATATTCCTGTAAACACAACACACACACACACACACACAGGATAGCAGAGTAATTAGTCAGATGCTGAGCTGCATGTTGGCATACTCGGAAGGGATGCTCACCTCAGCTGGCTCCTGAGGAGGTGGTGAGGACCGGCCTGGGTTGTGGAGTGCGGTTTCAGGGACGTCATCGGGACCTGCTGGCTCGGGCGCCTCGTCAGTTGGAGCCCATGACCACGGCTGCCTCTGAGCCACGGGGAAGTCGCCCGGTGGAGGGAAAGTCAGGTCCTCCACCTCTTCCTGGGCGACGTCAGATGGTGCACATTCTTCACGATGGCCTGCACAATGATAATATTTTTAAACGTAACGAAGCGCGTTTTGACAGCGATTTTCACGAGTTTGTTATTTCCGCCGCCTTCAGAGGCACATGGCTACTTAAATAACAGCCCACGCCCACAGAGAGAATGGCTTAAGCCACCGTGAATGTGAATCAGTGTAGAAAGCCACCACTTTTTTGAAAAACACCAGAGATTTTCCCCAACTGGAGCTCGTACTCCCCTAGCAGCTCCACCAAAATGCTTGGGTTGCCTCCCTTCTGTCTCAGCCGGGCCCTCGCCTCCTCACTGACCTTTGAAGGGTTTTTCACCTTCACTACCTTCACTGACACAGTGTTTTTCTGGGCCACCGCGTCCGCCTCAGGTGAAGCCTTCAGGGTCAGCTCAGAGGACGAGGGCTGTCGCTTGAACACAGGCTAGAACACGGGGGCAGACATTTTTCTAGAAAGAAAAGTCAAGCAAGAGTAAAGAATTTTTTTTTTTAGAATGCATTTAAAAAATAAGTGAAAATGACTGAACTGATGAGCTAATGCTTTAGTAAGAGATGACACTGGTAATACACATTAGAGTAGAGTTGTGATGATAACCAAGTGCAGTACTCTTTTGCGTGTGTGTGTGTGTGTGTCTCTTTTGACATGGTAATTCATAGAAGTGTGCCCATTCATCTAACCACGTCTAAGTGTGTGTGAGTGTGTCTCTTTTGTCATGGCAATTCATGGAAATGAGCCCATTCATAGCGTACCCTAGTTTACAAATTTAAATGAATGATAGCAAGCTAGATACACACCTCATGAGCTCATGCTTAAGTTAGAGATCACACTGGTAATACACATTTACTGTATGCATTCCCTGTAGTACATACACTCTCGTGTGTTTGAGAGAGTGTGTCTCTTTTGTCATGGCATTTCATAGAAGTGTGCCCATTCATCTGACCACGTCTTGGTGTTGCTACGTTAATCTATTAAAAGCCACCGTACCACAGTTTACTCATTTAAATGAATGACAGCAAAGTAGTAACAAATGATCGCTAATCATATTTTGCTACGTGATTTAAACGACATCGAAAGCTAAAATCCAAACTTGAATCTGACCACCACATCTTGGTGTTTCAACGTTACTTTATTAAAAGCCACCGTACCATAGTTTACTCATTTAAATGAATGACAGCAAGGTAGTAACAAAAGACCGTTAATCAAATTTTGTTACACGATTTAAACGCCATCGAAAGCTTGAATCCAAACTTGATTGCGGCTATCATAAATGTAATTTTGGTCAGCTAAGCTAAGCAATTCAAGCACTCTTGGTCATATTCTTAACGCATTTCATCTCGATTAAAAGGCTAAATGAAGCCATGTCTATGCTTGTTCATCTAAATGAATGGCATAAGGCTAGAAAGACAAATACTTTTATATTATGTTGTACACCAATTTACGATGACAAGATGTAACATTGACTTAGCGGAGTTTGCTAAGTGTTTACAGTACACCTACACAATACGTTTAGCATAGATTACACGTTGGTTTCTCCTTCTAACAAATAATGAAACGAACTCATAATCATAATTTGAACTGAACTGTAACGAACACATAATATTAACTGAACGAATAATTTACTGAACTCACCTTTTACGATGTTTAAAAACTTAGCGGAGTTAGCTACACGTTTAACTGCAGTAAGAGTCGCATTCAAAGTTGTGAATACGTCACGTAACTTCAAAATCCATTGGTCGCTCTGTAAACGTCATTTGCAGATCCGTTGCTGCAATTGGACACTGCTTGTAGATGTCAACAAGCTGAGCTGAGCTGTGATTGGATGGCCCGCCAGAGACGAATGCCTGGCGGATAGCGCAAGGATGACACGCAAATTCGTGAAGCGTTCCACATTTTGAGTTTATTTGCCATATTTCAAGTTTTTTTTGCCACTCTTCTATGTACTACTTTCCTTTGAAAACACGTTCTTCGAGGTTGTAGTACGCCTACCAGCCGCCAGAGGGCACCTTCGACCATTTGTAGCATCACCACACCAGCCTGCAGCCATTGGATAATTTTGACCCTGGTAAAAATTAACCTTTTGTGTTACTAAATTAGTTCTACAGCAAAGAAATATTAAAGCCCCAGTTATGAAACTCCACATGTGTGTGCTGCAATCTTAAAATACAAATAACCGGAATCTAAAGCACAAATGTCCAATCCGGGTAAAACCTAGAAAATATTGTTTAAACTACCGAGAAAAAAATGGTCACGTGAGGCCGGAGCGCTGCACGGATGTATAGGGCAAGGTGCGCAAGAGAGAACTGAACAGTAAACAAGAGAACAGAACAACCTGGGGGTCGAGGAATGGAGGTCGGTTGGTATGGAAATCAACTGGTCCAGAGCTGTAGTCTTCAGGATTCTAGTCTTTGTGATACGAGGTCCGAACATGAGTGAAGGGAGTGAGGAATTTAAGTAGGGGAGTGTCAGGTGTACGTGATGAGCATTCAGAGGATTGGGAAGGTGACTGAGGCAGGTGCAGGCAATCAGGGGATTGGAAAGTGATTAAGGATGTAGCAGAACTTGGAGGGAAAAAAATAGATCTGTGAATGACTTCAGAGGCCGCAGCTTTAAAGCTACTTCTTCAAACTGCTGTGGCCTTGCCTTCACCTATCAATGTTATTCCAGGTTCAGTCCTTGATTATTTAATTCCACAATACTCCTTGAAATTCCTCTAGTTGTCCATCCAGTGTGTGTGCTAAAACTAACTCCAATATGTGTGTGTGTGCTCAAACTAACTCCAGTGTGTGTGTGTGTGTGCTCAACTTAACTACAGTCAGTGTGTGCTCAAACTAACTCCAGTGTGTGTGTGTGTGCTCAAACTAACTCCAGTGTGTGTGTGTGCTCAAATTAACTCCAGTCAGTGTGTGCTCAAACTAACTCCAGTGTGTGTGTGTGTGCTCAAACTAACTCCAGTGTGTGTGTGTGTGCTCAAACTAACTCCAGTGTGTGTGTGTGCTCAAATTAACTCCAGTCAGTGTGTGCTCAAACTAACTCCAGTGTGTGTGTGTGCTCAAACTAACTCCAGTGTGTGTGTGTGCTCAAATTAACTCCAGTCAGTGTGTGCTCAAACTAACTCCAGTGTGTGTCTTCAATCTAACTTCGGTGTGTGTGCTCAAACTAACTCCAGTGTGTGTCTTCAATCTAACTTCAGTGTGTGTCTTCAATCTAACTTCAGTGTGTGTCTTCAATCTAACTTCAGTGTGTGTGCTCAAACTAACTCCAGTGTGTGTGTGTGATCACACTAACTCCAGTCAGTGTGTGCTCAAACTAACTCCAGTGTGTGTGCTCAAACTAACTCCAGTGTGTGTCTCCAATCTAACTTCAGTGTGTGTGCTCAAACTAACTCCAGTGTGTGTGTGTGATCAAACTAACTCCAGTCAGTGTGTGCTCAAACTAACTCCAGTGTGTGTGGGGGGAGACAAGTTAAATGGTTCTTTTTTAATGTAGAGAAAATTAAACAAAAAGCAGAAGAAATTAAAAGTATAAAGAGTTTGGACGGGAAAAGAGTAACAGATAAAGAAAGTATTTTAAAGGAAGTACATGTTTTTATAATAATTTATTCACCAAACAAGGAGCCATCAAAGAAGATAGAGATTATTTATTAAACAACATCTAGAAATAGAGGATGCCTTAGGAGAAATGAAAAGAGTCCTGGCTTGGATGGCTTAGGTTGTGAATTTTATAAAGTATTCAAAAATGTTTTAGTACCTGTTTTAAATTGTGATTGTAAGATTTTAGCAAAGGTAATGGCAAATAGACTGAAGCTGGTTTTGCCCAGAGCCATTCAGACCAACCAGGCATATGCTGTTCTGGGTAGAGACATCTCAGACACTGTAAATAGTATTAGAGACAACATTTGTTTTATAGATAGTGAGGGAAAGAAGGATTTTTTAATTAATATAGATTTAGAAAAAGCCTTTGATAGGGTAGAACATGCACGCAAATTCGTGAAGCGTTCCACATTTTGCCCTATTTCTAGCCCTAACCCTAACCTTAACCCGATCACTAGTTTTTAGCCCTAAACCTACCCCCCAACCCCATCCCTACCCCTACTCCTACCCCCTACCCCTACTCCTACCCCCTACCCCCAAAAAAGTATGTACCATAAAATAGGTCCCAAAAGAGTAACCTTAACCCTATCCCTACCCCTACCCCTACCCCTATCCCTATCCCTACCCCTACCCCTACTCCTACCCCCTACCCCCCAAAAAAGTATGTACCATAAAATAGGTACCAAAAGATTCCAAATGGCCTAAAAAATCTGAAGAAACAGTTGATTCTGACACAGAAATTCTCATTCCTTTGTCAATGGAGGTCCCTCACCCTGCCCTAATTTGTGGTCTCTGAACACGCCTGAGGTGGTTTAATCGTTGTACGTCTTACGGTTCCGGAGACAAAGCCAAAATAAAGTTTGTTTTGGCTGTATCTCCGGAACGGAAGATCCCATAGACTTGAAACCAAGTCTGGCGTGTTCAGAGACGAAAAATACAGCTGTAGGCTCTACAACCTTCTTTTCCGGAGAAGGAGGAGGTTTTGATGTCTGTGATTAGTCTGAGAAAAAGTGGTGCAAAGAGAACCCCAAAATCTTTGTAGAACTGTGCTGGTAGTCCATCTGGTCCTGGTGATTTATTGTTTGGAATAGTATGTAAGGCTTTGGTGAGTTCTTCGGGAGAGATAGGTTGGTCCAGATGGTTTGCTTGGTCTGTTGTTAATGAGGGGAGGTCAAGTTTATTTAGAACTCCTCCAGGATAGACACAATAGAGGATGCAACAGCAGCTGGGTGACTAACATAAATCAACAAGTCATCAGCATACAGTGAGACCCTGTGCTCAGTTTCCCCTCTAAATATGCCTTGAAATGCTGATGTGGTTCGTAAAGCTATGGCAGGTGGTTCGATTGCAATGGCAAATAAAAGTGGGGAAAGTGGGCAGCCCTATCTTGTGCCCCTTTTTAAAGGGAAAAAAGATGACCACAAGCCATTGGTTTTTACACTAGCTTGGGGATCCTTATATAAAAGCTTAATCCATTTAATGGCAAAACCAAATCTTTCCAAAGCAGCAAATAAATACGGCCATTCAACCCGGGCAAATGCTTTGTCAGCATCCAGAGATATTACTGCTTCGGGCACAACAGCTGTATTTTTTGTATATGCTTTATCAATCAGGCGGCGGATGTTTGCAAATGAGTGTCGACCTTTAATAAACCCTGTTTGATCTTCGGATATAATTTCAGGGAGTGGACCTTCCAGGAGGTGGGCTAAAACTTTAGCTAGTATCTAACCCTAGCATCCACGTTCAAGAGAGATATTGGACGATATGATCCACAGTGAGTGGGGTCCTTGTCTTTCTTGAGAAGAAGTATAATAGATGCTTGAAAAAAAGTGGGTGGCAAAGAGCATTTCCTGCCTCCCCTCCCTCCTGCCTCCCCTTCCCTCTCCAATTGGATCTGCTTGATTTTGAATGTTTAAAAGTGTTTTATCATGTCTTTTCTCCTCCTTTTTATCCTAAGGGATATCATAATTATTGTGAGAATTTAATTTTGACCTGTGCCAGTGCCTATCCCCGCACAGTAATTTGTGGGGATTTTCCCCTGCCCTAACCCTAGAAAAAAAAATGTTTTTAATTGTTTATTTGCCTGCCTCTCTGTCTGTTTGTCTGTCTGCCAGCCTGTCTTTCTGCACGTCTCGATACAAGTGTGCTTTATGATGCTGACTTTGTCAGACAGTAATTGCTTACGGCCATACCACACTGAGCACGCCCGATCTCGGAAGCTAAGCAGTGTCGGGCCTGGTTAGTACTTGGATGGGAGACCGCCTGGGAATGGGCCATCTCCCCCCCAAGTCCCTATCGCTGATCCTGGGATCATGATCTAATCTCCCTGGAGATCTCGCGATAGTTGACAGTAGTACCGGAGTTAGAGGAATCGGTTAGTAATCAGTAGGTCGTCAGTTCGATTCCCTGTCGAAGCATCCTTGAGCAAGACACTGAAACCTTAATTGCTCTTGATGTGCAGTGTGCCATTAGTGTAAATATAAAAATGTGTATACATTATATAATATAATTGTTCTGATTTATTTCACCCTTACTGTATAACAGTCATACACATACTTATTTATTCCCGCTCTTCTAGCGTCCGCTAAATGACTAAATGTAAATGTAAATGTAAATTTGAACAAGATGCAGAGTGTTCGGGTCCTGAGGCACGTGGAAATGCCAGCTACCTTTCAGGCAGCCCCCCTTGGTCAGAACTTGGAACCTCTGACTATCTTTGTCCAGGTTCTTTTTAATTTAGTAAGTGATAGTTGAAGGAATAAGGATTTAAGGGGGACTGAGAGCGAGTGTGTGTGTCCGTGTCTGAGAGCGAGTGTGTGTGTGTCCGTGTCTGAGAGCGAGTTTGTGTGTGTGTTTGTGTCTGTCTGAGGGCAAGAGTGTCTGTGTCTGTGTCTGAGAGCGAGAGTGACTGTGTCCGTGTCTGAGAGCGAGTGCGTGTGTGCGTGTGTGCGTGTGTGCGTGTGTGTGTGTGTGTGTGCGCGTGTGTGCGTGTGTGTGTGTGTGTGTGTGTCTTTGAGAGCAAGAGTGTCTATGTCTGACAGCGAGAGTGTCTGCGTGTGTGTGTGTGTGTGTGTGTGTGTGTGTGTATGTGTGTGTGTGTGTGTGTGTCTGTCTGTCTGAGAGCGAGAGTGTCTGTGTCTGAGAGCGAGTGTGAGTTTCTGTGTGTGTGTATGTGTGTCTGTCTGTCTGAGAGCGAGAGTGTCTCTGTCTGTCTGAGAGCGAGAGTGTCTGTGTGTGTGTCTGTGTGTGTGTGTGTGTGTGTGTGTGTCTGTGTGTGTGTGTGTGTTTGTGTGTGTGTCAGTGTGTCTAAGTGAGTGTGTCAGTGTGTGTCAGTGTGTGACAGTGTGTGAGACAGTGTGTGACAGTGTGTGACAGTGTGTGACAGTGTGTGTTTATCTACCAAATGTACAGACAAACTGGGCTGTCCATATCTCCCCTCCTGCCTCTGCCTCTGCCTCTGCCTCTGCCGTTTCAGGATTCAGCCATGTGGGGTCTCCATGTTTCAAGAAACCCTAAACAGCATGGAAACAGAGATAGAACGTTTTCAGTTTAACTTCTCCCTTTCCAAAATCACATTTAGAGGTCGTTTACATGGAGCCTAGTTTGTCAATCTGATACGGATAGCTAATACAGATAGCCCTATCATACATACGAACACTCTCTATCCGCACCTTGCTTCCGCAACAATCGCAGTCCGGGGTAGAAAGTGAGTAGATTTGAATCGGTACGGGGGCTGGTGTTCGTCTGCACGGTTTCACGCAACCTGATGACGTCACTGCCCCACGTGATCTTTTCGCCATCTCCAACCGTTATATATACTATATAACTTGTTCTCCCTCAAAATCTCACTCGTGGTGGGCCTCGAATTCACTAACATTAACCCAGTCTTCTGATTTTTGATTAGCCCCCTATCTTGATCTAATTCTTCTTATTCAGACGTAACATAACTTTCATGACCACAAATATAAATTGGCCAGCGATTTAATTTGCTTTTTTATTCATAAATGTATGTAAAATGCTCGGAGCAATGCATCATGGGAAATGGGATGACAGACATGTCATGTTACTGTTCCAAACTCTTTATTATCAATAGAAAAAATAATTCATTTTCGCATATCCTTTAGTCTGACCACTGATATTAACTATCATAATGTAATGTTGTTAATTGGAGCTTGAATGTCTTGTGTAATGTGTTTATCCTCGTGCTGTGAAGTACCTTCTTCTAGGTGTTTCACGTTTTTTCAGTTGTGTAAATAAAGCGCTAAAGCGCCACGCACAGGCATGAGGTATGTACTACAGTCGGTTCACCACAATCTGCTGCCTCCGTGTTTACGCAAATCTCTCGTTGTCAGCCTCCGTATTTACGAAATTAAAAGATTCGATTGGTGTGAAAAGTAAATCCGATTCGGAGGCCCTAGACTTCGTGTGCATAGCACCTTAAATGGCAGGAGGATCCATTCACAGGAACATGTCAAATCCGCATGTGTAAACAATAGCGTTTGAGCCGGTTTTCAGATAATCATTCAACACAGCAAAACTGGCACCTAGCTGGCTCCATGCACAATCGAATTACCTTTAAAAAGAGCCCAGATTTAAGAAATTTGAACTTACATGAGAGAAACCAGAGCACTAAATGTATATCACTGGATTCAAATTTACGGCGGCCATTTTATTTGAAATTCGCCGTGCATATGTAAACTATACCGTTTTTGACGGTTTTAAGGGTAAAATTCAAAACTGACACCTAGCTGGCTAAATGCACAATCGAATTACCTTTAGAAAGAGCCCAGATTTAAGAAATTTGAACTTACCTGAGAGAAACAAGAGCATTATATGTCGCTGGATTCGCAGGTGTATATGTCAAGAAAAGATCGGCTTTTTTTCCTTATAGGCAGCAAAACTGTCACCTAGCTAGTTACATGCACTACCAAAATACCATCAAAACGAGCTAAGAATTACGAAATTTGAACTTACCTGATAGAAATTAGAGCACTAAATGTAAATCGCTGGATTCACCGTTTACCGGCAGCCGCCATCTTTGTTGGAAATACAGACGGCTCAGTTCAACGTCATGGACTAGCAGTGACAAGACTGAGCCTGATTGGCTTTGCCTTGCTCAACATTGCTCAATGATTGGCTTAGCCCTGCTCAGCTTTCCTCAGTTTTGCTCAGCTCTGCTCAACCATTGGTCGCTTGTAGGGACTTGCTAGTTCGACCGCCTGGGAATACCAGGTGCTGTAAGCATTTTGTTTCCTCCTCCCAGAGCGCCCCTGCTGGCCGCAGCAGTCAGCACAATTCATCCAGTTTAATTTGGACCAGTCTTTTGTGGGTTTTTTTCCTGCCTGCCTCTCTGCCTGTCTGTCTTTCTTTCTGCGTGTTTTTTTTCAAGAGAAGCAAGATTGATTCAAGAGAAGCAAGATTGATTCAAGAGAAGCAAGATTGATTCAAGAGAAGCAAGATTAATTCAAGAGAGCAAGATTGATTGGACCGGACCTGAGAGGCAAAAGGCGGAAAGAAAGTGGATTTGATGGTTACGTACCATAGATCCCTTAGGTTTAAACGAAAAATATTAATCCAAAAAAAACTTTCTTTCACGTAAGAGGGGTTTTGGGGTACATTGGACAGATCTCCTGGTAAGAACATATTTATTCACTGGAAAGTTTGTTCAGTTAAAGTGGAGTTTGCCATATGGTTTTAAGTATTTTTTACCTCGTAGCACTTATTAGAGGCACTTTTACAAATGTTATACCTATATGAAAAGGTTTTGAATGTTTAAAAATGTTTTATCATGTCTTTTCTCCTCTTTTTTATCCTAAGGGATATCGCAATTATTGTAAGAATTAAATTTTGACCTGTGCCAGTGCCTATCCCACACAGCAATGTGTGGGGATTTTCCCCTACCCTAACCCTAGAAAAAAAAAATGTTTTTAATTGATTTTCTGCCTGCCTCTCTGTCCGTCTGTCGACAAGACCGTTGTGAAAAGTTGTTCCAATCGGGGCTACTTTTGTTCCGTACGTCTCCCAGAACCAAGCTCGAAATATGTTGTTCGTGGGTCCGTGTCGGTCGCGTGAGCGTTGGTCTTGACCTCGTGGCACGTACCGTTTTGCCGCGGGAGACGGGACAATTGGCATGCGTTTGAATGGGTTTTTGGGGGATTTTTTTGCAAGGGAAAATGAATGAGAATGTATACCCAAATGTCCTTTACTCAAGGCTCCTCATCTCCTCAAAAAACTTGTCCAAAATCATCCAAATTTGCAGGGACGTTGCGTCTTTTGTCCAGGGAACACCGGTTCGAACGGCGAGACGCAGGGACCTTCCTTTGGCAAACTCGGTCGGGGAACGCGTGACAGTCACGAAACCAACGCCCTCTAGTCCGCCATGTCCCATTATGCGACATAGTTTGAGCTCGAGCAGATCGGCCAATGTTAAGCGCAAAATTCCTCAAACAAGGGATGTCTGACACTAGTTTGGGACAATTGAGAACTTTTGGGACAAATGGGACAATCTTTCGGGGCCCCTAGCTCCTCCCCCGTAAGGGCCACTGACACCAAAATGTGCACAGAGACAGCCATTGGGGCCTAGTATGAGGTCAAAAGGTCAAAATATTTTTAAAGCCCTTCTGGCTCTTATTTGATTGTCCTGACTTCTCCATCCGGAATGGTATAGGCCGCAGAGCCGACAAGACCGTTGTGAAAAGTTGTTCCAATCGGGGCTACTTTTGTTCCGTACGTCTCCCGGAACCAAGCTCGAAATATGTTGTTCGTGGGTCCGTGTCGGTCGCGTGAGCGTTGGTCTTGACCTCGTAGTACGTACCGTTTTGCCGTGGGAGACGGGACAATTGGCATGCGTTTGAATGGGTTTTTGGGGGATTTTTTGCAAGGGAAAATGAATGGAAATGTATACCCAAAAGTCCTTTACTCAAGACTCCTCATCTCCTCCAAAACTTGTCCAAAATCATCCAAATTCGCACGGACGTTGCGTCTTTTGTCCAGGGAACACTGGTTCGAACGGCAAGACGCAGGGACCTTCCTTTGGCAAACTCGGTCGGGGAACGCGTGACAGTCAAAAAACTAACGCGCTCTAGTCCGCCATGTCCCATTATGCGATATAGTTTGAGCTCGAGCAGATCGGCCAATGTTAAGCGCAAAATTCCTCAAAAAAGGGATGTTTTGGAGGGAAAACCTGCATTGTTGGAGGGAAAATCTGTGGTTTTGGTCCTGGGCTAACTCCGCCAGGGAACGTCCGACCGTCACGAAACCAACGCGCTCTCGTCCGCCATTTCCCGTCATGCAACATAGTTTGAACTCGAGCAGATCAGTCAATGTTAAGCGCAAAATTCCTCAAAAAAGGGATGTCTGAAACATGAAAAAAAAACCTAATCCTTACCCAAGTTTGGGACATTTGAGAACTTTTGGGACAAATGGAACAATCTTTTGGGGCCCCTAGCTCCTCCCCTGTAAGGGCCACTGACACCAAAATTTGCACAGAGATCGGTCGTGTTAACACTGGTTTTGACCTCGTGGCACGTACCGTTTTGCCACGGGAGACGGGACAATTGGCATGCGTTTGAATGGGTTTTTGGGGGATTTTTTGCAAGGGAAAATGAATGGGAATGTATACCCAAAAGTCCTTCACTCAAGACTCCTCATCTCCTCCAAAACTTGTCCAAAATCATCCAAATTTGCACGGACGTTGCGTCTTTTGTCCAGGGAAGACCGGTTTGAACGGTGAGACGCAGGGACATTCCTTTGGCAAATTTGCAAGGGAATAGGGTGGAGAGGTAAAAGCTTATGACAAATGCTTGGGACATTTGGGGGACTTATGGGACAATTGGTCAGGGACATTTGGGTTGGGACAATTGAGAACATAAATGACAATTGGGAAAATAACTGACATTTGAAGCACTTTCGGGACAATTGGGTTAGGACGTTTGGGAACATAACTGACATTTGAGAACTATAAATACAAAACCTACATTTTTGATGAATGAAAGTATTGATGAACCTGAAACCCCACCCCTCCCCTTAATTGAGGGATGGGCTTTCGAATGAACCCACCCTTAAGATGCTACGTGCTTTGAGCAAAGAGATAAGATGATTTAAACTTTTTGGCCTGAAGGGTTCTAAGGTTTTTCATATATTACTTTGGCCATGAGGGTCACACAGGAATGCAACCACTATGAACCCCCACTAAAGTGACCATGGCCTTTCCAACTTGCCTAAAGTTGAGTTTGTGCGACCTTGCCTTGCAGAGATACTTCAATGCCAGAGGTCACATTTTATGGACTCATAAATCTGGAACAGAGGGTAGAGCGGTCACAATTCTTATCCCGCTACCGTAATTCAATAATTTCCTTTCCAACGAGACCATGTTCAACCTTGTACGTTATTGCTGGACCGAGGGAAGGGAAAGGTACAACCTGGGACCATGGGACTTTTGAGGCACTCTTGGGACATATGTGTGCCCGAAAATAGTGCATGGTCGTCGGACCGACTGTTTTGGCTCAGGGGGGTATGCCATGGAGCCCTCCTCGCCACCTCCCCCAACTTTTTGGGACGTTTGGGAACATAACTGACATTAGAGAAGAATAAACTTAAGGTTAAGAGAGTCATACAATGATGAGGCACTCTTGGGACATATGGGTGTCCGAAAATAGTGCATGGTCGTCGGACTGACTGTTTTGGCTCGGGGGGGTATGGGACACTTGAGAACATAACTGACATTTGAGAAGAATAAAAACCAAGGAAAGTAACAGTGATTCTCTTAAGGTAAAGTAGCTACTAGTCTCTTCCAAATATGCAGGGACGTTGCGTCTTTTGTCCAGGGAACACCGGTTCGAACGGCGAGACGCAGGAACCTTCCTATGGCTAACTCCGTCAGGGAACGTGTGGCCAAAACGAAACCAACGCAGGCTAGTCCGACCTTAGGCGCTATGCGACATAGTCCGAGTTTTCACCTTTACAATCTTATGAGAAATGCTTGGGACATTTGAGGCACTTTGGTAACAGTAACAGTGACTCTCTTAAGGTAAAGTAACAGTGACTCTCTTAAGGTTTATTTTGTGGTATTTTGGCATAAAAAGCATTGTTCCCTTATGTCCCGTGGCTCTGAAGGTGGTCTGGGACATGAAGGCATAAAAAGCGGTGTTCCCTTGTGTCCCGTGGCTTTGAAGGTGGTCTGGTACATCTGGGCTTAAAAAGGATGTTCCCTTATGTCCCGGGGCTCTGAAAGTGGTCTGGGACATTTGGGGTGAAAAAGGATGTTCCCTTATGTCCCGGGGCTCTGAAAGTGGTCTGGGACATTTGGGGGTGAAAAAGGATGTTCCCTTATGTCCCGGGGCTCTGAAAGTGGTCTGGGACATTTGGGAGTGAAAAAGGGTGTTCCCTTATGTCCCGGGGCTCTGAAAGTGGTCTGGGACATTTGGGGTGAAAAAGGGTGTTCCCTTATGTCCCGCGGCTCTGAAGGTGGCCTGGGACATTTGGGGTTAAAAAGGATGTTCCCTTTTGTCCCGTGGCTCTGAAGGTGGTCTGGGACATATGGGCTAAAAAAACGGTGTTCCCCTTTGTCCCGTGGCTCTGAAAGGCCTTTCGGAGGATTTTTGGGGCCTGTGGTGTCCCTAATGGCCTTGTGTGTTCCTAATGTCCGATGGCTCAATGAGTCCCCTCAGTGGACTTTTGGGCTCGGTACGGTTGTTCCCTATTGAGTCATCATGTTCCCGATTGTCCCTCCCAATAGTCCCTTATTGTTCCAAAACGTGCACCGCACTACCGTTTGGGGAGCATCGGGGACATTTGCAATACCCGACCATGTTAAAGTTGGGCCAAAGAGGGCTACTTCCCTTACCTCCAGAGGAGTAGGACCCTGCTCAAAGGTGTCCGAGAATACTGCACCTTCAGCGGACATGCCATGAGCCTCTAGACCCCTCTATATCCTCCAGGAGGACCAGGATTTGAGGAACATGTGTCCGAGAACAGTGCACCTTCAGCGGACTGGCCCTCAGCAGCTACACCCCTGGTTACATCCTCCACAGGCACCAGGATGTGACAGAATGTGTCCGAGAATAGGTCACCTTCAGCGGATATGCCTTGAGCCTCTAGACCCCTATATATCCTCCGGGAGAGGGAGGAGAGTGTGGTCAACAGTCCGCTTCAAACCGCTTGAAAAATCGGACACTCAGAGAATGAGTTACCTCTTTGTGGAACTTTTTTTATTTTTCGTTCTGAGCCTAAGTCCACTTTTTTAGGGTGCTCTCGATTTCGCGCCGTCACCCGGTGGCAAAACCTCTTTCTGTGATCCTCCAGGCCTTAGGGGGATTTTCAGAAGGTGTCCGAGAAAGGTGCATGGTCGTCGGACTGACCGTTTTCGGTCGGGAGGGTATTTTGTGGAGCCCTCGCCACCACCCCCAACTTTTTCGTACCCATGGTTAACCAAAACCCTACCCATGGTTAACCAAAATGGACTTAGAAAAAATCCACAGTTTTCAGACCTCCAGAGGGGTAGGACCCTGCTCAAAGGTGTCCGAGAATACTGCACCTTCAGCAGACATGCCATGAGCCTCTAGACCCCTCTATATCCTCCAGGAGGAACAGGATTTGAGGAACATGTGTCCGAGAACAGTGCACCTTCAGCGGACTGGCCCTGAGCAGCTACACCCCTGGTTACATCCTCCACAGGCACCAGGATGTGACAGAATGTGTCCGAGAATAGGTCACCTTCAGCGGACATGCCTTGAGCCTCTAGACCCCTATATATCCTCCGGGAGAGGGAGGAGAGTGTGGTCAACAGTCCGCTTCAAACCGCTTGAAAATCGGACACTCAGAGGCTGAGTTACCTCTTTGTGGAACTTTTTTTATTTTTCGTTCTGAGCCTAAGTCACCTTTTTTAGGGTGCTCTCGATTTCGCGCCGTCACCCGGTGGCAAAACCTCTTTCTGTGATCCTCCAGGCCTTAGGGGGATTTTCAGAAGGTGTCCGAGAAAGGTGCATGGTCGTCGGACTGACCGTTTTCGGTCGGGAGGGTATTTTGTGGAGCCTCCGCCACCACCCCAAACTTCTTCGTACCCATGGTTAACCAAAAACCTACCCATGGTTAACCAAAATGGACTTAGAAAAAATCCACAGTTTTCAGACCTCCAGAGGGGTAGGACCCTGCTCAAAGGTGTCCGAGAATACTGCACCTTCAGCGGACATGCCATGAGCCTCTAGACCCCTCTATATCCTCCCGGAGGACCAGGATTTGAGGAACATGTGTCCGAGAACAGTGCACCTTCAGCGGACTGGCCCTGAGCAGCTACACCCCTGGATACATCCTCCACAGGCACCAGGATGTGACAGAATGTGTCCGAGAATAGGTCACCTTCAGCGGACATGCCTTGAGCCTCTAGACCCCTATATATCCTCCGGGAGAGGGAGGAGAGTGTGGTCAACAGTCCGCTTCAAACCGCTTGAAAATCGGACACTCAGAGGCTGAGTTACCTCTTTGTGGAACTTTTTTTATTTTTCGTTCTGAGCCTAAGTCCACTTTTTTAGGGTGCTCTCGATTTCGCGCCGTCACCCGGTGGCAAAACCTCTTTCTGTGATCCTCCAGGCCTTAGGGGGATTTTCAGAAGGTGTCCGAGAAAGGTGCATGGTCGTCGGACTGACCGTTTTCAGTCGGGAGGGTATTTTGTGGAGCCTCCGCCACCACCCCCAACTTCTTCGTACCCATGGTTAACCAAAACCCTACCCATGGTTAACCAAAATGGACTTAGAAAACACTGGAGGCCTACAGACACACACACCTCCCCAGACAGGCCTAAGAAGCCTCCTGTCTATTAAAGGTCCCCAAAGGTCAGAGAGACACACAGAGAGCTCCAAACACTGCTCAGTGTGTTGGGTTCACTTACTGGGAGGCCTACAGACACACAAACCTCCCCATACAGGCCTAAGAAGCCTGCTGTCTATTAAAGGTCCCCAAAGGTCAGAGAGACACACAGAGAGCTCCCAGCACTGCCCAGTGTGTTGTGTTCACTTACTGGGAGGCCTACAGACACACACACCTCCCCAGACAGGCCTAAGAAGCCTGCTGTCTATTAAAGGTCCCCAAAGGTCAGAGAGACACCCAGAGAGCTCCCAGCACTGCCCAGTGTGTTGGGTTCACTTACTGGGAGGCCTACAGACACACACACCTCCCCAGACAGGCCTAAGAAGCCTGCTGTCTATTAAAGGTCCCCAAAGGTCAGAGAGACACACAGAGAGCTCCCAGCACTGCCCAGTGTGTTGTGTTCACTTACTGGGAGGCCTACAGACACACACACCTCCCCAGACAGGCCTAAGAAGCCTGCTGTCTATTAAAGGTCCCAAAAGGTCAGAGAGACATACAGAGAGCTCCCAGCACTGCCCAGTGTGCAGCCTAAGAAGCCTGCTGTCTATTAAAGGTCCCCAAAGGTCAGAGAGACACACAGAGAGCTCCAAACACTGCCCAGTGTACTGTATTAAGTCACAGCAAGCCCCCATGGCTCACACTTGTCTCCCTTTAGGCCCAAAATTTCTGAGGGTCCCACAGACACACAGAGCTCCCAGCACTGCCCAGCATTAACCCTAACCCCCAGTACTGCCCTCAGCCCCAGCCCACTGCCCCCAAACACAGTGAGCTTCATGAGGCTCCCACAGACACACACAGAGCTCCCAGCACTGCTGGACGTCTAAGGTCGCCATTGAATTCTAGATAGCTCGCTCCGTTTCTCGCTTGCCGCTTCAGACGATCAGTCATCAGCACAAGTTCGCCTCATGAAAACCGGAGATTCATACTGATCTGCCACGCCCCACTGTGTGGTGTGTTTGTTAGTGTGTAGCGCAGTTGCACTACGGGGTGTTGAGCTGCTTATTATGTGTAGGTTTTTAAGGATGAAATGTGCATCGTGGTCCGGTGCTTCCGCCCTGTATAGCTTTTCCTTTATAGATTCGAGCCTTTCTTTCATACCGGGGAGTCATTCACAACTTAGGACAGAGTTGCTTCAGGTGGGATTTGAACCTGCAATTCTCAGATGGTTTTCTGGAATCTTACCCTTTGCGGGTTTCGAACCTGTGCTCATCAGGTCTGTGGTGCCGCGCCCTACCCACTAAGCCACCGTGCTGGTACAGAATTCAGCCTGTCAGTGCGCCCAAATCACCGATTCCTCACCCCATATTTTCCCAGGCTCTTTCTCTTTCAATCTTTCTCTCTCTCAGAGTTGCTTCATATGGGGTTCGATCCTACGATTTTCAGGTGGTTTCGTCGAAACTAACACCTTTAATGGGTGGTTTCACCGAGACTTGCCCTTCGCGGGGTTCGAACCTGTGCTTCTCAGGTACCTCAGCCACAAATATGCCTCTCCCCACTCATCCGGGGCAAATTCTCGCTAGAGAAGGGTTCGGCGCGGTGACAGAGAGCTCCATAGAGCCCCATAGAGCCCTCGGCGTCCCCGGCCTGGAGGCTGACCGCGGTGGCGGAAAGGTGGGACCTGTGAGACAGGGTGCCTCCCCTGGCGGGTCACGGTTTCCAATCGGTCAGAAGGTTTAGGAGAGGAGAGGGAGGAGAGTGTGGTCAACAGTCCGCTTCAAACCGCTTGAAAATCGGACACTCAGAGGCTGAGTTACCTCTTTGTGGAACTTTTTTTATTTTTCGTTCTGAGCCTAAGTCCACTTTTTTAGGGTGCTCTCGATTTCGCGCCGTCACCCGGTGGCAAAACCTCTTTCTGTGATCCTCCAGGCCTTAGGGGGATTTTCAGAAGGTGTCCGAGAAAGGTGCATGGTCGTCGGACTGACCGTTTTCGGTCGGGAGGGTATTTTGTGGAGCCTCCGCCACCACCCCCAACTTTTTCGTACCCATGGTTAACCAAAACCCTACCCATGGTTAACCAAAATGGACTTAGAAAAAATCCACAGTTTTCAGACCTCCAGAAGAGTAGGACCCTGCTCAAAGGTGTCCGAGAATACTGCACCTTCAGCGGACATGCCATGAGCCTCTAGACCCCTCTATATCCTCCAGGAGGAACAGGATTTGAGGAACATGTGTCCGAGAACAGTGCACCTTCAGCGGACTGGCCCTGAGCAGCTACACCCCTGGTTACATCCTCCACAGGCACCAGGATGTGACAGAATGTGTCCGAGAATAGGTCACCTTCAGCGGACATGCCTTGAGCCTCTAGACCCCTATATATCCTCCGGGAGAGGGAGGAGAGTGTGGTCAACAGTCCGCTTCAAACCGCTTGAAAATCGGACACTCAGAGGCTGAGTTACCTCTTTGTGGAACTTTTTTTATTTTTCGTTCTGAGCCTAAGTCCACTTTTTTAGGGTGCTCTCGATTTCGCGCCGTCACCCGGTGGCAAAACCTCTTTCTGTGATCCTCCAGGCCTTAGGGGGATTTTCAGAAGGTGTCCGAGAAAGGTGCATGGTCGTCGGACTGACCGTTTTCGGTCGGGAGGGTATTTTGTGGAGCCTCCGCCACCACCCCCAACTTTTTCGTACCCATGGTTAACCAAAACCCTACCCATGGTTAACCAAAATGGACTTATAAAAAATCCACAGTTTTCAGACCTCCAGAGGGGTAGGACCCTGCTCAAAGGTGTCCGAGAATACTGCACCTTCAGCAGACATGCCATGAGCCTCTAGACCCCTCTATATCCTCCAGGAGGACCAGGATTTGAGGAACATGTGTCCGAGAACAGTGCACCCTCAGCGGACTGGCCCTGAGCAGCTACACCCCTGGTTACATCCTCCACAGGCACCAGGATGTGACAGAATGTGTCCGAGAATAGGTCACCTTCAGCGGACATGCCTTGAGCCTCTAGACCTCTATACATCCTCCGGGAGAGGGAGGAGAGTGTGGTCAACAGTCCGCTTCAAACCGCTTGAAAATCGGACACTCAGAGGCTGAGTTACCTCTTTGTGGAACTTTTTTTATTTTTCGTTCTGAGCCTAAGTCCACTTTTTTAGGGTGCTCTCGATTTCGCGCCGTCACCCGGTGGCAAAACCTCTTTCTGTGATCCTCCAGGCCTTAGGGGGATTTTCAGAAGGTGTCCGAGAAAGGTGCATGGTCGTCGGACTGACCGTTTTCGGTCGGGAGGGTATTTTGTGGAGCCTCCGCCACCACCCCCAACTTTTTCGTACCCATGGTTAACCAAAACCCTACCCATGGTTAACCAAAATGGACTTAGAAAAAATCCACAGTTTTCAGACCTCCAGAGGGGTAGGACCCTGCTCAAAGGTGTCCGAGAATACTGCACCTTCAGCGGACATGCCATGAGCCTCTAGACCCCTCTATATCCTCCAGGAGGAACAGGATTTGAGGAAAATGTGTCCGAGAACAGTGCACCTTCAGCGGACTGGCCCTGAGCAGCTACACCCCTGGTTACATCCTCCACAGGCACCAGGATGTGACAGAATGTGTCCGAGAATAGGTCACCTTCAGCGGACATGCCTTGAGCCTCTAGACCCCTATATATCCTCCGGGAGAGGGAGGAGAGTGTGGTCAACAGTCCACTTCAAACCGCTTGAAAATCGGACACTCAGAGGCTGAGTTACCTCTTTGTGGAACTTTTTTTATTTTTCGTTCTGAGCCTAAGTCCACTTTTTTAGGGTGCTCTCGATTTCGCGCCGTCACCCGGTGGCAAAACCTCTTTCTGTGATCCTCCAGGCCTTAGGGGGATTTTCAGAAGGTGTCCGAGAAAGGTGCATGGTCGTCGGACTGACCGTTTTCGGTCGGGAGGGTATTTTGTGGAGCCTCCGCCACCACCCCCAACTTTTTCGTACCCATGGTTAACCAAAACCCTACCCATGGTTAACCAAAATGGACTTAGAAAAAATCCACAGTTTTCAGACCTCCAGAGGGGTAGGACCCTGCTCAAAGGTGTCCGAGAATACTGCACCTTCAGCAGACATGCCATGAGCCTCTAGACCCCTCTATATCCTCCAGGAGGACCAGGATTTGAGGAACATGTGTCCGAGAACAGTGCACCCTCAGCGGACTGGCCCTGAGCAGCTACACCCCTGGTTACATCCTCCACAGGCACCAGGATGTGACAGAATGTGTCCGAGAATAGGTCACCTTCAGCGGACATGCCTTGAGCCTCTAGACCTCTATATATCCTCCGGGAGAGGGAGGAGAGTGTGGTCAACAGTCCGCTTCAAACCGCTTGAAAATCGGACACTCAGAGGCTGAGTTACCTCTTTGTGGAACTTTTTTTATTTTTCGTTCTGAGCCTAAGTCCACTTTTTTAGGGTGCTCTCGATTTCGCGCCGTCACCCGGTGGCAAAACCTCTTTCTGTGATCCTCCAGGCCTTAGGGGGATTTTCAGAAGGTGTCCGAGAAAGGTGCATGGTCGTCGGACTGACCGTTTTCGGTCGGGAGGGTATTTTGTGGAGCCTCCGCCACCACCCCCAACTTTTTCGTACCCATGGTTAACCAAAACCCTACCCATGGTTAACCAAAATGGACTTAGAAAAAATCCACAGTTTTCAGACCTCCAGAGGGGTAGGACCCTGCTCAAAGGTGTCCGAGAATACTGCACCTTCAGCAGACATGCCATGAGCCTCTAGACCCCTCTATATCCTCCAGGAGGACCAGGATTTGAGGAACATGTGTCCGAGAACAGTGCACCCTCAGCGGACTGGCCCTGAGCAGCTACACCCCTGGTTACATCCTCCACAGGCACCAGGATGTGACAGAATGTGTCCGAGAATAGGTCACCTTCAGCGGACATGCCTTGAGCCTCTAGACCTCTATATATCCTCCGGGAGAGGGAGGAGAGTGTGGTCAACAGTCCGCTTCAAACCGCTTGAAAATCGGACACTCAGAGGCTGAGTTACCTCTTTGTGGAACTTTTTTTATTTTTCGTTCTGAGCCTAAGTCCACTTTTTTAGGGTGCTCTCGATTTCGCGCCGTCACCCGGTGGCAAAACCTCTTTCTGTGATCCTCCAGGCCTTAGGGGGATTTTCAGAAGGTGTCCGAGAAAGGTGCATGGTCGTCGGACTGACCGTTTTCGGTCGGGAGGGTATTTTGTGGAGCCTCCGCCACCACCCCCAACTTTTTCGTACCCATGGTTAACCAAAACCCTACCCATGGTTAACCAAAATGGTCTTAGAAAAAATCCACAGTTTTCAGACCTCCAGAGGGGTAGGACCCTGCTCAAAGGTGTCCGAGAATACTGCACCTTCAGCGGACATGCCATGAGCCTCTAGACCCCTCTATATCCTCCAGGAGGACCAGGATTTGAGGAACATGTGTCCGAGAACAGTGCACCCTCAGCGGACTGGCCCTGAGCAGCTACACCCCTGGTTACATCCTCCACAGGCACCAGGATGTGACAGAATGTGTCCGAGAATAGGTCACCTTCAGCGGACATGCCTTGAGCCTCTAGACCCCTATATATCCTCCGGGAGAGGGAGGAGAGTGTGGTCAACAGTCCGCTTCAAACCGCTTGAAAATCGGACACTCAGAGGCTGAGTTACCTCTTTGTGGAACTTTTTTTATTTTTCGTTCTGAGCCTAAGTCCACTTTTTTAGGGTGCTCTCGATTTCGCGCCGTCACCCGGTGGCAAAACCTCTTTCTGTGATCCTCCAGGCCTTAGGGGGATTTTCAGAAGGTGTCCGAGAAAGGTGCATGGTCGTCGGACTGACCGTTTTCGGTCGGGAGGGTATTTTGTGGAGCCTCCGCCACCACCCCCAACTTTTTCGTACCCATGGTTAACCAAAACCCTATCCATGGTTAACCAAAATGGACTTAGAAAAAATCCACAGTTTTCAGACCTCCAGAGGGGTAGGACCCTGCTCAAAGGTGTCCGAGAATACTGCACCTTCAGCGGACATGCCATGAGCCTCTAGACCCCTCTATATCCTCCAGGAGGACCAGGATTTGAGGAACATGTGTCCGAGAACAGTACACCCTCAGCGGACTGGCCCTGAGCAGCTACACCCCTGGTTACATCCCTGGTTATAACCAAAATGGACTTAGAAAACACTGGAGGCCTACAGACACACACACCTCCCCAGACAGGCCTAAGAAGCCTCCTGTCTATTAAAGGTCCCCAAAGGTCAGAGAGACACACAGAGAGCTCCAAACACTGCCCAGTGTGTTGGGTTCACTTACTGCGAGGCCTACAGACACACACACCTCTCCAGTCAGGCCTAAGAAGCCTGCTGTCTATTAAAGGTCCCAAAAGGTCAGAGAGACACACAGAGAGCTCCCAGCACTGCCTAGTGTGTTGTGTTCACTTACTGGGAGGCCTACAGACACACATACCTCCCCAGACAGGCCTAAGAAGCCTGCTGTCTATTAAAGGTCCCCAAAGGTCAGAGAGACACCCAGAGAGCTCCAAACACTGCCCAGTGTGTTGGGTTCACTTAGTTGGAGGCCTACAGACACACACACCTCCCCAGACAGGCCTAAGAAGCCTGCTGTCTATTAAAGGTCCCCAAAGGTCAGAGAGACACACAGAGAGCTCCAAACACTGCCCAGTGTGTTGGGTTCACTTACTGGGAGGCCTACAGACACACACACCTCCCCAGACAGGCCTAATTAGCCTGCTGTCTATTAAAGGTCCCCAGAGGTCAGAGAGACACACAGAGAGCTCCAAACACTGCCCTGTGTACTGTATTAAGTCACAGCAACCCCCAATGGCTCACACTTGTCTCCCTTTAGGCCCAAAAATTCTGCCTGCTATTAAAGCTCTCTGAGGGTCCCACAGACACACACAGAGCTCCCAGCACTGCCCAGCACTAACCCTAACCCCCAGTACTGCCCTCAGCCCCAGCCCACTGCCCCCAAACACAGTGAGCTTCATGAGGCTCCCACAGACACACACAGAGCTCCCAGCACTGCTGGACGTCTTAGTGAGATCGCCATTGAATTCTAGATAGCTCGCTCCGTTTCTCACTTGCCGCCACAGCCTTCAGACGATCAGTCATCAGCACAAGTTCGCCTCATGAAAACCGGAGATTCATACCGATCTGCCACGCCCCACTGTGTGGTGTGTTTGTTTAGTGTGTAGCGCAGTTGACTGTGTGGTGTGTTTGTTTAGTGTGTAGCGCAGTTGCACTACGGGGTGTTGAGCTGCTTATTATGTGTAGGTTTTTAAGGATATAATGTGCTTTGTGATCGTGCTTCCGCCCTGTATAGCTTTTCCTTTATAGAGTCGAGCCTTTTTTCATACCGGGGAGTCATTCACAACTTAGGACAGAGTTGCTTCAGTTGGGATTTGAACCTGCAATTCTCAGATGGTTTTCTGGAATCTTACCCTTTGCGGGTTTCGAACCTGTGCTCATCAGGTCTGTGGTGCCGGGCCCTACCCACTAAGCCACCGTGCTGGTACAGAATTCCGCCTGTCAGTGCGCCCAAATCACCGATTCCTCACCCCATATTTTCCCAGGCTCTTTCTCTTTCAATCTTTCTCTCTCTCAGAGTTGCTTCATGTGGGGTTCGATCCTACGATTTTCAGGTGGTTTCGTCGAAACTAACACCTTTAATGGGTGGTTTCACCGAGACTTGCCCTTCGCGGGGTTCGAACCTGTGCTTCTCAGGTACCTCAGCCACTAATATGCCTCTCCCCACTCATCCGGGGCAAATTCTCGCTAGAGAAGGGTTCGGCGCGGTGACAGAGAGCTCCGTAGAGCCCTCGGCGTCCCCGGCCTGGAGGCTGACCGCGGTGGCGGGGAGGTGGGACCTGTGAGACAGGGTGCCTCCCCTGGCGGGTCACGGTTTCCAATCGGTCAGAAGGTTTAGGAGTGGAGAAGGAGGAGAGTGTGGTCAACAGTCCGCTTCAAACCGCTTGAAAATCGGACACTCAGAGGCTGAGTTACCTCTTTGTGGAACTTTTTTTATTTTTCGTTCTGAGCCTAAGTCCACTTTTTTAGGGTGCTCTCGATTTCGCGCCGTCACCCGGTGGCAAAACCTCTTTCTGTGATCCTCCAGGCCTTAGGGGGATTTTCAGAAGGTGTCCGAGAAAGGTGCATGGTCGTCGGACTGACCGTTTTCGGTCGGGAGGGTATTTTGTGGAGCCTCCGCCACCACCCCCAACTTTTTCGTACCCATGGTTAACCAAAACCCTACCCATGGTTAACCAAAATGGACAGTTTTCAGACCTCCAGAGGGGTAGGACCCTGCTCAAAGGTGTCCGAGAATACTGCACCTTCAGCGGACAAGCCATGAGCCTCTAGACCCCTCTATATCCTCCAGGAGGACCAGGATTTGAGGAACATGTGTCCGAGAAGAGTGCACCTTCAGCGGACTGGCCCTGAGCAGCTACACCCCTGGTTACATCCTCCACAGGCACCAGGATGTGACAGAATGTGTCCGAGAATAGGTCACCTTCAGGGGACTGGCCCTGAGCAGCTACACCCCTGGTTACATCCTCCAAAAGCACCAGGATGTGACAGAATGTGTCCGAGAATAGGTCACCTTCAGCGGACTGGCCATGTGCAGCTGCACCCCTAGTAACATCCTCCACAGGCACCAGGATGTGACAGAATGTGTCCGAGAATAGGTCACCTTCAGCGGACTGACCATGTGCAGCTACACCCCTAGTTACATCCTCCACAGGCACCAGGATGTGACAGAATGTGTCCGAGAATAGGTCACCTTCAGCGGACTGGCCATGTGCAGCTACACCCCTAGTTACATCCTCCACAGGCACCAGGATGTGACAGAATGTGTCCGAGAATAGGTCACCTTCAGCGGACAGGCCATGTGCAGCTACACCCCTAGTTACATCCTCCACAGGCACCAGGATGTGAACATAATGTGTCCGAGGACAGAGCACCATCAACGGACTCTTTACCAGCTTCGAGTCCCTTGTTTTCGACTTCCAAAGGCACCATAATGTCAAAAACATGTGTCCGCCAAAGATGCACCATCAACTGACTCTCTGCGAGCTTCGAGTCCCTTGTTTTCGACTTCCAGATGCACCATAATGTCAAAAACATGTGCCCGAGAAAGATGCACCATCAACGGACTCTCTATGAGCTTCTGGGGCCTTGTTACAATCCTCCAGGAGGCTTCTGAAAAGGAGCTCTCTAGTCCCGAGATGGTACCCGGTGGCAAAACCTCTTTTTGGCATCCTCCAAGCTTAAGGGGAATCCTCAGAGAGTGTCCGAAAAAAGTGCACTGTCGTCGGACTGACCGTTTTGGCTCGGGAGGGTAGGCCATGGAGCTCGCGCCAGCACCCCCAACTTTTTTTTAGCCATGGTTAACCAGTAACTATGAGTCTCTTAAGGTTCCATAAGAGAGTCATACTATGACCCTTATGGAAAAGTAACTATGACTCTGTCATAGGGTCGGGGCAAAAACGAATCTCAAGAACATTAAGGCTAAATAAATATCAGAGTTGATCCAAATGATTGAGGGAAGTTGGCTAGCAATAACCCCAATTATGGGATAAAGATTGGCTCTGAAAGAGGAAATAGCCTGGAAATTTACTGTGGGAGGAATTGGTGACTTGGTCGCACTGACAGGTGGGATTCTGTATCAGCACGGTGGCTCAGTGGGTAGGGCGCGGCACCACGAACCTGAAGAGCACAGGTTCGAAACCCGCAAAGGGTAAGATTTCAGAAGAACATCTGAGAATCGCAGGTTCAAATCCCACCTGAAGCAACTATGTCCTGAGTTGCATATGAATCCCCGGAGAAAAATAACACACAAATTGCAATCAAACTCTGTAAACAGAACGTGGCAAACTCTGTAAGCAGAACATGGCATACTTTGAAGACAGAACTTGGCAAACTCTGTATACACAACCCGGCAAACTCTGTAAACAGAATGTGGCAAACTCTGTAAACGGAGTGAGGCAAACTCTGTAAACAGAACGTGGCAAACTCTGTAACAGAACTCAGCAAACTCTGTGAAAAGAACCTGGCAAGCTCTTTAAACAGAAAATATAATATTTTGTTTTTATCTTTAAAGCCATTCGTCTCACACGTTTCACCCTAGAAAGGCGCCCGGTGTACGCCGGAGTATCCTTTCTGCCCCCGGTGATTTCGTAAAGCATCCCAGGTGCTGAGGTCCCACGGGGCCTCTACGTGGGAGGGTAGGGAATTTCGGTCGACCCCTCCCGCTGGCAGGCCGTTGCTGAGGATTGTGTAAATCAGTTGTAAAAGTCACACAGCAATCATATAATATAAAATTATATGTTTTTCGGTTTCCTAACCGTTGTCGGCAGTGGAAGTCGATTGTAAAAATCACAGGTACGGTGTTGCACCCCGCACAGTAACCGGAACCCCACGGGGTGGGCAGAGAAATCTGCCAGAACATCCAGCAGGAATGGCTGCGATGAAGAAGGGCAAGACCACAGGTCGCAAGGCTAAGTGGTCTGTAAAAGAACTAAAAACTTTGATGGAGATGGAGGAGGCTCTCGAGCAAGGCCAATACTCTGTATATTACATGAATGTGGAAATTGCAAGTCAGCTTCCAGGTAGGTCCTCCCACGAAGTGAAAGAGAAAAGACAGTGCATGAGACGGCAATCTCACAGGAGAAGCACTAAGCTCTTACTGCAGCCAACAGAGGCAAACCTGGAGAGGCAGGAAATCCCTGCTGAACTCAATCTGCTGATACAGCCACGAGGGTTACAAGCAGTAACTGGCCTCAACAGAAAATTAAGGTGGCAAGCTGGTGCTCTCATTGACATGTACACTCACGAACACGAAATCAGGCGGGCGCTCACACTGGCAAGCAGGAAGGACCCGGGCGCAGCAGTGGCCATTGAGACCGCTACGGCGATGGTGATAAGGGAGGCGAGAAGAAAAGGGGCTTTTTTTTGGCGAAATTTTTCATGGGAGTCTGCCTGGGAGTGTGCCTGCAGTCTGCCTGGGATTCTGCCTGCACTCTGCCTGTGTGTGTGTGTGTCTTCAGGACCGTGGAGAGCAGCAGTCATTGGTCTGCCTCCAGCAGTCATTTGGCTACCTTAGAGAGTCAGGAGCCGGCAGCCCGCTAGGGCCGCGGGCGACCTGTCACCAAGCGCGTCCCTCAAGGCGGTGAGTTGACCCACGGACCAGCACAAGTTCGCCTCATGAAAACCGGAGATTCCTACCGATATGCCACGTCCCACTGTGTGGTGTGTTTGTTTAGTGTGTAGCGCAGTCAAAAGATAAAAACAAAATATTATATTTTCTGTTTAAAGAACTTGCCAGGTTCTTTTCACAGAGTTTGCTGAGTTCTGTAACAGAGTTTGCCACGTTCTGTTTACAGAGTTTGCCTCACTCCGTTTACAGAGTTTGCCTCACTCCGTTTACAGAGTTTGCCACATTCTGTTTACAGAGTTTGCCAGGTTGTGTATACAGAGCTTGCCAAGTTCTGTCTTCAAAGTATGCCATGTTCTGCTTACAGAGTTTGCCACATTCTGTTTACAGAGTTTGATTGCGATTTGTGTGTTATTTTTCTCCGGGGATTCATATGCAACTTAGGACATAGTTGCTTCAGGTGGGATTTGAACCTGCGATTCTCAGATGTTCTTCTGAAATCTTACCCTTTGCGGGTTTCGAACCTGTGCTCTTCAGGTTCGTGGTGCCGCGCCCTACCCACTGAGCCACCGTGCTGATACAGAATCCCACCTGTCAGTGCGACCAAGTCACCGATTCCTCCCACAGAAGGCTGTGGCGGCAAGTGAGAAACGGAGCGAGCTATCTAGAATTCAATGGCGACCTCACTTAGACGTCCAGCAGTGCTGGGAGCTCTGTGTGTGTCTGTGGGAGCCTCATGAAGCTCACTGTGTTTGGGGGCAGTGGGCTGGGGCTGAGGGCAGTACTGGGGGTTAGGGTTAGTGCTGGGCAGTGCTGGGAGCTCTGTGTGTGTCTGTGGGACCCTCAGAGAGCTTTAATATGAAAGAAAGGCTCGACTCTATAAAGGAAAAGCTATACAGGGCGGAAGCACCGGACCACGATGCACATTGCATCCTTAAAAACCTACACATAATAAGCAGCTCAACACCCCGTAGTGCAACTGCGCTACACACTAAACAAACACACCACACAGTCAACTGCGCTACACACTAAATAAACACACCACACAGTGGGGCGTGGCAGATCGGTATGAATCTCCGGTTTTCATGAGGCGAACTTGTGCTGATGACTGATCGTCTGAAGGCTGTGGCGGCAAGTGAGAAACGGAGCGAGCTATCTAGAATTCAATGGCGACCTCAGTTAGACGTCCAGCAGTGCTGGGAGCTCTGTGTGTGTCTGTGGGAGCCTCATGAAGCTCACTGTGTTTGGGGGCAGTGGGCTGGGGCTGAGGGCAGTACTGGGGGTTAGGGTTAGTGCTGGGCAGTGCTGGGAGCTCTGTGTGTGTCTGTGGGACCCTCAGAGAGCTTTAATAGCAGGCAGAATTTTTGGGCCTAAAGGGAGACAAGTGTGAGCCATTGGGGCTTGCTGTGACTTAATACAGTACACAGGGCAGTGTTTGGAGCTCTCTGTGTGTCTCTCTGACCTCTGGGGACCTTTAATAGACAGCAGGCTAATTAGGCCTGTCTGGGGAGGTGTGTGTGTCTGTAGGCCTCCCAGTAAGTGAACCCAACACACTGGGCAGTGTTTGGAGCTCTCTGTGTGTCTCTCTGACCTTTGGGGACCTTTAATAGACAGCAGGCTTCTTAGGCCTGTCTGGGGAGGTGTGTGTGTCTGTAGGCCTCCAAGTAAGTGAACCCAACACACTGGGCAGTGTTTGGAGCTCTCTGGGTGTCTCTCTGACCTTTGGGGACCTTTAATAGACAGCAGGCTTCTTAGGCCTGTCTGGGGAGGTGTGTGTGTCTGTAGGCCTCCCAGCAAGTGAACACAACACACTAGGCAGTGCTGGGAGCTCTCTGTGTGTCTCTCTGACCTTTTGGGACCTTTAATAGACAGCAGGCTTCTTAGGCCTGACTGGAGAGGTGTGTGTGTCTGTAGGCCTCCCAGTAAGTGAACCCAACACACTGGGCAGTGTTTGGAGCTCTCTGTGTGTCTCTCTGACCTTTGGGGACCTTTAATAGACAGGAGGCTTCTTAGGCCTGTCTGGGGAGGTGTGTGTGTGTGTAGGCCTCCAGTGTTTTCTAAGTCCATTTTGGTTATAACCAGGGATGTAACCAGGGGTGTAGCTGCTCAGGGCCAGTCCGCTGAGGGTGCACTGTTCTCGGACACATGTTCCTCAAATCCTGGTCCTCCTGGAGGATATAGAGGGGTCTAGAGGCTCATGGCATGTCCGCTGAAGGTGCAGTATTCTCGGACACCTTTGAGCAGGGTCCTACCCCTCTGGAGGTCTGAAAACTGTGGATTTTTTCTAAGTCCATTTTGGTTAACCATGGCTAGGGTTTTGGTTAACCATGGGTACGAAAAAGTTGGGGGTGGTGGCGGAGGCTCCACAAAATACCCTCCCGACCGAAAACGGTCAGTCCGACGACCATGCACCTTTCTCGGACACCTTCTGAAAATCCCCCTAAGGCCTGGAGGATCACAGAAAGAGGTTTTGCCACCGGGTGACGGCGCGAAATCGAGAGCACCCTAAAAAAGTGGACTTAGGCTCAGAACGAAAAATAAAAAAAGTTCCACAAAGAGGTAACTCAGCCTCTGAGTGTCCGATTTTCAAGCGGTTTGAAGCGGACTGTTGACCACACTCTCCTCCCTCTCCCGGAGGATATATAGGGGTCTAGAGGCTCAAGGCATGTCCGCTGAAGGTGACCTATTCTCGGACACATTCTGTCACATCCTGGTGCCTGTGGAGGATGTAACCAGGGGTGTAGCTGCTCAGGGCCAGTTCGCTGAAGGTGCACTGTTCTCGGACACATGTTCCTCAAATCCTGGTCCTCCTGGAGGATATAGAGGGGTCTAGAGGCTCATGGCATGTCCGCTGAAGGTGCAGTATTCTCGGACACCTTTGAGCAGGGTCCTACCCCTCTGGAGGTCTGAAAACTGTGGATTTTTTCTAAGTCCATTTTGGTTAACCATGGGTAGGGTTTTGGTTAACCATGGGTACGAAAAAGTTGGGGTTGGTGGCGGAGGCTCCACAAAATACCCTCCCGACCGAAAACGGTCAGTCCGACGACCATGCACCTTTCTCGGACACCTTCTGAAAACCCCCCTAAGGCCTGGAGGATCACAGAAAGAGGTTTTGCCACCGGGTGACGGCGCGAAATCGAGAGCACCCTAAAAAAGTGGACTTAGGCTCAGAACGAAAAATAAAAAAAGTTCCACGAGAGGTAACTCAGCCTCTGAGTGTCCGATTTTCAAGCGGTTTGAAGCGGACTGTTGACCACACTCTCCTCCCTCTCCTCTCCTAAACTTTCTGACCGATTGGAAACCGTGACCCGCCAGGGGAGGCACCCTGTCTCACAGGTCCCACCTCCCCGCCACCGCGGTCAGCCTCCAGGCCGGGGACGCCGAGGGCTCTACGGAGCTCTCTGTCACCGCGCTGAACCCTTCTCTAGCGAGAATTTGCCCCGGATGAGTGGGGAGAGGCATATTAGTGGCTGAGGTACCTGAGAAGCACAGGTTCGAACCCCGCGAAGGGCAAGTCTCGGTGAAACCACCCATTAAAGGTGTTAGTTTCGACGAAACCACCTGAAAATCGTAGGATCGAACCCCACATGAAGCAACTCGGTTCTTGTCACATAGGTCTCTCTGGCTCAAGAGGAAGGCTCGACTCTATAAGGCTCGACACATTGCATCCTTAAAAACCTACACATAATAAGCAGCTCAACACCCCGTAGTGCAACTGCGCTACACACTAAACAAACACACCACACAGTGGGGCGTGGCAGATCGGTATGAATCTCCGGTTTTCATGAGGCGAACTTGTGCTGATGACTGATCGTCTGAAGGCTGTGGCGGCAAGCGAGAAACGGAGCGAGCTATCTAGAATTCAATGGCGACCAAAGTTAGACGTCCAGCAGTGCTGGGAGCTCTGTGTGTCTGTGGGAGCCTCATGAAGCTCACTGTGTTTGGGGGCAGTGGGCTGGGGCTGAGGGCAGTACTGGGGGTTAGGGTTAGTGCTGGGCAGTGCTGGGAGCTCTGTGTGTGTCTGTGGGGCCCTCAGAGAGCTTTAATAGCAGGCAGAATTTTTGGGCGTAAAGGGAGACAAGTGTGAGCCATTGGGGGTTGCTGTGACTTAATACAGTACACAGGGCAGTGTTTGGAGCTCTCTGTGTGTTTCTCTGACCTCTGGGGACCTTTAATAGACAGCAGGCTAATTAGGCCTGTCTGGGGAGGTGTGTGTGTCTGTAGGCCTCCCAGTAAGTGAACCCAACACACTGGGCAGTGTTTGGAGCTCTCTGTGTGTCTCTCTGACCTTTGGGGACCTTTAATAGACAGCAGGCTTCTTAGGCCTGTCTGGGGAGGTGTGTGTGTCTGTAGGCCTCCCAGTAAGTGAACCCAACACACTGGGCAGTGTTTGGAGCTCTCTGGGTGTCTCTCTGACCTTTGGGGACCTTTAATAGACAGCAGGCTTCTTAGGCCTGTCTGGGGAGGTGTGTGTGTCTGTAGGCCTCCCGGTAAGTGAACCCAACACACTGGGCAGTGCTGGGAGCTCTCTGTGTGTTTCTCCGACCTTTGGGGACCTTTAATAGACAGCAGGCTTCTTAGGCCTGTCTGGGGAGGTGTGTGTGTCTGTAGGCCTCCCAGTAAGTGAACACAACACACTGGGCAGTGCTGGGAGCTCTCTGTGTGTCTCTCTGACCTTTGGGGACCTTTAATAGACAGGAGGCTTCTTAGGCCTGTCTGGGGAGGTGTGTGTGTCTGTAGGCCTCCCAGTAAGTGAACAAAACACACTGGGCAGTGCTGGGAGCTCTCTGTGTGTCTCTCTGACCTTTGGGGACCTTTAATAGACAGCAGGCTTCTTAGGCCTGTCTGGGGAGGTGTGTGTGTCTGTAGGCCTCCCAGTAAGTGAACCCAACACACTGGGCAGTGTTTGGAGCTCTCTAAGTGTCTCTCTGACCTTTGGGGACCTTTAATAGACAGCAGGCTTCTTAGGCCTGTCTGGGGAGGTGTGTGTGTCTGTAGGCCTCCCAGTAAGTGAACCCAACACACTGGGCAGTGTTTGGAGCTCTCTGGGTGTCTCTCTGACCTTTGGGGACCTTTAATAGACAGCAGGCTTCTTAGGCCTGTCTGGGGAGGTGTTTGTGTCTGTAGGCCTCCCGGTAAGTGAACCCAACACACTGGGCAGTGCTGGGAGCTCTCTGTGTGTCTCTCCGACCTTTGGGGACCTTTAATAGACAGCAGGCTTCTTAGGCCTGTCTGGGGAGGTGTGTTTGTCTGTAGGCCTCCCAGTAAGTGAACACAACACACTGGGCAGTGCTGGGAGCTCTCTGTGTGTCTCTCTGACCTTTGGGGACCTTTAATAGACAGCAGGCTTCTTAGGCCTGTCTGGGGAGGTGTGTGTGTCTGTAGGCCTCCCAGTAAGTGAACAAAACACACTGGGCAGTGCTGGGAGCTCTCTGTGTGTCTCTCTGACCTTTGGGGACCTTTAATAGACAGGAGGCTTCTTAGGCCTGTCTGGGGAGGTGTGTGTGTCTGTAGGCCTCCCAGTAAGTGAACCCAACACACTGGGCAGTAATGGGAGCTCTCTGTGTGTCTCTCTGACCTTTGGGGACCTTTAATAGACAGCAGGCTTTTTATGCCTGTCTGGGGAGGTGTGTGTGTCTGTAGGCCTCTCAGTAAGTGAACCCAACACACTGGGCAGTGTTTGGAGCTCTCTGTGTGTCTCTCTGACCTTTGGGGACCTTTAATAGACAGGAGGCTTCTTAGGCCTGTCTGGGGAGGTGTGTGTGTCTGTAGGCCTCCCAGTATGTGAACCCAACACACTGGGCAGTGTCTCTGTGTGTCTCTAGAGACTAATGAAAACCTTAAGAGAGTAATGAAAACCTTAAGAGACTAATGAAAACCTTAAGAGACTAATGAAAACCTTAAGAGACTAATGAAAACCTTAAGAGAGTCATAGTTACTTTTCCATCAGAGTCATAGTATGACTCTCTTATGGAACCTTAAGAGACTCATAATTACTGGTTAACCATGGGTAAAAAAAAGTTGGGGGTGCTGGCGCGAGCTCCATGGCCTACCCTCCCGAGCCAAAACGGTCAGTCCGACGACAGTGCACTTTTTTCGGACACTCTCTGAGGATTCCCCTTAAGCCTGGAGGATGCCAAAAAGAGGTTTTGCCACCGGGTACCATCTCGGGACTAGAGAGATCCTTTTCAGAAGCCTCCTGGAGGATTGTAACAAGGCCCCAGAAGCTCATAGAGAGTCCGTTGATGGTGCATCTTTCTCGGGCACATGTTTTTGACATTATGGTGCATCTGGAATTCGAAAACAAGGGACTCGAAGCTCGCAGAGAGTCCGTTGATGGTGCATCTTTGGCGGACACATGTTTTTGACATTATGGTGCCTCTGGAAGTCGAAAACAAGGGACTCGAAGCTGGTAAAGAGTCCGTTGATGGTGCTCTGTCCTCAGACACATTATGTTCACATCCTGGTGCCTGTGGAGGATGTAACTAGGGGTGTAGCTGCACATGGCCAGTCCGCTGAAGGTGACCTATTCTCGGACACATTCTGTCACATCCTGGTGCCTGTGGAGGATGTAACTAGGGATGTAGCTGCACATGGCCAGTCCGCTGAAGGTGCACTGTTCTCGGACACATGTTCCTCAAATTCTGGTCCTCCTGGAGGATATAGAGGGGTCTAGAGGCTCATGGCATGTCCGCTGAAGATGCAGTATTCTCGGAAACCTTTGAGCAGGGTCCTACCCCTCTGGAGGTCTGAAAACTCTGGATTTTTTCTAAGTCCATTTTGGTTAACCATGGGTAGGGTTTTGGTTAACCATGGGTACGAAAAAGTTGGGGGTGGTGGCGAGGGCTCCACAAAATACCCTTCCGACCGAAAACGGTCAGTCCGACGACCATGCACCTTTCTCGGACACCTTCTGAAAATCCCCCTAAGGCCTGGAGGATCACAGAAAGAGGTTTTGCCACCGGGTGACGGCGCAAAATCGAGAGCACCCTAAAAAAGTGGACTTAGGCTCAGAACGAAAAATAAAAAAAGTTCCACAAAGAGGTAACTCAGCCTCTGAGTGTCCGATTTTCAAGCGGTTTGAAGCGGACTGTTGACCACACTCTCCTCCCTCTCCCGGAGGATATGTAGGGGTCTAGAGGCTCAAGGCATGTCCGCTGAAGGTGACCTATTCTCGGACACATTCTGTCACATCCTGGTGCCTGTGGAGGATGTAACCAGGGGTGTAGCTGCTCAGGGCCAGTCCGCTGAAGGTGCACTGTTCTCGGACACATGTTCCTCAAATCCTGGTCCTCCTGGAGGATATAGAGGGGTCTAGAGGCTCATGGCATGTCCGCTGAAGGTGCAGTATTCTCGGACACCTTTGAGCAGGGTCCTACCCCTCTGGAGGTCTGAAAACTGTGGATTTTTTCTAAGTCCATTTTGGTTAACCATGGGTAGGGTTTTGGTTAACCATGGGTACGAAAAAGTTGAGGGTGGTGGCGAGGGCTCCACAAAATACCCTCCCGACCGAAAACGGTCAGTCCGACGACCATGCACCTTTCTCGGACACCTTCTGAAAATCCCCCTAAGGCCTGGAGGATCACAGAAAGAGGTTTTGCCACCGGTGACGGCGCGAAATCGAGAGCACCCTAAAAAAGTGGACTTAGGCTCAGAACGAAAAATAAAAAAAGTTCCACGAGAGGTAACTCAGCCTCTGAGTGTCCGATTTTCAAGCGGTTTGAAGCGGACTGTTGACCACACTCTCCTCCCTCTCCTCTCCTATACCTTCTGACCGATTGGAAACCGTGACCCGCCAGGGGAGGCACCCTGTCTCACAGGTCCCACCTCCCCGCCACCGCGGTCAGCCTCCAGGCCGGGGACGCCGAGGGCTCTACGGATCTCTCTGTCACCGCGCCGAACCCCTCTCTAGCGAGACTCAGACGCCCCGTCTACCCGAGCCGTCCGAAGCAGGTGGCCGCGGCGGGAAAGGCGATGTTGGCTCCGGCTACTCACCGCCCCAACCCCCCGGTCTGCCTTGAAACGCTATCTCCAAGTCCTCCCGGTACCCTCTCGCTCAGAGTTGGTCCACACCTCTCTGCATGCACAACACTCCCACGGGGGTGGCGGCTTCCCTTCGGGGAGGTCACCGCTCTGCACCGGTTGTCTGCAGCTACCTGGTTGATCCTGCCAGTAACATATGCTTGTCTCAAAGATTAAGCCATGCAGGTCTAAGTGCACACGGCGTGACATTGAAACTGCGAATGGCTCATTAAATCAGTTATGGTTCCTTTGATCGCTCCCACCCGTACTTGGATAACTGTGGCAATTCCAGAGCTAATACATGCAAACGAGCGCTGACTGGTGTAAGGATGAAATGGCTCTTTGAAGTGGAAAATCACAGATGGCATTATTCTTCTGTTAATTAAGTCATTTGGTGGGACTGGGGGTTGTTTTATGGTGCCCTGTTGTGTTGGTGTTGTGTTGATCTTCCCAGCCCCCTGCAGAGACTCTTATCTCAGATCTCTGTTCCTGTTGGTCAAAACTAGGAACAGGACAATGAGGATGAGAGGGTCAAACTTAATGTGATATTAGAAAGTGATTTCTGCATGATGTTTGGACTCATTTTAATGGTCTCAATCTGAGTGGGAAAATGGTCTCAGTTCTACAGCTGTATATATTAAGGAAAACATAGGTAACAGAGACTTGATCCTTTTGGCCTCTGTGAGAGGGCGAAGATGCCCCTGAATAGAGGGGGAGGGAATTCCCTCCATTTGGTTGTTAATGTGTGAATCTCATGTTGAGAAACATCCTGTTAAGGGGGGTTATCATTAGGTTTAGATGCAGGACGAAAATGGGTATTTAAGGGTAAGACAGACAAAGCTCTTGGAGTCTTCTGTCTTCAGATCTCCCTCACACACGTGTGAGTATAGTCATTTCGCAGCAGCTAGGTATGTTCATGTTCTTTAAGTGTTTTTATGTTTCGTGTAGTATTTTAGACTAAGTATTCTTTAGGTTAGCTTTAGTTCTTCATTTTCATACTTGATTGGATGTACTGTAATTAAGTAACTTGTGCTTGTTATAATAAATTATTATATTCTGACCCACTTTGCCCTCTTAAGAAATTCTTAATCAGAGAAGTACTCTCAGGTACGGTGTTTCCACAGAAGTCGAACTAGAGGTGGCTCCAGACCCACAGTGGCCGTAAGCGTAAACCTGCGAGGCAACTGGCTATCCTCACCTGGGCTAGACATGTTCTACTGAACTGTTAGTGGTATTATATAGTGAGGGTTTACCGAACAGCATCTGCTCTAGATTGAATGGTTATACGGGATCGTACTTCAGTCAGGCACCCGTCCCTGGACCAGGTCAACTATCAAGCTGTAAGGTCCCGTAGCAGCAGTATAGGACCTCTGAGTTAGTTACCCAGAATAGTTACAGCCTGTGCCGTGGGTATGTCAATCAGCTGTGGCATTATCCTAAGCGACATTAGTCCGAGACAAAACCGATTATTAAAAAGTAAGGGAGGTTTTCATATTACAGACGATAGGTATACAATTAAATGAGTTGGAGATCAGCCTACCAAACCCGGTATTTATATGCATTCGAAATAC
>NC_137913.1:32363490-32403490 GCF_963457725.1 Sprattus sprattus
ATGAACAAATGTACCAGACCACATTCAAAGCCACGGGACACAAGGGTACACCGCTTTTTATACCTTCATGTCCCAGACCACCTTCAGAGCCACGGGACATAAGGGAACAATGCTTTTTATGCCTTAATGTCCCAGACCACCTTCAGAGCCACGGGACATAAGGGAACAATGCTTTTCATGCCCAAATACCACAAAATAAACCTTAAGAGAGTCACTGTTACTTTACCTTAAGAGAGTCACTGTTACTGTTACCAAAGTGCCTCAAATGTCCCAAGCATTTCTCATAAGCTTGTAAAGGTGAAAAAGGAGTAATTATGACTCTCTTATGGTGGATAATGGAATAATGGAATAATGACTCTCAGAAAACCAGTGAGAAGGTGAAAAATTAGTAATAATGAGTTTTAAGATGGAGCGCTTCTGCCATCCTGTGGTGATAAAAGTGATTGCAGTTTGAGATGTGTTCCCAATTGTCCTAACCCAAATCCCCTACCCAAATTTCCCAAAAGCTCCCCAAATGTCCCAAACATTTCTCATAAGCTTTTACCTCTCCACCCTTGGAAATTAGATTTTTGATTTAAGGTTTTTTCATGAGGCAATATCCGATTGCCTCGATATCGGACTATGTCGCATAGCGCCTAAGGTCGGACTAGCCTGCGTTGGTTTCGTTTTGGCCACAGGTTCCCTGACGGAGTTAGCCATAGGAAGGTTCCTGCGTCTCGCCGTTCGAACCGGTGTTCCCTGGACAAAAGACGCAACGTCCCTGCATATATGGAAGAGACTAGTAGTTACTTTACCTTAAAGTGTCGTTTACATGGAGCCTAGTTTGTCAAACTGATACGGATAGCTAATACAGATAGCCCTATCATCCATACGAACACTCTCTATCCGCACCTCGTTTCTGCAACGATCGCAGTCCGGGGTAGAAAGTGAGTAGATTTGAATCGGTACGGGGGCTGGTGTTCGTCTGCACGGTTTCACGCAACCTCATGACGTCACTGCCCCACGTGATCTTTTCCGCCATCTCCAACCAGTATATAAATAACTTGTTCTCCCTCAAAATCTCACTCATGGTGGGCCTCGAATTCACTAACATTAACCCAGTCTTCTGATTTTTGATTAGCCCCCTATCCTGATCTAATTCTTCTTATTCAGACGTAACATAACTTTCATGACCACAAATATAAATTGGCCAGCGATTTAATTAGCTTTTTTATTCATAAATGTATGTAAAATGCTCGGAGCAATGCATCATGGGAGATGGGATGACAGACATGTCATGTTACTGTTCCAAACTCTTTATTATCAATAGAAAAAAGAATTCATTTTCGCATATCCTTTAGTCTGACCACTGATTTTATTAACCATCATAATGTAATGTTGTTAATTGGAGCTTGAATGTCTTGTGTAATTTGTTTATCCGTTTGCTGCTTCCTTTACCTTGTGCTTTTGAGTCTCTTCTTCTAGGTTTTTCACGTTTTTTCAGTTGTGTAAATAAAGCGCTAAAGCGCCACCCACAGGCGTGAGGTATGTACTACAGTCGGTTCACCACAATCTGCTGCCTCCGTGTTTACGCAAATCTGTCGTTGCCAGCCTCCGTATGTACGAAATTAAAAGATTCGATTGGTGTGAAAAGTAAATCCGATTCGGAGGCCCTAGACTTCGTGTGCATTGCACCTAAGAGAGTCACTGTTACTTTCCTTGGTTTTTATTCTTCTCAAATGTCAGTTATGTTCTCAAATGTCCCAAAAAGTTGGGGGTGGTGGCGAGGGCTCCATGACCCTTCCAAGCCAAAACAGTCAGCCCGACGACCATGCACCATTCTCGGGCACCCATATGTCCCAAGAGTGACTCAAATGTCCCATGGTCCCAGGTTGTACCTTTCCCTTCCCTCGGTCCAGCAATAACGTACAAGGTTGAACATGGTCTCGTTGGAAAGGAAATGATTGAATTAGGGTAGCGGCATAAGAATTGTGACCGCTCTACCCTCCATTCTAGATTTATGAGTCCATAAAATGTGACCTCTGGCATTAAAGTATCTCTGCAAGGCAAGGACGCACAAACTACATTAGGCACAAACAACATTAGGCTCGTTGGAAAGGCCATGGTCACTTTAGTGGGGGTACATAGTGGTTGCATCCCTGTGTGACCCTCATGGCCAAAGTAATATATGAAAAACCTTAGAACCCTTCAGGCCAAAAAGTTTAAATCATTGTATCTCTTTGCTCGAAGCACATAGCATCTTTAGGGTGGGTTCATTCGAAAGCCCATCCCTCAATTAAGGGGAGGGGTGGGGTTTCAGGTTCATCAATACTTTCATTCATCAAAAATTTAGGTTTTGTATTTATAGTTCTCAAATGTCATTTATGTTCCCAAACGTCCTAACCCAAATGTCACGAAAGTGCCTCAAATGTCAATTATGTTCCCAATTGTCCTAACCCAACTGTCCCTAGGGTACCGGTACATGTACAAGTACATTATTGACAATACCGTACTGACTCGAGTACCTTATTGCTTTAATAACACGGTTGCCAGCAACATTATACATATTAAGTACAACTAAATTATAAATAGTAAGCTGCCTTTCAGCACAAAAAAGTTTTAGCCTCCAAATAATAAATTATTGAATGTGGAGGAGGATCCAGTGTGGGTGATTCGTAGGGAATATAGAATTACTTGTGTTCATAGAGAGTCAGGCTTATTCTGATACAAGGGGAGCTATTCAGTAACCTGGGAATCGAAGCGGGTATCGAACCGGTGGCTTTCAGGTGATATTGTATATCTTGCACTTAACGGGTTTTGAACCGGTGCTTCTCACGTTCGTAGTGCTGTGCCCTACCCGCTATGCTACCGTGATGGTACAGGTTCCAAGCATTTCTCACAACATTTTCGTCCCCCTATTCCCTTGGAATTTTTTGCGACCAAGATTTTTGATTTAAGCTTTTTTCATGAGGCAATGTCCGATTGTCTCGAGATCGGACTATGTCGCAAAGCAGGCAAGGCTTGTTCCCAAACGTCCTAACCCAAATGTCCCGAAAGTGCCTCAAATGTTAGTTATGTTCCCAATTGTCCTAACCCAACTGTCCCTACCCAAATGTCCCAATGGGGATCGAACCGGCAACCCTCCGGTTACCAGCCCTAAACCCTAACCAGTAGGCCACGGCTGCCCCACAGAAAGAACTCCCAACCCGGCCGGTTAAACCAGCAAAATATAAACCTTAAGAGATTCACTGTTACTTTACCTTAAGAGAGTCACTGTTACTGTGGTTTTTATTCTTCTCAAATGTCAGTTATGTTCTCAATTGTCCCAAAAAGTTGGGGGTAGTGGCGCGAGCTCCATGGTAGACCCCCCCGAGCCAAAATAGTCAGTCCGACGAACATGCACTATTCTCGGAAACCCCAATGTCCCAAAAGTGCCTCAGATGTCAGTTATGTTCCCAATTGTCCCTACCCAAACGTCCCTTTTTAACCATATAAAAACCAGCAAAAAGCTGAAAAATTAGTAATTTTCTCATTTTTCCTTCTGGTCAGGGATCGAACCGGACACCCTCCGGTTACCAGCCCCAGCTGCCGACTACACGACCGGCTAATTTTTTTTAGACCTGAAAAGATTCTGAAAAGATTTGGCCAATCACGTTCGCACCAGTTTGCAGAGTTGATAACAATTGACCAATCACGGCAGAAATCCTGGAGAGCGCCGTCGGGCAGCACGCACGGCAGAAATGCTGGAGCGCGACGTCACGCGACGTCACTTAGCTGACGCTGGACCTGGATGGGGGGGCGGGCAAATCGAAAATGCAAACCTCTGGATAGCTCAAATAGCCAGAAGATGCGTCCGTAATTCAAACAACTTCAAGGAAGCAAGCCTCCCTCTAAAGCTGTTTCAAGTTAAATAAACCGAGGAAATTTGTCGACATGGTGAGTATTTACACATTAACTACACTGCTGAATGGGATAATTGTTTTGTGTATAGCTAGCTTTCTACCTTTAAAACGCTATAATTTATCTGACTAAAATGTCGCTATATTTTAGAGATGTTGCTTTTGGCGACATAGATGCATACAATTATTTTTTAAATGCATGACAATAACATAAATCGTATACCTGCAGATCGTATTTACTTTAATTATTGAAGTCATTTCCCCTTGGTTTAGCTAGCTTTTTACCTAAGCTGCTTTCTCTGACTGCAATTTCGCTTTCGCTCATGGTCTGCTAATATAATCTGTTAGTCTTGTACGATATAACTTGAAGTATTGAAGTATTGAAGTAATTATTCCTGTTGTTGTCATTTCGATTTATTTAGCTATATAGCTATCTTATAATCACTCTGTTATCTGTACTGGAATTACGCTAGTCCTCGTCAAATAACGTTAACTATATTAAGGGTGCTTTTACGTGGACTATGAATGAATGATAACGAAATGTTTTGACTGTGAATAAGAGTATTTTATGCACAATCGCTTAAATTCAGATGTATAAACGAAATATTGAGAGGTTGTACAGGTAATGGCAGGAAAGGGAGACAGTGGTGAGGAGGGGGGTTCACCTGTGTGGAGAATAGGGCTAATACTATTACAGGGAAGATGGTCTGCTCTTCATGGATTTATGTTATTTTCATTCATTAAAAACAATGTGCAATTACTATGTCACCAAAGGCAAAATCTGTGAAGTCACACAAGGCAATGTCAGAATCAGAATGGTTGGCACGTTTGAGAAAGTTTGCCAGCACTGGATCCTGGCCTGCCGGGGGGGGGGGGGGGGAACAAGCCAGCACCAAGGCAGAAGAAGTGGTACGAGCTGTATCAAAGGGTATGACTATATACATGGCACAGTATAATGTATTTATTGTTATTAAGTCATTATAACATGTATTAAATAGGATAAAAGGCAATGTTCCCACAAGGAAATCCAAATGTAAAAAGCAAATCAGTTACATCATATCTCTGTGACTACACATACGAAAATGAAAACTCAAACAATTGTATAACTTTTATTTCTAGATTGAAAAATGTCCAATGCAGACACAAGGACAGAGGTCTTTGTTTGGTCTAGTAAGGGCGTGTGTTTGTGGATTCCACACTCACTGTGTTTGTGGATTAACACTGGTCAATTCAAGACTCAAAAAGTGTGTGTGTGTGTGTGTGTATCAATATGCAAACTAATTTGTGATGTCTCTACAGCCAACTGGAGCAAGTACTGCCTCTGGGCCTGCAGGGCCGCAGACGGCAGCAGCCAGGCAAAGTCCTACTGGGCCTGCAGGGCAGCAGTCGGCAGCAGTGGGTCCGGTTCAAGGCACTGCAGGGCCGCAGACGGCAGCAGCCAGGCAAAGTCCTACTGGGCCTGCAGGGCAGCAGTCGGCAGCAGTGGGTCCGGTTCAAGGCACTGCAGGGCCGCAGACGGCAGCAGCCAGGCAAAGTCCTACTGGGCCTGCAGGGCAGCAGTCGGCAGCAGTGGGTCCGGTTCAAGGCACTGCAGGGCAGCAGACGGCAGCAGCCAGGCAAAGTCCTACTGGGCCTGCAGGGCAGCAGTCGGCAGCAGTGGGTCCGGTTCAAGGCACTGCAGGGCAGCAGACAGCAGCAGCCAGTCAAAGTCCTGGCCAAAGGGCCTTAGGTTCATTGCTGGTGTCTGTGGGCCGTAAGCACCCACCCCCACATATTTTAATGGTATTTGGCCTCATAAATTGACCATAAATATTTTACATTTTGTTCACTGAATGATAATTTGTCAATATAGTTCTCTCACGACACAGGCGTTTGCCTTGTTGCTTTTCAGTTGAACAAGTCAAGATTTGGTGGTGCTCATGTTTCTGCGGCCAGGCCAAATCTAAGCCTAGCTAGAAAACCAACCCAGGTAAATAGATTGACCCAGTTTGAATAGAGACTGATTGATTGAACCTACACATGATGTAGTGTAGTGTATTGTATTCATTGTTATGTATGCTCTTATTTTACAGAGCCAAGTCACCATCCCCACCGAAAGCAGTACCACTTCTCCAGCCAGCACTGCTGTCTCAGTGAGTAATTATTCAATTACAGTCACTTTTCAAATACAGTTCAAGTATTTGTATTTCTACACACAAAGATTATTAAAGAGTATTCAATCAGTTATAAACGGCAACTGTTTGTGCTGAACTCCTGGTCTGGTTCAGAGTGTAAGTGTGTAACGGGGAGGGGGTCGGTCTGGGAGGTCAGGTTCATGGTGTGAAGTGGGGAGGGGGTCAGGTTCAAGGTTAAGGATGTGAAGTGGGGAGGGGGTCTGGGGTCTGCCTTTGTATGGAAGGTGTGAAAGGCTGCAGACAGGCTGACATCGTTACTGAACTCTGCCTCTGGTTCAAAGACTTTAGCACCACATTATGTAAATTTGATTCATTCTTGTGAAGTCAATTTCTTAACATTCTTTTACAGGCTCCTGTTCCTCAGACAGATGCTCAAGCTTCTGTTCCAAGTCCAATAGCAGTGTGTGCCACTGTGTCTGTAAGTCATTAAGCATTTCATTTACTTAATGTAATACTACAGAGAGCATCAGGAGTGTCTTTCACCAGTATAGTATGTCTTATATAATATAAAAAAATAATAATTGTCTTACACATTGTTTACAAAGACTGCAGACTCTGGGACTGGGACAGCTCATCCTCTTCCTCGTTTGTGGTCAGAGGGCCTCCCACCTGAAGACCACAAATGGATTCTGAAGAGCCTATTTAAGGTGGGGCCCAAAGGAAAACTAGAACTGCAAGACAACCTGCAGCTCTGGTACAATCCACCACAGCCAGCCAATCTGTACCACCAGGCTCCTGTTCCAGACCGCTTTTTTGCTCACTCCCTTCTTGTCTGGATGCCCTACAAGTTGTGGAAATTCAAGTTGGTCTGTCCGAACCCTGCCTGTGGGCATCATCAACTCACAGGATCAGGCCTGAGCAAGAGGGCACGGCGGGTCCTGGACTTGGACCGGATCTACCTGATGGTGACAGAGTCTCTAATATGCACCAAATGCAAATGTACCCATCTGTCCTCAAGCCAGGCTGTCCTTACGCAACTGGACTTGGCTCACAGAGGAGAATTCAGCATTATCCTCACCAAAAAGTGAGAAATGTTTCTTGTCTCTCTTGCCTTGTCAAATAGAAATATGTAAAGCATTCTCACTAATACATATCTGTTTATGACCCAGGTTTGCATGTGACATCCGAGTCATCCGGCTGCTGCGGGAGAGAGGCCAGGGTAAAAGCCCAACACGGGTTTTAAAACAGCTGAGGGAGAGCCACACAGAGGAGTGGCTTCAACGTGTAGCGAGGTTCACCGCCGATTGTAAGGACTTCCTCCGGCGTCCAGGACTGTTGCCAGTCACATTCTCTAAGCCTCCGGAGCCTGCTGTGGTGCCGAGCTGTAAGTGGCTCCTGTCCGTTTACAGCCAGGACATTTTGACAAGGCTGGAGGACATCCAGGCCCGATTGACATCGACCCACGGCACCATTCTAAAAATGGATTCAACAAAAAAGGTTAGGGGACCTTAATTTCTTTAAAATAGGCCACTGAAATGAACTACTGCCTGTATTTCAGAATTTCGGAATTCTGCTCACAGTGGGCCTATACATTTTATGTGTTTCAGATCACCAAAAAGCTAGCCGGAACAGCCAAGGGCACAGGACTCTGGCTCACCTCTGTGGGAAATGAGTATGGTCAGATACTCATGAGTGTGATGACCGCTCAGGAGGGAGCTGGCCTTGACCTCATGGCAGCAGGCCTGGTGAGGAGATACCAGCAGGCTGGTGTGGCTTCCCCAGTTGCATTATATGTGGACTGTGGCTGCTGTGTTGAGGCAGGGCAGACCAAGCTGAAGGCCAGATTCAGCGGCTGGCCAGACCTTATTGTAAGGCTGGATATCTGGCACTACATGCGTCGAATTGCCCTGGGATGCACAACAGATGCTCATCAGTTGTTCCCTATTTTTATGTCACGCCTATCAGCGTGCATATTTGAGTGGGATGCAGCTGATTTAGCTCTGTTGCGCAAAGCAAAAACCCTGCAGCTTCAATCACATGGCTTGGTGTACAGTGACATCAACACGCATCTAACCAGGGACGAGCTGACTCTCCATTGCCGGCGGAGGACCCGTGGTGAGGAGACCACCACTCGGATGCTGGAGGAGCTGCTGCAGATGCTCATGGGTACCACTGGCAGGGACACCCTTGGAGTTCCCTTGCTTGATCAGGAAAGGATGGAGCGCATCTGGAGTGTCCAGAGAAGGCATGTCAAGTGCATCCAGGACCCACCAGGTGTCGCTCTATACATCAAAACAAGGGAGCTTACAAAGGGAGGTTTACAGATTCCTGTGTACAGATGTGCCAGAGGCTCCACATCTCTAGTCATTCCATCTCCATCTAAACCGCTTCATACCAGGTTTGTGGCTGTCACATGTAGGCTCATGTGTATAATTTGTACAGTGCAAGAATATTTCATAATTTATTATTTAATGTTTTTTCCAGGAACAAGTGCCAACAGTCTGAACTTTCAGATTTATCTCCTGGAAGGACTGCATAGGTGGAACCAGGACCGTGCGGGTGCGGCTCTGGCTACTGGACCATCACCTTTGTGCAGCTACTCAGGTGAACTGCTTCACTGTGTGAACAGAGATTATGAATCGCTGTTCGGCAGTAAGCTGGTACCAGAGTTCAGTCCGCCCTCACATTACACTGGTAAGCTTTTATTAATACATTGGTAATTGAAATCGGTTTTACAATATTTTATTAACTGTTCATTAAAGTTCCTCACCTGGTATTGATTAAACCCCTAAATCCACTTAACCTCTTTTGTTTCAGGAGAGCTCATAGGGATGCAGTACCTGTTCAGGCAGACTTGTCAGGCTCTACAGGACATGCACCCTGATTCCGAGGAGACGGCCCATTTAATTGAGGAGCACGATGTGGTGGAAAACTTGGAGGATGACGAGGGCTTTGCTGACATTTCAGATGACCCCACAGTGCTGGACATCGAGGCCCTTCAGGATTCAGCGAACTCTCCGAATCCTGGTCCTCCAACGGGTACATCTGGTCTTGCCAGTCTGGCCCTCAGCATCTCCAGCATGCAAAGCACCACATCTCCTGTGGCTCCTGTGACATCCACTGTGTGTTACACCACAGCTCCCAGCACACCCACCCTCACCCTGGCTCCCAGCACACCCACCCTCACCCTGGCTCCCAGCACACCCACCCTCACCCTGGCTCCCAGCACACCCACCCTCACCCTGGCTCCCGGCACACCCACCCTCACCCTGGCTCCCAGCACACCCACCCTCAATCTGGCTCCTGACACATCCACCCTCACTCTGGCTCCAGACACATCCACACCAGTTCCAGGCACATCTGGAATGGCCTCCAGTTCAGCCACTCTAGCCTCGAGTTCATCCTCTTAGGCTGATAGTGACTCAGAAGCTGAGGTAAGCATCAGTGTGATCATTTTAGAATACGTAAGCTTATAAATACGAGCCATACTCTTCACTATCATTGAGTACACGTTTGCACATGTTTTATTAAATCCACTGCTGCAATAAAGTGTCATTAAAGGTCAGTGCCATTTTTTTTGTCATTTGCATAGGCTGTTGATGACCAAGATGTGCCTGGATACCAGCATGTGGACAGGCTTGCTGAGTACCTGGTGGGGCTACGGGAGCAGACCTCTCTGTTTCTCAGCAACCACCAAGCCAGCAGATTAATTACACTGTGGGAGAGCCTGGATGACCGTGACAAGCAGCGACTGTTTGAAACAGATTATGGGAAAAAGCAACATGCAACATGGGAAAACCTGTTGCCAGCCATTGCATTGTTAACATGGATAAAGTAAAACCATGTTCCAGTGACTGCATTGGAATATCCAGCGCCTGCATCCAAAGCCAGGTACAAGTGAGGAACAACACTCAAGCCTCCGTACAGTATGGAGTAGTGAATCTATTCAATAAGAGAAAGTGAAAGGCTGGAATGCTGGTTGGGCATGTTAGGGGGTTAGAGGCAGTGGCGGACCTACCATTAAGGCGAACTAGGCAACTGCCTTAGGCCCTCACCCAGCAGAAAGCCCACGATAAATTGCCCACCCAGGCACTGATGGGACGGCCTAAGTCCATAACCAACCGGCCCTCCCGCAGATATCGTCGGTTGCGACAGTTTTCCTTGCTTAAGCGAATACATTATATACCTGTCATGATAACCAACGGGATTCACTGTCTGCTATTTATACTACTCCTAGTGACCTGTATTCACACTCATGGTTACTATTGTCTTACTATTTTCTAATCTCCTCCGTCAGTCTTACTATGTTTATTTGTTATTAAATGTTAATCACTCTAGCCTAATACTTGCATGTCTCGCTCGTAGACACCTTTAACACCCCTACACACACACACACACACACACACACACATAATCACACACCCAGCATGCAACACTACCATTACCACTGATGTTTACACCCCATCGTATGTTCTGTTCTGTTCATTTCTACAACAAAGTTCAAACCAGTGGCGCGATTGTGGCGACGAACTGCTTTCAGGAAAAGGAGATTTTTTTCTCTCTCGGCGTACTAATTAAGATAAATTGACAACAAAACAATTAGGACTTCCTACACCAAATGTATCGATTCAACAGGTTTCTATAAAGGGTGGAACCCTACATCCAAGAATTGGAACGAAAGAAAATCATGGCTAGCACGCTGTGAAGTGGCTAACGCGGTCTGTATTTCTTTATTTGTAGGCTACCGCTGTCACTTTTCATAGGTTGTACAGTGTGAATGTTCGCTTTTTGCCCTAACACTGAGTTATTTTCTTTGTGAAGACTTAGTTAGCTTTTGTAAGCCAATACTTTCGAGATCAGTCAATAAATATAGTTGGTTTTGACTTATATGTTGCCCCCTTCTTTACGTTGTTACTGGACATTTATGTGTCCTGTAAAGCTATGTTGCATCATACAACATTTGAGACATGTGGATAATGAAAAAGTGGGATAATTTAATGCGGAGCCAAATCATGTTTGCTTATGAAGGCTCCTGAATGCAACTTTCTTCCATATAACTAGCTACTGTAGCTATGTAGGTAGAGGGGAAATATTTTGATTGTGTGCTGCCATCTACTATACAAAAAGGTATTGCTGTATGAGTTAATCAGCCTACAAAAAAAATGATATTGCTTAATGTAGGTCGCCCTAATCATTATCAAAAAAATTGTGTACTCTTTCTCTGCTGACATTTATTCCTAAAGGCTCTGTAGTTATACATATAGGCCTAACCATCTGATACTAGCCCAGAGTTAAGCATATTCATCTAGCAAACTATAGGCCCTACCTTCCTTGGAGTGTTACAATAGCCAGTATCATTTTATTCAATGTGTCCATCCAGGCAAATTTGTGGATCCAAATGTTATTAAAAAACATATATAATGTTATTTCTTTGTAATCATCCAAAATTATGTTAAGTGTATGGGTATTTTGCATACATTGAGCGGGCAACGCGCCGTATATTAAGTGGGCCGCTCTGACAGACAACTCCCGGGCCACTTTTTCCCCCCAGTCCGCCCCTGCTTTGAGGTGGCCCTTTTTTTTTTGCATTAAAAGGACGGATGAAGAGGGCCCTATGTTTTCGCCTTAGGCCCCCAAATGACTAGGTCCGCCACTGGTTAGAGGTGTTAGGAAAGGAACGCAACAGGTCTCTCGCAACAGGTCTTTAGATTCTTGAAGATAGAGAGGGACACCCCAGCTCTGATAGCGTTTGATCATTCCACCATTGGAGAGCCACAAATAGAACAGTCTATAATGCAGGGACCTTGGAGGAACCAACTGAAGGGGCCCAAGTCTGTATGACTGAGCTCAATTCCATTCAATTCATGAAGTGTCGCCACATTCTGAACCATCTGAAAGGGTTTCACTGTGTTCACTGGGAGCCTATGGAGTTTTTCTCACAAGCTGGTCTCTAAATCTGATAGCATTATTGAATAATTTCTCGTTCAGGTTTTGTAATGCTTTCCCTCAAAGCCTGCCCCTGCTCTGAAATAGCCCCTGCTTTTGTCTGCACTGTCCTGGGCTTCCATTGGACTCCTTCTCAAGGGGCAGCCGTGGCCTACTGGTTAGGGTTTCAGGCCGGAAACCGAAGGGTGGCCGGTTCGATCCCCGACCAGTAGGAAAAATGTGGGCAGGGGAAGTGGTAGACCACTGCTCTCCCTGCTCTCCCACATCCACGGCTGAAGTGCCCTTGAGCAAGGCACCTAACCCCTATCACTGCTCCCCGGGCGCCACTAATGGCAGCCCACTGCTCCGGGTTAGTGTTACTTCACTTCACTGTGTGTGTGTGTGTGTGTGTCACTTCCCTGGATGGGTTAAATTTCAGAGTGTGTGTGTCTACACCACCTCTGCCATAGAGAGGACTTTCACTTCTCCTCCCCCCTCAGGCTGCTTCTGTGCATTTGCAAAACTTCTGCTTCCTTTTTTCTGTCTCTTAGATTGTTGTGAAAAGACCCTTTCAAAATGTACCAACCAAAAAGATGCCCAGGTGTCTAACTGTTAAGTAACAAGTATTATCAGTGTACTTGGGATTCAATTTTTTTTACAGTATCATACAATGCTATAGCTGGCAACAGGTTTTCACATGTTTAGGTGCCAGAGGTCAAACTGTCGACACCCTTTTGATGCATTTCATGTGAATGTGTTTTTTCTGTGCAATCTTGCAACATCTTTATAAGAGTTTGCACAATCTCCTTTAGTTGTTACTGCCATCAACTCTTCACAAGAAATACCTTGCACAGCTATAAGGCAACTTGTGGACTCGCAGGTTGTATTGGGCTTAAGATCACTCTTTCCGTGATATAGCAGAATTGTTGACATATCGAACATGGGCAGAGTTTATTTTGTCCACAAAAGTGGGGAAGTGCATTCAGCCTTTTGTCCACAAAAGGAAAAGCACCAAAAGTCAAATCAGCACAAGACATGCAATCATCCGTATTGTTTTCTGTGCAAAAAATGTGTTCTTTTCAATATGTTATTGGACTCAATACAAACTTGTGTGTGTTTCATGTTTATTCTTGTTGTATAAACACCACTGTCCAACTTCTATCTGTGGACATGTTGCTAAGGTAAATTCTTAAAATACAGCGTAATGCGCTGATATCAACTAGTATGGCTACTAATAAAAACTGTTAAAAACTAGACGTAATGCAAAGCGTTACAAAATATGATCGCCAAACTGTTCAGTAGGTTTTAACAAAGAATGAGTCATGGTTGTCAGTGTGTTTGTGAGTTTTTATGTGTTTTGTGTGTGTAAATTGGTTTGTGTTTCATTTTTATGTATTAAAGGAATTATTTGTGATAGATTTTGATGATTTGGTAATGTAATGTTTTGTGTACTACTTTTTTGTGGATTGTTTTGGTATATTTTTCTTTTGCAATGTAGTTTGCTAAAACAGGTCACATAAATTCAATCACATGCGAGATGTGGAAACAAAGTGAAGTTTCCAACCACCAACAGGTGGCGCTATAGGTGATATCAGTCAGGCATATGTACAGGCATATGTACTGGTTCGGGCCAGCGTCCACCCTAGGACATTTTCTCTGGATCAAACAATGTTCGCAAGAGTTATAAGAGACTTTGTGTTTTGTGGCAAGAACTAACTAGTTGGCAAAGTTTGAGGGTCTGCCACGCCCACACCTTGAGAATGAGAAAATCCAAAATAACTTTTAGTCGCCCATGGCTAAAGAGTAGCCAGACCACATTTCAAGGCGTTACCATTAAAGCTGTCGGAGGAGTTCGATCAGATCCGAGGTGTGCAAACGCCGTCAAAACGCATCTTCCACTCAAAATGGCCGACTTCCTGTGGACCTGCCACCATGGCGTCAAGAGACTTTTTGGTGAGTCCAAGCATGATGAAGACGTGTACCGAATTCAGTCAAGCTACGCCAAAATAACCCCAATGCGCAGGGGTTTTTGCAATGTTCTAGGGGGACTACAGAGCCATTTTGCTTCATCCATGGACAAAAACTCTACCGAAGATGGACGGTTACAGGCTTGATGTCCCTGGCAAATTTGGTAAATTTTCGAGCACTTTGACATATATTCGATTAAAACACCTAATTTTTGCTTTTTAATTTTTAACTAGGTGGCGCTATACATGTAATGACTGGTTATGGTATGTGTTGACATGGCCCCTTGACACAAACATACAAGAACAATTTGGCCCTCCAAGGCCCTACGGTTCTCGGGATATTCGAAGAAAACTGTGTCGCGCCACCTACAGGCCAGTTGGTGTATAATCATATAAATCAATTTATTGCATGCCCCCCCGTGAACGGAATTCCACGAAACTTAACGTGCAGTCAGAAGGTGTCATAATGATCCCACACCTCCGATTTCGTGCAGTTCTGACATTGTCAACTTACAATTAAAATGTTTTACAAGACTCCATTTTTGCTTTTTCATTTGTAACTAGGTGGCGCTATACATGAAATAAGTGGTAGTGGAATGGTTGACGTGTATGGAGGATTATCGGGGCCAAAACTAAATAAATAAATGGTTAAATACTTGGATAAATACATAATTAGATAACAAAATGAATAAAATGAGATACTAAATATATAAATGTTACATGAACTCGTGTGTGTATATATATATATATTTACGTTTTCATGTGTTCACATTTATTTATTTATACCTACATTTATTTATTTATACGTACATATATTTATTTATACTTACATTTATCCACGGTGTAACTTGCTTGCAGCAAAATAAATCCGTCATCCCCCGTTAAAGCCTTTGATTGGTGAATGAACAGTATTACACACCAGGCAGGCTCAACCAGTCGATCAGGCTCTATTCGATCCAGAGGGATACCTAATTTTGGCGTTTATGCATGCCAAGCGCCAGATTTAGTTTAATGAAAGTTATTGAGCATTATTTAAATAAATCAAGATGCCAGAATGTCCCAGAAGACTGCAGCGTGAGGCTGCATCCTTAATTAAAGAGGCCCTCAACTCGTCTACTACTAGTAGTAGTAGTATTTCTAGTAGTGTGATGAAATGTTGGGTTTAATGTGGCCTTAGCCATGGGTGCACTGGCCGATCGAGTAGTAGTCGTAGCGCTGTCGTTACCCCATCACGTCTATCTCTTCTTCCATAGTTTGCATCAGGCTGCTATTAGGATGTTACGCTGTAGCATGGTTCTTATGTTCTCAGTTTTTGAATCACCAGTGATGAAGAAAGTGTTTTGTCCGTCTCTTCATAAACGGAGTGACTAAGAGTAAGACCACATTTACACATAGCTGGGTAATTACAGAATAGAGAATATTTCTGCCCCTCCGTTCAAAAATAACGTCGTACACACAAGGTCGTTTTCAAAAAAAGTTTCTGTTTACATGAACCCGCATACGCCCCAAGCGCCATCATAACTATGCCACACCTGTAGGTTTGCATAAGTAGGCTGCTAATCCATTAAATTGGCTATGAGTCCTAGATGTGTGGATCCTTTACGTTTATTTGGCTACAACAGGTAGACAAGATGGAATGTAAAACTCGTAGTCCACTGGTGGAAGTGCAGGGGATACCATTGTTAAAGCCAATAGTCACACACTGGGGAAGGGTTGAGAGATTCAGCTATAGGGTTGAAAGAATGCAATCCTTCAATAAAAAACAACACAACACCAGGCTTAGGTCTCAATCATGTCTCTCTCCGCTCTGAAGGCCGGAGGACCATCTTTTATAGGGCACAATAATGTAAACATAGTGACAGTCAAGCAGTAATGACGTTACAACAGTCTCCCCAACAGTCTCCCCAACACATGACAACTCTCAGACTAGAGAGTTAATAGTTGGAGCTCCCCTTTTAGTCATGACAAGGAACGTTTACCCATTACTTTCTCCAGGCCACGAACATCTATACCCCTGACACAGACACAGTCTACTCTTATTAATACCTGATACCACTCTGCTGCATTTATCGCATGATAGTGCGCTTGGACACTCGAAAAAGGTTCGCAATATCTTGTATTTTCAGGCTAGAGAGTGCGAAGTGTTCAATTGTGCCAGACGAAGATCAAACAGAGTACGACCACCTCCAGGGTTTATCGCCTGTATCACTCAGCCTCATCTGCCTTTACCATCTCGCTGAGGATCGTGAACACATTTTCATCTATGTCTGTGTCAGTCAGGGCCGATATCGTTGATATAATCTCAGCGAAGCCCTCAATATGATTTAAAAAACAATGTGAATTGTCAGTGGCCTCCATCTCCTCAGCCAACATTTCGACTACTGTAGCATGCAATATTCCATTTATTGAATCCACACCGGGTGCTGTCATATTGAATTAGTCAAAAGCAGTCAATTCAAGTTGAACCACCAATCAGAGGCTTTAACCCGCCCCCTGACTTGGTGACAGGGGTTGACGGATTTATTTTGCTGCAAGCAAGTTACACCGTGGATAAATGTAAGTATAAATAAATATATGTAAGTATAAATAAATAAATGTAGGTATAAATAAATAAATGTGAACACATGAAAACGTAAATACATATACAGCCGCGGAAAAAATTAAGAGACCACTTCAAAATTATCAGTTTCTCTGGTTTTACTATTTATTGGTATGTGTTAAAGTAAAATGTACATTTTAGTTTTATTCTATAACCTACTGGCAACATTCCTACCAAATTTCAAATAAAAATATTGTCATTTAGATCATTTATTTGCAGAAAAATGACAATTGGTCAAAATAGCAAAAATGATGCAGTGTCTTCAGATCTCGAATAATGCAAAGAAAACATGCTCATATTCATTTTTAAACTACACAATACTAATGCTTACACTTAGGAAGAGTTCAGAAATCAATATTTGGTGGAATAACCTTGATTTAAAATCACAACGTTCATGTGTCTTGGCATGCTCTCCACCAGTCTTTCACATTGCCGTTGGGTGACTTTATGCTACTCCTGGCGCAAGAATTCAAGCAGCTCGGCTTCTTTTCATGGCTTTTGACCATCCATCTTCCTCTTGATCACATTTCAGAGGTTTTTTATGGGATTCAGGTCTCGAAATTGGGCTGGCCATGACAGGGTCCTGATCTGGTGGTACTCCATCCACACCTTTACTGGCCTGGCTGTGTGGCATGGAGCATTGCCCTGCTGGAAAAAACACTTCTCAGAGTTGGGGAACATTGTCAGAGCAAAAGGAAGCAAGTTTTTCTTCCGGGACAACGTTGTACTTTGCCTGGCTGAGGTTTGTAAAAGACCATAAGGGTTGAAAAAGCGGACTGGAGGTTCTTCTAAGTTCGTCTTCTCTGATGAGTCCGATTTCACAGTAGGTGCAAGACTCTCTGGCTTGTAGGCCTCTCCAGGTCTCAGTCTAACCATCAGACGACCATGTGTTGGGCAAAGCTGAAAATTGGACTCATCAGAGAAGACGAACTAGAAGACCCTCCAGTCTGCTTTTTTCAATCCTTATGGTCTTTTACAAACCTCTGCCAGGCAAAGTACAACGTTGTCCCGGAAGAAAAACTTGCTTCCTTTAGCTCTGACAATGTTCCCCAACTCTGAGAAATGTTTTTTCCAGCAGGGCAATGCTCCATGCCACACAGCCAGGCCAGTAAAGGTGTGGATGGAGTACCACCAGATCAGGACCCTGTCATGGCCAGCCCAATTTCGAGACCTGAATCCCATAAAAAAACCTCTGAAATGTGATCAAGAGGAAGATGGATGGTCACAAGCCATGAAAAGAAGCCGAGCTGCTTGAATTCTTGCGCCAGGAGTAGCATAAAGTCACCCAACGGCAATGTGAAAGACTGGTGGAGAGCATGCCAAGACACATGAACGTTGTGATTTTAAATCAAGGTTATTCCACCAAATATTGATTTCTGAACTCTTCCTAAGTGTAAGCATTAGTATTGTGTAGTTTAAAAATGAATATGAGCATGTTTTCTTTGCATTATTCGAGATCTGAAGACACTGCATCTTTTTTGCTATTTTGACCAATTGTCATTTTTCTGCAAATAAATGATCTAAATGACAATATTTTTATTTGAAATTTGGTAGGAATGTTGCCAGTAGGTTATAGAATAAAACAAAAATGTACATTTTACTTTAACACATACCAATAAATAGTAAAACCAGAGAAACTGATAATTTTGAAGTGGTCTCTTAATTTTTTCCGCGGCTGTATATGTATTTACGTTTTCATGTGTTCACATTTATTTATTTATACCTACATTTATTTATTTATACTTACATATATTTATTTATACTTACATTTATCCACGGTGTAACTTGCTTGCAGCAAAATAAATCCGTCAACCCCTGTCACCAAGTCAGGGGGCGGGTTAAAGCCTCTGATTGGTGGTTCAACTTGAATTGACTGCTTTTGACTAATTCAATATCACAGCACCCGGTGTGGATTCAATAAATGGAATATTGCATGCTACAGTAGTCGAAATGTTGGCTGAGGAGATGGAGGCCACTGACAATTCACATTGTTTTTTAAATCATATTGAGGGCTTCGCTGAGATTATATCAACGATATCGGCCCTGACTGACACAGACATAGATGAAAATGTGTTCACGATCCTCAGCGAGATGGTAAAGGCAGATGAGGCTGTGTGATACAGGCGATAAACCCTGGAGGTGGTCGTACTCTGTTTGATCTTCGTCTGGCACAATTGAACACTTCGCACTCTCTAGCCTGAAAATACAAGATATTGCGAACCTTTTTCGAGTGTCCAAGCGCACTATCATGCAATAAATGCAGCAGAGTGGTATCAGGTATTAATAAGAGTAGACTGTGTCTGTGTCAGGGGTATAGATGTTCGTGGCCTGGAGAAAGTAATGGGTAAACGTTCCTTGTCATGACTAAAAGGGGAGCTCCAACTATTAACTCTCTAGTCTGAGAGTTGTCATGTGTTGGGGAGACTGTTGGGGAGACTGTTGTAACGTCATTACTGCTTGACTGTCACTATGTTTACATTATTGTGCACTATAAAAGATGGTCCTCCGGCCTTCAGAGCGGAGAGAGACATGATTGAGACCTAAGCCTGGTGTTGTGTTGTTTTTTATTGAAGGATTGCATTCTTTCAACCCTATAGCTGAATCTCTCAACCCTTCCCCAGTGTGTGACTATTGGCTTTAACAATGGTATCCCCTGCACTTCCACCAGTGGACTACGAGTTTTACATTCCATCTTGTCTACCTGTTGTAGCCAAATAAACGTAAAGGATCCACACATCTAGGACTCATAGCCAATTTAATGGATTAGCAGCCTACTTATGCAAACCTACAGGTGTGGCATAGTTATGATGGCGCTTGGGGCGTATGCGGGTTCATGTAAACAGAAACTTTTTTTGAAAACGACCTTGTGTGTACGACGTTATTTTTGAACGGAGGGGCAGAAATATTCTCTATTCTGTAATTACCCAGCTATGTGTAAATGTGGTCTTACTCTTAGTCACTCCGTTTATGAAGAGACGGACAAAACACTTTCTTCATCACTGGTGATTCAAAAACTGAGAACATAAGAACCATGCTACAGCGTAACATCCTAATAGCAGCCTGATGCAAACTATGGAAGAAGAGATAGACGTGATGGGGTAACGACAGCGCTACGACTACTACTCGATCGGCCAGTGCACCCATGGCTAAGGCCACATTAAACCCAACATTTCATCACACTACTAGAAATACTACTACTACTAGTAGTAGACGAGTTGAGGGCCTCTTTAATTAAGGATGCAGCCTCACGCTGCAGTCTTCTGGGACATTCTGGCATCTTGATTTATTTAAATAATGCTCAATAACTTTCATTAAACTAAATCTGGCGCTTGGCATGCATAAACGCCAAAATTAGGTATCCCTCTGGATCGAATAGAGCCTGATCGACTGGTTGAGCCTGCCTGGTGTGTAATACTGTTCATTCACCAATCAAAGGCTTTAACGGGGGATGACGGATTTATTTTGCTGCAAGCAAGTTACACCGTGGATAAATGTAAGTATAAATAAATATATGTACGTATAAATAAATAAATGTAGGTATAAATAAATAAATGTGAACACATGAAAACGTAAATATATATATATATACACACACGAGTTCATGTAACATTTATATATTTAGTATCTCATTTTATTCATTTTGTTATCTAATTATGTATTTATCCAAGTATTTAACCATTTATTTATTTAGTTTTGGCCCCGATAATCCTCCATACACGTCAACCATTCCACTACCACTTATTTCATGTATAGCGCCACCTAGTTACAAATGAAAAAGCAAAAATGGAGTCTTGTAAAACATTTTAATTGTAAGTTGACAATGTCAGAACTGCACGAAATCGGAGGTGTGGGATCATTATGACACCTTCTGACTGCACGTTAAGTTTCGTGGAATTCCGTTCACGGGGGGGCATGCAATAAATTGATTTATATGATTATACACCAACTGGCCTGTAGGTGGCGCGACACAGTTTTCTTCGAATATCCCGAGAACCGTAGGGCCTTGGAGGGCCAAATTGTTCTTGTATGTTTGTGTCAAGGGGCCATGTCAACACATACCATAACCAGTCATTACATGTATAGCGCCACCTAGTTAAAAATTAAAAAGCAAAAATTAGGTGTTTTAATCGAATATATGTCAAAGTGCTCGAAAATTTACCAAATTTGCCAGGGACATCAAGCCTGTAACCGTCCATCTTCGGTAGAGTTTTTGTCCATGGATGAAGCAAAATGGCTCTGTAGTCCCCCTAGAACATTGCAAAAACCCCTGCGCATTGGGGTTATTTTGGCGTAGCTTGACTGAATTCGGTACACGTCTTCATCATGCTTGGACTCACCAAAAAGTCTCTTGACGCCATGGTGGCAGGTCCACAGGAAGTCGGCCATTTTGAGTGGAAGATGCGTTTTGACGGCGTTTGCACACCTCGGATCTGATCGAACTCCTCCGACAGCTTTAATGGTAACGCCTTGAAATGTGGTCTGGCTACTCTTTAGCCATGGGCGACTAAAAGTTATTTTGGATTTTCTCATTCTCAAGGTGTGGGCGTGGCAGACCCTCAAACTTTGCCAACTAGTTAGTTCTTGCCACAAAACACAAAGTCTCTTATAACTCTTGCGAACATTGTTTGATCCAGAGAAAATGTCCTAGGGTGGACGCTGGCCCGAACCAGTACATATGCCTGTACATATGCCTGACTGATATCACCTATAGCGCCACCTGTTGGTGGTTGGAAACTTCACTTTGTTTCCACATCTCGCATGTGATTGAATTTATGTGACCTGTTTTAGCAAACTACATTGCAAAAGAAAAATATACCAAAACAATCCACAAAAAAGTAGTACACAAAACATTACATTACCAAATCATCAAAATCTATCACAAATAATTCCTTTAATACATAAAAATGAAACACAAACCAATTTACACACACAAAACACATAAAAACTCACAAACACACTGACAACCATGACTCATTCTTTGTTAAAACCTACTGAACAGTTTGGCGATCATATTTTGTAACGCTTTGCATTACGTCTAGTTTTTAACAGTTTTTATTAGTAGCCATACTAGTTGATATCAGCGCATTACGCTGTATTTTGCGAATTTACCTTAGCAACATGTCCACAGATAGAAGTTGGACAGTGGTGTTTATACAACAAGAATAAACATGAAACACACACAAGTTTGTATTGAGTCCAATAACATATTGAAAAGAACACATTTTTTGCACAGAAAACAATACGGATGATTGCATGTCTTGTGCTGATTTGACTTTTGGTGCTTTTCCTTTTGTGGACAAAAGGCTGAATGCACTTCCCCACTTTTGTGGACAAAATAAACTCTGCCCATGTTCGATATGTCAACAATTCTGCTATATCACGGAAAGAGTGATCTTAAGCCCAATACAACCTGCGAGTCCACAAGTTGCCTTATAGCTGTGCAAGGTATTTCTTGTGAAGAGTTGATGGCAGTAACAACTAAAGGAGATTGTGCAAACTCTTATAAAGATGTTGCAAGATTGCACAGAAAAAACACATTCACATGAAATGCATCAAAAGGGTGTCGACAGTTTGACCTCTGGCACCTAAACATGTGAAAACCTGTTGCCAGCTATAGCATTGTATGATACTGTAAAAAAAAATTGAATCCCAAGTACACTGATAATACTTGTTACTTAACAGTTAGACACCTGGGCATCTTTTTGGTTGGTACATTTTGAAAGGGTCTTTTCACAACAATCTAAGAGACAGAAAAAAGGAAGCAGAAGTTTTGCAAATGCACAGAAGCAGCCTGAGGGGGGAGGAGAAGTGAAAGTCCTCTCTATGGCAGAGGTGGTGTAGACACATACACTCTGAAATTTAACCCATCCAGGGAAGTGACACACACACACACACACAGTGAAGTGAAGTAACACTAACCCGGAGCAGTGGGCTGCCATTAGTGGCGCCCGGGGAGCAGTGATAGGGGTTAGGTGCCTTGCTCAAGGGCACTTCAGCCGTGGATGTGGGCATGGGAGAGCAGTGGTCTACCACTTCCCCTGCCCACATTTTTCCTACTGGTCGGGGATCGAACCGGCCACCCTTCGGTTTCCGGCCTGAAACCCTAACCAGTAGGCCACGGCTGCCCCTTGAGAAGGAGTCCAATGGAAGCCCAGGACAGTGCAGACAAAAGCAGGGGCTATTTCAGAGCAGGGGCAGGCTTTGAGGGAAAGCATTACAAAACCTGAACGAGAAATTATTCAATAATGCTATCAGATTTAGAGACCAGCTTGTGAGAAAAACTCCATAGGCTCCCAGTGAACACAGTGAAACCCTTTCAGATGGTTCAGAATGTGGCGACACTTCATGAATTGAATGGAATTGAGCTCAGTCATACAGACTTGGGCCCCTTCAGTTGGTTCCTCCAAGGTCCCTGCATTATAGACTGTTCTATTTGTGGCTCTCCAATGGTGGAATGATCAAACGCTATCAGAGCTGGGGTGTCCCTCTCTATCTTCAAGAATCTAAAGACCTGTTGCGAGAGACCTGTTGCGTTCCTTTCCTAACACCTCTAACCAGTGGCGGACCTAGTCATTTGGGGGCCTAAGGCGAAAACATAGGGCCCTCTTCATCCGTCCTTTTAATGCAAAAAAAAAAGGGCCACCTCAAAGCAGGGGCGGACTGGGGGGAAAAAGTGGCCCGGGAGTTGTCTGTCAGAGCGGCCCACTTAATATACGGCGCGTTGCCCGCTCAATGTATGCAAAATACCCATACACTTAACATAATTTTGGATGATTACAAAGAAATAACATTATATATGTTTTTTTAATAACATTTGGATCCACAAATTTGCCTGGATGGACACATTGAATAAAATGATACTGGCTATTGTAACACTCCAAGGAAGGTAGGGCCTATAGTTTGCTAGATGAATATGCTTAACTCTGGGCTAGTATCAGATGGTTAGGCCTATATGTATAACTACAGAGCCTTTAGGAATAAATGTCAGCAGAGAAAGAGTACACAATTTTTTTGATAATGATTAGGGCGACCTACATTAAGCAATATCATTTTTTTTGTAGGCTGATTAACTCATACAGCAATACCTTTTTGTATAGTAGATGGCAGCACACAATCAAAATATTTCCCCTCTACCTACATAGCTACAGTAGCTAGTTATATGGAAGAAAGTTGCATTCAGGAGCCTTCATAAGCAAACATGATTTGGCTCCGCATTAAATTATCCCACTTTTTCATTATCCACATGTCTCAAATGTTGTATGATGCAACATAGCTTTACAGGACACATAAATGTCCAGTAACAACGTAAAGAAGGGGGCAACATATAAGTCAAAACCAACTATATTTATTGACTGATCTCGAAAGTATTGGCTTACAAAAGCTAACTAAGTCTTCACAAAGAAAATAACTCAGTGTTAGGGCAAAAAGCGAACATTCACACTGTACAACCTATGAAAAGTGACAGCGGTAGCCTACAAATAAAGAAATACAGACCGCGTTAGCCACTTCACAGCGTGCTAGCCATGATTTTCTTTCGTTCCAATTCTTGGATGTAGGGTTCCACCCTTTATAGAAACCTGTTGAATCGATACATTTGGTGTAGGAAGTCCTAATTGTTTTGTTGTCAATTTATCTTAATTAGTACGCCGAGAGAGAAAAAAATCTCCTTTTCCTGAAAGCAGTTCGTCGCCACAATCGCGCCACTGGTTTGAACTTTGTTGTAGAAATGAACAGAACAGAACATACAATGGGGTGTAAACATCAGTGGTAATGGTAGTGTTGCATGCTGGGTGTGTGATTATGTGTGTGTGTGTGTGTGTGTGTGTGTAGGGGTGTTAAAGGTGTCTACGAGCGAGACATGCAAGTATTAGGCTAGAGTGATTAACATTTAATAACAAATAAACATAGTAAGACTGACGGAGGAGATTAGAAAATAGTAAGACAATAGTAACCATGAGTGTGAATACAGGTCACTAGGAGTAGTATAAATAGCAGACAGTGAATCCCGTTGGTTATCATGACAGGTATATAATGTATTCGCTTAAGCAAGGAAAACTGTCGCAACCGACGATATCTGCGGGAGGGCCGGTTGGTTATGGACTTAGGCCGTCCCATCAGTGCCTGGGTGGGCAATTTATCGTGGGCTTTCTGCTGGGTGAGGGCCTAAGGCAGTTACCTAGTTCGCCTTAATGGTAGGTCCGCCACTGCCTCTAACCCCCTAACATGCCCAACCAGCATTCCAGCCTTTCACTTTCTCTTATTGAATAGATTCACTACTCCATACTGTACGGAGGCTTGAGTGTTGTTCCTCACTTGTACCTGGCTTTGGATGCAGGCGCTGGATATTCCAATGCAGTCACTGGAACATGGTTTTACTTTATCCATGTTAACAATGCAATGGCTGGCAACAGGTTTTCCCATGTTGCATGTTGCTTTTTCCCATAATCTGTTTCAAACAGTCGCTGCTTGTCACGGTCATCCAGGCTCTCCCACAGTGTAATTAATCTGCTGGCTTGGTGGTTGCTGAGAAACAGAGAGGTCTGCTCCCGTAGCCCCACCAGGTACTCAGCAAGCCTGTCCACATGCTGGTATCCAGGCACATCTTGGTCATCAACAGCCTATGCAAATGACAAAAAAAATGGCACTGACCTTTAATGACACTTTATTGCAGCAGTGGATTTAATAAAACATGTGCAAACGTGTACTCAATGATAGTGAAGAGTATGGCTCGTATTTATAAGCTTACGTATTCTAAAATGATCACACTGATGCTTACCTCAGCTTCTGAGTCACTATCAGCCTGAGAGGATGAACTCGAGGCTAGAGTGGCTGAACTGGAGGCCATTCCAGATGTGCCTGGAACTGGTGTGGATGTGTCTGGAGCCAGAGTGAGGGTGGATGTGTCAGGAGCCAGATTGAGGGTGGGTGTGCTGGGAGCCAGGGTGAGGGTGGGTGTGCCGGGAGCCAGGGTGAGGGTGGGTGTGCTGGGAGCCAGGGTGAGGGTGGGTGTGCTGGGAGCCAGGGTGAGGGTGGGTGTGCTGGGAGCCAGGGTGAGGGTGGGTGTGCTGGGAGCTGTGGTGTAACACACAGTGGATGTCACAGGAGCCACAGGAGATGTGGTGCTTTGCATGCTGGAGATGCTGAGGGCCAGACTGGCAAGACCAGATGTACCCGTTGGAGGACCAGGATTCGGAGAGTTCGCTGAATCCTGAAGGGCCTCGATGTCCAGCACTGTGGGGTCATCTGAAATGTCAGCAAAGCCCTCGTCATCCTCCAAGTTTTCCACCACATCGTGCTCCTCAATTAAATGGGCCGTCTCCTCGGAATCAGGGTGCATGTCCTGTAGAGCCTGACAAGTCTGCCTGAACAGGTACTGCATCCCTATGAGCTCTCCTGAAACAAAAGAGGTTAAGTGGATTTAGGGGTTTAATCAATACCAGGTGAGGAACTTTAATGAACAGTTAATAAAATATTGTAAAACCGATTTCAATTACCAATGTATTAATAAAAGCTTACCAGTGTAATGTGAGGGCGGACTGAACTCTGGTACCAGCTTACTGCCGAACAGCGATTCATAATCTCTGTTCACACAGTGAAGCAGTTCACCTGAGTAGCTGCACAAAGGTGATGGTCCAGTAGCCAGAGCCGCACCCGCACGGTCCTGGTTCCACCTATGCAGTCCTTCCAGGAGATAAATCTGAAAGTTCAGACTGTTGGCACTTGTTCCTGGAAAAAACATTAAATAATAAATTATGAAATATTCTTGCACTGTACAAATTATACACATGAGCCTACATGTGACAGCCACAAACCTGGTATGAAGCGGTTTAGATGGAGATGGAATGACTAGAGATGTGGAGCCTCTGGCACATCTGTACACAGGAATCTGTAAACCTCCCTTTGTAAGCTCCCTTGTTTTGATGTATAGAGCGACACCTGGTGGGTCCTGGATGCACTTGACATGCCTTCTCTGGACACTCCAGATGCGCTCCATCCTTTCCTGATCAAGCAAGGGAACTCCAAGGGTGTCCCTGCCAGTGGTACCCATGAGCATCTGCAGCAGCTCCTCCAGCATCCGAGTGGTGGTCTCCTCACCACGGGTCCTCCGCCGGCAATGGAGAGTCAGCTCGTCCCTGGTCAGATGCGTGTTGATGTCACTGTACACCAAGCCATGTGATTGAAGCTGCAGGGTTTTTGCTTTGCGCAACAGAGCTAAATCAGCTGCATCCCACTCAAATATGCACGCTGATAGGCGTGACATAAAAATAGGGAACAACTGATGAGCATCTGTTGTGCATCCCAGGGCAATTCGACGCATGTAGTGCCAGATATCCAGCCTTACAATAAGGTCTGGCCAGCCGCTGAATCTGGCCTTCAGCTTGGTCTGCCCTGCCTCAACACAGCAGCCACAGTCCACATATAATGCAACTGGGGAAGCCACACCAGCCTGCTGGTATCTCCTCACCAGGCCTGCTGCCATGAGGTCAAGGCCAGCTCCCTCCTGAGCGGTCATCACACTCATGAGTATCTGACCATACTCATTTCCCACAGAGGTGAGCCAGAGTCCTGTGCCCTTGGCTGTTCCGGCTAGCTTTTTGGTGATCTGAAACACATAAAATGTATAGGCCCACTGTGAGCAGAATTCCGAAATTCTGAAATACAGGCAGTAGTTCATTTCAGTGGCCTATTTTAAAGAAATTAAGGTCCCCTAACCTTTTTTGTTGAATCCATTTTTAGAATGGTGCCGTGGGTCGATGTCAATCGGGCCTGGATGTCCTCCAGCCTTGTCAAAATTTCCTGGCTGTAAACGGACAGGAGCCACTTACAGCTCGGCACCACAGCAGGCTCCGGAGGCTTAGAGAATGTGACTGGCAACAGTCCTGGACGCCGGAGGAAGTCCTTACAATCGGCGGTGAACCTCGCTACACGTTGAAGCCACTCCTCTGTGTGGCTCTCCCTCAGCTGTTTTAAAACCCGTGTTGGGCTTTTACCCTGGCCTCTCTCCCGCAGCAGCCGGATGACTCGGATGTCACATGCAAACCTGGGTCATAAACAGATATGTATTAGTGAGAATGCTTTACATATTTCTATTTGACAAGGCAAGAGAGACAAGAAACATTTCTCACTTTTTGGTGAGGATAATGCTGAATTCTCCTCTGTGAGCCAAGTCCAGTTGCGTAAGGACAGCCTGGCTTGAGGACAGATGGGTACATTTGCATTTGGTGCATATTAGAGACTCTGTCACCATCAGGTAGATCCGGTCCAAGTCCAGGACCCGCCGTGCCCTCTTGCTCAGGCCTGATCCTGTGAGTTGATGATGCCCACAGGCAGGGTTCGGACAGACCAACTTGAATTTCCACAACTTGTAGGGCATCCAGACAAGAAGGGAGTGAGCAAAAAAGCGGTCTGGAACAGGAGCCTGGTGGTACAGATTGGCTGGCTGTGGTGGATTGTACCAGAGCTGCAGGTTGTCTTGCAGTTCTAGTTTTCCTTTGGGCCCCACCTTAAATAGGCTCTTCAGAATCCATTTGTGGTCTTCAGGTGGGAGGCCCTCTGACCACAAACGAGGAAGAGGATGAGCTGTCCCAGTCCCAGAGTCTGCAGTCTTTGTAAACAATGTGTAAGACAATTATTATTTTTTTATATTATATAAGACATACTATACTGGTGAAAGACACTCCTGATGCTCTCTGTAGTATTACATTAAGTAAATGAAATGCTTAATGACTTACAGACACAGTGGCACACACTGCTATTGGACTTGGAACAGAAGCTTGAGCATCTGTCTGAGGAACAGGAGCCTGTAAAAGAATGTCAAGAAATTGACTTCACAAGAATGTATCAAATTTACATAATGTGGTGCTAAAGTCTTTGAACCAGAGGCAGAGTTCAGTAACGATGTCAGCCTGTCTGCAGCCTTTCACACCTTCCATACAAAGGCAGACCCCAGACCCCCTCCCCACTTCACATCCTTAACCTTGAACCTGACCCCCTCCCCACTTCACACCATGAACCTGACCTCCCAGACCGACCCCCTCCCCGTTACACACTTACACTCTGAACCAGACCAGGAGTTCAGCACAAACAGTTGCCGTTTATAACTGATTGAATACTCTTTAATAATCTTTGTGTGTAGAAATACAAATACTTGAACTGTATTTGAAAAGTGACTGTAATTGAATAATTACTCACTGAGACAGCAGTGCTGGCTGGAGAAGTGGTACTGCTTTCGGTGGGGATGGTGACTTGGCTCTGTAAAATAAGAGCATACATAACAATGAATACAATACACTACACTACATCATGTGTAGGTTCAATCAATCAGTCTCTATTCAAACTGGGTCAATCTATTTACCTGGGTTGGTTTTCTAGCTAGGCTTAGATTTGGCCTGGCCGCAGAAACATGAGCACCACCAAATCTTGACTTGTTCAACTGAAAAGCAACAAGGCAAACGCCTGTGTCGTGAGAGAACTATATTGACAAATTATCATTCAGTGAACAAAATGTAAAATATTTATGGTCAATTTATGAGGCCAAATACCATTAAAATATGTGGGGGTGGGTGCTTACGGCCCACAGACACCAGCAATGAACCTAAGGCCCTTTGGCCAGGACTTTGACTGGCTGCTGCTGTCTGCTGCCCTGCAGTGCCTTGAACCGGACCCACTGCTGCCGACTGCTGCCCTGCAGGCCCAGTAGGACTTTGCCTGGCTGCTGCCGTCTGCTGCCCTGCAGTGCCTTGAACCGGACCCACTGCTGCCGACTGCTGCCCTGCAGGCCCAGTAGGACTTTGCCTGGCTGCTGCCGTCTGCGGCCCTGCAGTGCCTTGAACCGGACCCACTGCTGCCGACTGCTGCCCTGCAGGCCCAGTAGGACTTTGCCTGGCTGCTGCCGTCTGCGGCCCTGCAGTGCCTTGAACCGGACCCACTGCTGCCGACTGCTGCCCTGCAGGCCCAGTAGGACTTTGCCTGGCTGCTGCCGTCTGCGGCCCTGCAGGCCCAGAGGCAGTACTTGCTCCAGTTGGCTGTAGAGACATCACAAATTAGTTTGCATATTGATACACACACACACACACACTTTTTGAGTCTTGAATTGACCAGTGTTAATCCACAAACACAGTGAGTGTGGAATCCACAAACACACGCCCTTACTAGACCAAACAAAGACCTCTGTCCTTGTGTCTGCATTGGACATTTTTCAATCTAGAAATAAAAGTTATACAATTGTTTGAGTTTTCATTTTCGTATGTGTAGTCACAGAGATATGATGTAACTGATTTGCTTTTTACATTTGGATTTCCTTGTGGGAACATTGCCTTTTATCCTATTTAATACATGTTATAATGACTTAATAACAATAAATACATTATACTGTGCCATGTATATAGTCATACCCTTTGATACAGCTCGTACCACTTCTTCTGCCTTGGTGCTGGCTTGTTCCCCCCCCCCCCCCCGGCAGGCCAGGATCCAGTGCTGGCAAACTTTCTCAAACGTGCCAACCATTCTGATTCTGACATTGCCTTGTGTGACTTCACAGATTTTGCCTTTGGTGACATAGTAATTGCACATTGTTTTTAATGAATGAAAATAACATAAATCCATGAAGAGCAGACCATCTTCCCTGTAATAGTATTAGCCCTATTCTCCACACAGGTGAACCCCCCTCCTCACCACTGTCTCCCTTTCCTGCCATTACCTGTACAACCTCTCAATATTTCGTTTATACATCTGAATTTAAGCGATTGTGCATAAAATACTCTTATTCACAGTCAAAACATTTCGTTATCATTCATTCATAGTCCACGTAAAAGCACCCTTAATATAGTTAACGTTATTTGACGAGGACTAGCGTAATTCCAGTACAGATAACAGAGTGATTATAAGATAGCTATATAGCTAAATAAATCGAAATGACAACAACAGGAATAATTACTTCAATACTTCAATACTTCAAGTTATATCGTACAAGACTAACAGATTATATTAGCAGACCATGAGCGAAAGCGAAATTGCAGTCAGAGAAAGCAGCTTAGGTAAAAAGCTAGCTAAACCAAGGGGAAATTACTTCAATAATTAAAGTAAATACGATCTGCAGGTATACGATTTATGTTATTGTCATGCATTTAAAAAATAATTGTATGCATCTATGTCGCCAAAAGCAACATCTCTAAAATATAGCGACATTTTAGTCAGATAAATTATAGCGTTTTAAAGGTAGAAAGCTAGCTATACACAAAACAATTATCCCATTCAGCAGTGTAGTTAATGTGTAAATACTCACCATGTCGACAAATTTCCTCGGTTTATTTAACTTGAAACAGCTTTAGAGGGAGGCTTGCTTCCTTGAAGTTGTTTGAATTACGGACGCATCTTCTGGCTATTTGAGCTATCCAGAGGTTTGCATTTTCGATTTGCCCGCCCCCCCATCCAGGTCCAGCGTCAGCTAAGTGACGTCGCGTGACGTCGCGCTCCAGCATTTCTGCCGTGCGTGCTGCCCGACGGCGCTCTCCAGGATTTCTGCCGTGATTGGTCAATTGTTATCAACTCTGCAAACTGGTGCGAACGTGATTGGCCAAATCTTTTCAGAATCTTTTCAGGTCTAAAAAAAATTAGCCGGTCGTGTAGTCGGCAGCTGGGGCTGTTAACCAGAAGGTGGCTGGTTCGATCCCCAACCAGAAGGACATTTTTTTTTTGCTGGTCCATCATAAGAGAGTCACTGTTACTCATTTTTCAGGCAATTGGGAACATAACTGACATTCAGAATACAAAAGGGACATTTGAGAATAATAACTGAAAAAAAATCTGTTTTTTTGCCTAAGTCCATACTGGTGCTCTCCCTTTGTGTGTTTGACCCTCAGTGACCTTTAATAGACGGCAGGCATATGGGGCCTACTCTGGTACATAAGTTAGCCATGTGGGCTCTCTGTGACTTAAAACAAGACACAGAGCAGTCATCGCTGCTGGTGTGTGACCCTCAGCAAAATTAAGATTCAAACACAGAAAAATACCTTCAAACTTTGTTTTATTTAGATATATTAAAAAATAGCAAATACAACACACAAACAAACACAAACAATTCCAAACATAACCACACACGGCGAACGTTGTGTGTGTGTGTGTGTGTGTGTGTGTGTGTGTGTGTGTCTATGTGTGTCTGTGTCTGTGTCTGTGTGTATGTGTGTGTGTGTGTGTGTGTGTGTGTGTGCGCGTGCACATTAGGGATTTGGGGGTTAACTGCAGCTGGAACCTGCCTCCTCCACTACGCGCATTCTTCTGGGTAGGACCCGGTTTCTGTTGAGGGCCCGGCGTCTGAGGACCCGGAGATGCTGCCTTACCAACTCCAATTCCCTCCTGGAACTTTCCAGTTTGTCCTGAAGAGATTTTCTTTGTTTTAGAAGGATTTTGCAGGACTCGCAGCACACTCGCAGAGTCATATCTAAACAACACAAAAAACATTCTGGTAATGGTAAAAATCTTAGATAATATGACACACACACACACACACACACACACACACACACACACACACACACACACACACACACACACACACACACACACACACACACACACACACACACAAACACACACACACACAGCTCCCCTCCCACCTCCCCCCTGGCTGACTGCCACACAGCTTTTCCAGCCACTAACCATCTAACTAATAGTTACAACTCAATAGCTAAACATACTTGTAATAACAGAACACTCACCGTCTTGAAAACTCACTGCAATCTTGAAAGAAATGTCTCTGAAATTTGTCTTTAAGAATCTTGCTGCTCCACTCTCCAGCTCTTTCTCCCACAAAATGGCGACAGAGTAGGTCAGGCTTATATACTGGGGAGAGATTCTGAGAGGCGGGTTCAGGCTTTGCTTCAGGGGGACTCTTGAAACAGTCAACAGAGGAATTTGAGGAATTTGAGGGTGCCTTGAAACTTTCTCGGTGTGTGTGTGAAAGAGAGAGAGTTGTGTGTGTGTGTCTGTGTGCCTGTGTGTGTGTCTGTGTGTCTGTGTGCCTGTGTGTGTGTCTGTGTGCCTGTGTGTGTGTGTGTGTTGTCTTTAGGTGTAAATGCAAGCTGAGTGCTGATATAAATGGCTGAATTCCTAGTGCTATGAGAGCTGCAGTGGTAGCACAGGAAGAGATGACAGATTTCTCCTCCTTTTCTGTCAGAGGCAACCGTGGCCTACTGGTTAGGGTTCAAAAAAAGAGGGGGAAGAGGGAAAAAGGGAGAAAAGAGAGGAGAAAAGAAGAGAGGAGGAAGGAGGAAGAAAATGTGGGTGTTTCTGCATCCATACCTATCTGAGAAATGCATTTCTAACTGCTTTAACAATATTTGGACCCACAACTGGTTTTGTCTGCAGATGGGATACGAACCTACGATTTGGGAATTATGAGTTCCGTTTTTTTCACATCCTCTCCGCGGATATTTATATCAAATTAAGAGCTCCATAAGTGCATTTCCCATAACTTACAGAACACATAAAATTAGTATAATTGACACAATAGGACACAAATCAGCAACATAAAAAACTATTAATGAGAACACATAACTCAACAACCCCACTATATTTCTATCTAAATTTAAACAATTGTCTCATACAAATACATTTGTGTTCTTTATGTGTAATAATTATTTATTTCTTCTCCCACATACTGTCATGACTTTGAACTTCTGTCGTCACGGCTTTTGTCATTGGCGACATCTAGTGGCCTAAAAACTTGTTTTATTATTTTCCTTTGTCCTCCTGTGCCACACCTGATTTATATTATTGTTATCAATCAATTACCCTTGTAGCTAGAGTATAAAAACCCTGTATTAGCTTGTCATGTCATCGCGACGTTTGCCCAGACACTCCTGTCCCGTGTGAACACTACTCCCAAGTGAGAATTCTCCTGTGCAGGGTTTTGCGTGGTTCTCGCCACGTTTCGCTGTCTCTCTAACAGCGGTCTCTGGAACTCTTTATTCTTTTTCTCCCGTGGGTGAGCTAGAGCTACATTTTCGTTAGCTTCCTTTGTTAGGCCTTTTTTTGCCATTCTGACTGTTCTTTTGTGCATTGGATTACTACCTTTTGGAAACTACTTTTGCGTTTGGATTATTCCCTGTTGGAGATCTTCTGTGCTTTGTATTCCACTTCTCATTTTTGCTGTCGACGTCTTCCCTTCTTATTATTGACTGTTTGACGAAAAACTAATAAACCAAAGTTTTGAGTTTATCTCTGCGTCTGGGTCCTCACTAGCCTACTGGGTTAGTCACTGGTTACCACGCCAGCGACCTGGGTTCGCATCCCGATCCCGCTAACCTAACACATACCTGTACCTGAAGAACCAGAATGTCCACTGCCAAGGGATCATCACATGCAGATCTTTCCATAATTCAGTGTATATCATTTTTATTGACTAGTTAATAACATGCAATGTTACTTTTATTAATGTTGTCCTTGGCATCATCCCTGTATATTATTTTTCATCATCATCATTATTATTATTATCATAACTGTTATTATTGTAATCTGTGTGCTGTTGTAACACACATTGTCATTGAAAAACCCCCTTGTACAGCAACACTCAGGTCACAGACAACACTCAGAATCAGAAATGGTTATACAAATGTGTATTTGCCACAAGGAGACTGGATACAAGACTGTAGGCACAGAGCCACCGTACATAGAACCCCACTAGGCGATAGGCATAAACACCACTAATAGCCAACCATGTATAACATAAAAGCATCCACACAATGTCCACACAAAAGCATGATACCGCCTTCCCCCCAAAAGGTATTATCAGTTTGCAATACTAAAACCACGCCCCACATATAAAATCCACAGAAAAAAAAACACAGCAATAGTGTCCCACACCAAAGAGGAGTTAGCCAAATCCAGTATACAATCCACACAGCAAGTTGCTACCGGCCAGTGTGGCAGGGACCCGCTTTGTCACTTTCAAGCATGGAGATGGATCTGCGCTGACCCGTCCACCAGGAACGCTCCCCAATAGCACTACGATGATGCGCAGCTCTCCCCCCACGAGGAATTTCCAACTACAAAGGGACACAATACAAACAAACAAACACTTAGAGCAGCCCACATGCCATTCAGTTGGGAGAACCAGTGACAAACCAAATGACCAGTGTGGTGGAAGTAAGAACCTCCCTTTTGCCTGGCAGCTGGAGAGTGTTGAGCAGTGTGTGAGTGTGTGTGTGTGCATGTGTTCTACCTGCATCTCTGTCTTTGTGTAGAGAGTTGAGGTGTGCGTGTGTACCTGCCTCTGTGCTTGTGTGCGTCTGTGTGTCGTTCCTGCATGTGCCTGTCTTCCTGTGACTGTGCGGCATGTGTGGGTGCCTGCTTGTGTCTGCGTGGCTCTCCTGCCTTTACCTCCACGGCGTGCCTGCCTGTGTCTGCGTGGCTCTCCTGCCTTTACCTCCGCGGCGTGCCTGCGTGGCGTGCCTGCCTGTGCCTGCGCGGCGTGCCTGCAAGCCTGCCTGCATGCATACACCTGGGTGTGTATCTGTGTGTGTTCGGTGCCTGTGTGCGTCTGTTTGTGCGTGCGTGTCTGCCTACCTGCATCTGTCTGTGCATGCCCGGTGGTGGGTGTCTGTGCGTCCTGGCCTGCATGTGCCTGCCTGCCTGTGACTGCGCAGCGTGCGTGTCTGCCTGCCTGTGTCTGTGTGGCTCTCCTGCCTGTGCCTACGCGGCGTGCCTGCCTGTGTCTGCGCGGCGGGCCTGCAAGCCTGCCTGAATGCGTACACCTGGGTGTGGGTGTGTATCTGCGTGTGCTCGGTGCCTGTGCGCATCTGTTTGTGCGTGCGTGTCTGCCCACCTGCATATGTCTGTGCGTGCCCGCTTGTGTGTGTCTGTGCATCCTGGCCTGTATATGTGCATGCGTGTGTCTGAGCGTGTGTGCATGTTATACCTGCATCTATGTCTTGTAGGCCTTCTCTGTCTAGAGTCTGAAGCACTTCCCGGACAGCCTCTGGCTCTCCCTGCCTTCTGCTGGGCTGATGCTTTACAGAGACTGTCAGCAGCAACGACTCCACCCCGATACGGGGGTTTGACACCTGTAAACACAGACACACACACATTCAATTAGTTCCCTTGATATGAACTAAAGAGGCAGGAGGCAACAGCAACTCCAAATAAACTTGGTAGGTGTGTTACCTTCCTGCCAATGACAATCCACTCTGTGTCTGCCATCTCCTCGTGTGACTTTAAAGATGTTGCCTTTGGTGACATATGCATGCACATTGTTTTTAATGCATGACAATAGCATAAATGCAGGAACATGAAGAGCAGACCATCTACCTTGTTATATGAATAACCCTATGAAAAACACAGTGGTGGCAAAAGCCACATAGGCTATACTTTGTCCATGTTTGAAACACAGCTCATGAATTAACCACACTACATATTACTAACAGATAACATAAGCAAAGGATTTGCTGATGAGAACGAGTGAAATTCCATGACATCAACAGTGAGAGTAGCTACCTAAACATGTGTAAAAGAGACTGTATTCATATGACTACCTCCCAATCAATTCGTTTGTACATCTGAATTTAAACGATCGTGTAGAAAATACTGATTCACAGTCCAAACATTCTCATTCATTCATAGCACTCGTAGCTAAAAGCCTCCTTAACATAGCTTACTTCCAGTAAGATAAGGGAGTGTTTGTAACTTAGCTATATGGCTAAATACATCGATACGACAACATAAAACAACAGTGATTGTAGAAACCTAAACATTTGTAAAAGAGCCTGTATTCATATGACTACCTCCCAATACATTATTTTATACATCTGAATTTAAACGATCATGAAGAAAATACTGATTCACAGTCCAAACATTCTCATTCTCATTCATAGCCCTCATAAGCCCCCATAATATAGCGAACTTCCAGTCATAAGGTAGTGTTTTTAAAGTAGGTAGATGGCTAAATACATGGATACGACAACATAAAACAACGGGTGAAATGAATTATAACTTAAGTTATATCATACAACACTAACAATTAACATTAGCAATGGAAACGCTGATGAGAACTAACGAAATTCCAGTCCGATAACAGAGTGTTTATAGCGAAATTCCAGTCGGATAACCAAGAGTGTTTGTAAGGTTGAAAGCTAGCTAAACATTAGAGGTTAAATTGGTTCAGTATCTAACAGCAGTGTGTTAAATGTGTTAATACTCAGCAGGTCAAGATAATCTGCCTCGGTTGATTGCCCGTAGTTTAACTTCACTCTTTGAATTACCTGCACGTAGAGAAATGCTCGCCCCTCCAGCATTTCTCCTGACGTTGCTCTGCAGGATTTCTGCCGTGATTGGTCAATTGTTCTCAACTCTGCAAACTGGTGTGAACGTGATTGGCCAAATCTTTTCAGAATCTTTTCAGGTCCAAAAAAAATTAGCCGGTCGTGTAGTCGGCAGCTGGGGCTGGTAACCGGAGGGTGTCCGGTTCGATCCCTGACCAGAAGGAAAAATTAGAAAATTACTAATTTTTCAGCTTTTTGCTGGTTTTTATATGGTTAAAAAGGGACGTTTGGGTAGGGACAATTGGGAACATAACTGACATCTGAGGCACTTTTGGGACATTGGGGTTTCCGAGAATAGTGCATGTTCGTCGGACTGACTATTTTGGCTCGGGGGGGTCTACCATGGAGCTCGCGCCACTACCCCCAACTTTTTGGGACAATTGAGAACATAACTGACATTTGAGAAGAATAAAAACCACAGTAACAGTGACTCTCTTAAGGTAAAGTAACAGTGAATCTCTTAAGGTTTATATTTTGCTGGTTTAACCGGCCGGGTTGGGAGTTCTTTCTGTGGGGCAGCCGTGGCCTACTGGTTAGGGTTTAGGGCTGGTAACCGGAGGGTTGCCGGTTCGATCCCCATTGGGACATTTGGGTAGGGACAGTTGGGTTAGGACAATTGGGAACATAACTAACATTTGAGGCACTTTCGGGACATTTGGGTTAGGACGTTTGGGAACAAGCCTTGCCTGCTTTGCGACATAGTCCGATCTCGAGACAATCGGACATTGCCTCATGAAAAAAGCTTAAATCAAAAATCTTGGTCGCAAAAAATTCCAAGGGAATAGGGGGACGAAAATGTTGTGAGAAATGCTTGGAACCTGTACCATCACGGTAGCATAGCGGGTAGGGCACAGCACTACGAACGTGAGAAGCACCGGTTCAAAACCCGTTAAGTGCAAGATATACAATATCACCTGAAAGCCACCGGTTCGATACCCGCTTCGATTCCCAGGTTACTGAATAGCTCCTCTTGTATCAGAATAAGCCTGACTCTCTATGAACACAAGTAGTTCTATATTCCCTACGAATCACCCACACTGGATCCTCCTCCACATTCAATAATTTATTATTTGGAGGCTAAAACTTTTTTGTGCTGAAAGGCAGCTTACTATTTATAATTTAGTTGTACTTAATATGTATAATGTTGCTGGCAACCGTGTTATTAAAGCAATAAGGTACTCGAGTCAGTACGGTATTGTCAATAATGTACTTGTACATGTACAGGTACCCTAGGGACAGTTGGGTTAGGACAATTGGGAACATAATTGACATTTGAGGCACTTTCGTGACATTTGGGTTAGGACGTTTGGGAACATAAATGACATTTGAGAACTATAAATACAAAACCTAAATTTTTGATGAATGAAAGTATTGATGAACCTGAAACCCCACCCCTCCCATTAATTGAGGGATGGGCTTTCGAATGAACCCACCCTAAAGATGCTATGTGCTTCGAGCAAAGAGATACAATGATTTAAACTTTTTGGCCTGAAGGGTTCTAAGGTTTTTCATATATTACTTTGGCCATGAGGGTCACACAGGGATGCAACCACTATGTACCCCCACTAAAGTGACCATGGCCTTTCCAACGAGCCTAATGTTGTTTGTGCCTAATGTAGTTTGTGCGTCCTTGCCTTGCAGAGATACTTTAATGCCAGAGGTCACATTTTATGGACTCATAAATCTAGAATGGAGGGTAGAGCGGTCACAATTCTTATGCCGCTACCCTAATTCAATCATTTCCTTTCCAACGAGACCATGTTCAACCTTGTACGTTATTGCTGGACCGAGGGAAGGGAAAGGTACAACCTGGGACCATGGGACATTTGAGTCACTCTTGGGACATATGGGTGCCCGAGAATGGTGCATGGTCGTCGGGCTGACTGTTTTGGCTTGGAAGGGTCATGGAGCCCTCGCCACCACCCCCAACTTTTTGGGACATTTGAGAACATAACTGACATTTGAGAAGAATAAAAACCAAGGAAAGTAACAGTGACTCTCTTAAGGTAAAGTAACTACTAGTCTCTTCCATATATGCAGGGACGTTGCGTCTTTTGTCCAGGGAACACCGGTTCGAACGGCGAGACGCAGGAACCTTCCTATGGCTAACTCCGTCAGGGAACCTGTGGCCAAAACGAAACCAACGCAGGCTAGTCCGACCTTAGGCGCTATGCGACATAGTCCGATATCGAGGCAATCGGATATTGCCTCATGAAAAAACCTTAAATCAAAAATCTAATTTCCAAGGGTGGAGAGGTAAAAGCTTATGAGAAATGTTTGGGACATTTGGGGGGCTTTTGGGAAATTTGGGTAGGGGATTTGGGTTAGGACAATTGGGAACACATCTCAAACTGCAATCACTTTTATCACCACAGGATGGCAGAAGCGCTCCATCTTAAAACTCATTATTACTAATTTTTCACCTTCTCACTGGTTTTCTGAGAGTCATTATTCCATTATTCCATTATCCACCATAAGAGAGTCATAATTACTCCTTTTTCACCTTTACAAGCTTATGAGAAATGCTTGGGACATTTGAGGCACTTTGGTAACAGTAACAGTGACTCTCTTAAGGTAAAGTAACAGTGACTCTCTTAAGGTTTATTTTGTGGTATTTGGGCATGAAAAGCATTGTTCCCTTATGTCCCGTGGCTCTGAAGGTGGTCTGGGACATTAAGGCATAAAAAGCATTGTTCCCTTATGTCCCGTGGCTCTGAAGGTGGTCTGGGACATGAAGGCATAAAAAGCGGTGTACCCTTGTGTCCCGTGGCTTTGAATGTGGTCTGGTACATTTGTTCATAAAAAGCGGTGTTCCCTTATGTCCCGTGGCTCTGAAGTTGGTCTGGGACATTTGGGCTTAAAAAGGATGTTCCCTTATGTCCCGGGGCTCTGAAAGTGGTCTGGGACATTTGGGGTTAAAAAGAATGTTCCCTTATGTCCCGTGGCTCTGAAAGTGGTCTGGGACATTTGGGGTGAAAAAGGGTGTTCCCTTATGTCCCACGGCTCTGAAGGTGGTCTGGGACATTTGGGGTTAAAAAGGATGTTCCCTTTTGTCCCGTGGCTCTGAAGGTGGTCTGGGACATATGGGCAAAAAAAAGCGGTGTTCCCCTTTGTACCGTGGCTCTGAAAGGCCTTTCGGAGGATTTTTGGGGCCTGTGGTGTCTTTTTTGGGGTCTTTGGTGTCTCTAATGGCCTTTCGTGT
>NC_137913.1:32408490-32438490 GCF_963457725.1 Sprattus sprattus
ACGCTTACGGCCACTGTGGGTCTGGAGCCACCTCTAGTTCGATTTCTGTGGAAACACCGTACCTGAGAGTACTTCTCTGATTAAGAATTTCTTAAGAGGGCAAAGTGGGTCAGAATATAATAATTTATTATAACAAGCACAAGTTACTTAATAACAGTACATCCAATCAAGTATGAAAATGAAGAACTAAAGCTAACCTAAAGAATACTTAGTCTAAAATACTACACGAAACATAAAAACACTTAAAGAACATGAACATACCTAGCTGCTGCGAAATGACTATACTCACACGTGTGTGAGGGAGATCTGAAGACAGAAGACTCCAAGAGCTTTGTCTGTCTTACCCTTAAATACCCATTTTCGTCCTGCATCTAAACCTAATGATAACCCCCCTTAACAGGATGTTTCTCAAGATGAGATTCACACATTAACAACCAAATGGAGGGAATTCCCTCCCCCTCTATTCAGGGGCATCTTCGCCCTCTCACAGAGGCCAAAAGGATCAAGTCTCTGTTACCTATGTTTTCCTTAATATATACAGCTGTAGAACTGAGACCATTTTCCCACTCAGATTGAGACCATTAAAATGAGTCCAAACATCATGCAGAAATCACTTTCTAATATCACATTAAGTTTGACCCTCTCATCCTCATTGTCCTGTTCCTAGTTTTGACCAACAGGAACAGAGATCTGAGATAAGAGTCTATGCAGGGGGCTGGGAAGATCAACACAACACCAACACAACAGGGCACCATAAAACAACCCCCAGTCCCACCAAATGACTTAATTAACAGAAGAATAATGCCATCTGTGATTTTCCACTTCAAAGAGCCATTTCATCCTTACACCAGTCAGCGCTCGTTTGCATGTATTAGCTCTGGAATTGCCACAGTTATCCAAGTACGGGTGGGAGCGATCAAAGGAACCATAACTGATTTAATGAGCCATTCGCAGTTTCAATGTCACGCCGTGTGCACTTAGACCTGCATGGCTTAATCTTTGAGACAAGCATATGTTACTGGCAGGATCAACCAGGTAGCTGCAGACAACCGGTGCAGAGCGGTGACCTCCCCGAAGGGAAGCCGCCACCCCCGTGGGAGTGTTGTGCATGCAGAGAGGTGTGGACCAACTCTGAGCGAGAGGGTACCGGGAGGACTTGGAGATAGCGTTTCAAGGCAGACCGGGGGGTTGGGGCGGTGAGTAGCCGGAGCCAACATCGCCTTTCCCGCCGCGGCCACCTGCTTCGGACGGCTCGGGTAGACGGGGCGTCTGAGTCTCGCTAGAGAGGGGTTCGGCGCGGTGACAGAGAGATCCGTAGAGCCCTCGGCGTCCCCGGCCTGGAGGCTGACCGCGGTGGCGGGGAGGTGGGACCTGTGAGACAGGGTGCCTCCCCTGGCGGGTCACGGTTTCCAATCGGTCAGAAGGTATAGGAGAGGAGAGGGAGGAGAGTGTGGTCAACAGTCCGCTTCAAACCGCTTGAAAATCGGACACTCAGAGGCTGAGTTACCTCTCGTGGAACTTTTTTTATTTTTCGTTCTGAGCCTAAGTCCACTTTTTTAGGGTGCTCTCGATTTCGCGCCGTCACCGGTGGCAAAACCTCTTTCTGTGATCCTCCAGGCCTTAGGGGGATTTTCAGAAGGTGTCCGAGAAAGGTGCATGGTCGTCGGACTGACCGTTTTCGGTCGGGAGGGTATTTTGTGGAGCGTCCGCCACCACCCCCAACTTTTTCGTACCCATGGTTAACCAAAACCCTATCCATGGTTAACCAAAATGGACTTAGAAAAAATCCACAGTTTTCAGACCTCCAGAGGGGTAGGACCCTGCTCAAAGGTGTCCGAGAATACTGCACCTTCAGCGGACATGCCATGAGCCTCTAGACCCCTCTATATCCTCCAGGAGGACCAGGATTTGAGGAACATGTGTCCGAGAACAGTGCACCCTCAGCGGACTGGCCCTGAGCAGCTACACCCCTGGTTACATCCTCCACAGGCACCAGGATGTGACAGAATGTGTCCGAGAATAGGTCACCTTCAGCGGACATGCCTTGAGCCTCTAGACCCCTATATATCCTCCGGGAGAGGGAGGAGAGTGTGGTCAACAGTCAGCTTCAAACCGCTTGAAAATCGGACACTCAGAGGCTGAGTTACCTCTTTGTGGAACTTTTTTTATTTTTCGTTCTGAGCCTAAGTCCACTTTTTTAGGGTGCTCTCGATTTCGCGCCGTCACCCGGTGGCAAAACCTCTTTCTGTGATCCTCCAGGCCTTAGGGGGATTTTCAGAAGGTGTCCGAGAAAGGTGCATGGTCGTCGGACTGACCGTTTTCGGTCGGGAGGGTATTTTGTGGAGCCTCCGCCACCACCCCCAACTTTTTCGTACCCATGGTTAACCAAAACCCTATCCATGGTTAACCAAAATGGACTTAGAAAAAATCCACAGTTTTCAGACCTCCAGAGGGGTAGGACCCTGCTCAAAGGTGTCCGAGAATACTGCACCTTCAGCGGACATGCCATGAGCCTCTAGACCCCTCTATATCCTCCAGGAGGACCAGGATTTGAGGAACATGTGTCCGAGAACAGTGCACCCTCAGCGGACTGGCCCTGAGCAGCTACACCCCTGGTTACATCCCTGGTTATAACCAAAATGGACTTAGAAAACACTGGAGGCCTACAGACACACACACCTCCCCAGACAGGCCTAAGAAGCCTCCTGTCTATTAAAGGTCCCCAAAGGTCAGAGAGACACACAGAGAGCTCCAAACACTGCCCAGTGTGTTGGGTTCACTTACTGGGAGGCCTACAGACACACACACCTCTCCAGTCAGGCCTAAGAAGCCTGCTGTCTATTAAAGGTCCCAAAAGGTCAGAGAGACACACAGAGAGCTCCCAGCACTGCCTAGTGTGTTGTGTTCACTTACTGGGAGGCCTACAGACACACACACCTCCCCAGACAGGCCTAAGAAGCCTGCTGTCTATTAAAGGTCCCCAAAGGTCAGAGAGACACACAGAGAGCTCCAAACACTGCCCAGTGTGTTGGGTTCACTTACTGGGAGGCCTACAGACACACACACCTCCCCAGACAGGCCTAATTAGCCTGCTGTCTATTAAAGGTCCCCAGAGGTCAGAGAGACACACAGAGAGCTCCAAACACTGCCCTGTGTACTGTATTAAGTCACAGCAAGCCCCAATGGCTCACACTTGTCTCCCTTTAGGCCCAAAAATTCTGCCTGCTATTAAAGCTCTCTGAGGGTCCCACAGACACACAGAGAGCTCCCAGCACTGCCCAGCACTAACCCTAACCCCCAGTACTGCCCTCAGCCCCAGCCCACTGCCCCCAAACACAGTGAGCTTCATGAGGCTCCCACAGACACACACAGAGCTCCCAGCACTGCTGGACGTCTAACTGAGGTCGCCATTGAATTCTAGATAGCTCGCTCCGTTTCTCACTTGCCGCCACAGCCTTCAGACGATCAGTCATCAGCACAAGTTCGCCTCATGAAAACCGGAGATTCATACCGATCTGCCACGCCCCACTGTGTGGTGTGTTTATTTAGTGTGTAGCGCAGTTGACTGTGTGGTGTGTTTGTTTAGTGTGTAGCGCAGTTGCACTACGGGGTGTTGAGCTGCTTATTATGTGTAGGTTTTTAAGGATGCAATGTGCATCGTGGTCCGTTGCTTCCGCCCTGTATAGCTTTTCCTTTATAGAGTCGAGCCTTTCTTTCATATTAAAGCTCTCTGAGGGTCCCACAGACACACACAGAGCTCCCAGCACTGCCCAGCACTAACCCTAACCCCCAGTACTGCCCTCAGCCCCAGCCCACTGCCCCCAAACACAGTGAGCTTCATGAGGCTCCCACAGACACACACAGAGCTCCCAGCACTGCTGGACGTCTAAGTGAGGTCGCCATTGAATTCTAGATAGCTCGCTCCGTTTCTCACTTGCCGCCACAGCCTTCAGACGATCAGTCATCAGCACAAGTTCGCCTCATGAAAACCGGAGATTCATACCGATCTGCCACGCCCCACTGTGTGGTGTGTTTGTTTAGTGTGTAGCGCAGTTGACTGTGTGGTGTGTTTGTTTAGTGTGTAGCGCAGTTGCACTACGGGGTGTTGAGCTGCTTATTATGTGTAGGTTTTTAAGGATATAATGTGCTTTGTGATCGTGCTTCCGCCCTGTATAGCTTTTCCTTTATAGAGTCGAGCCTTTTTTCATACCGGGGAATCATTCACAACTTAGGACAGAGTTGCTTCAGTTGGGATTTGAACCTGCAATTCTCAGATGGTTTTCTGGAATCTTACCCTTTGCGGGTTTCGAACCTGTGCTCATCAGGTCTGTGGTGCCGCGCCCTACACACTAAGCCACCGTGCTGGTACAGAATTCCGCCTGTCAGTGCGCCCAAATCACCGATTCCTCACCCCATATTTTCCCAGGCTCTTTCTCTTTCAATCTTTCTCTCTCTCAGAGTTGCTTCATGTGGGGTTCGATCCTACGATTTTCAGGTGGTTTCGTCGAAACTAACACCTTTAATGGGTGGTTTCACCGAGACTTGCCCTTCGCGGGGTTCGAACCTGTGCTTCTCAGGTACCTCAGCCACTAATATGCCTCTCCCCACTCATCCGGGGCAAATTCTCGCTAGAGAAGGGTTCGGCGCGGTGACAGAGAGCTCCGTAGAGCCCTCGGCGTCCCCGGCCTGGAGGCTGACCGCGGTGGCGGCGAGGTGGGACCTGTGAGACAGGGTGCCTCCCCTGGCGGGTCACGGTTTCCAATCGGTCAGAAGGTTTAGGAGTGGAGAAGGAGGAGAGTGTGGTCAACAGTCCGCTTCAAACCGCTTGAAAATCGGACACTCAGAGGCTGAGTTACCTCTTTGTGGAACTTTTTTTATTTTTCGTTCTGAGCCTAAGTCCACTTTTTTAGGGTGCTCTCGATTTCGCGCCGTCACCCGGTGGCAAAACCTCTTTCTGTGATCCTCCAGGCCTTAGGGGGATTTTCAGAAGGTGTCCGAGAAAGGTGCATGGTCGTCGGACTGACCGTTTTCGGTCGGGAGGGTATTTTGTGGAGCCTCCGCCACCACCCCCAACTTTTTCGTACCCATGGTTAACCAAAACCCTACCCATGGTTAACCAAAATGGACTTAGAAAAAATCCACAGTTTTCAGACCTCCAGAGGGGTAGGACCCTGCTCAAAGGTGTCCGAGAATACTGCACCTTCAGCGGACATGCCATGAGCCTCTAGACCCCTCTATATCCTCCAGGAGGACCAGGATTTGAGGAACATGTGTCCGAGAAGAGTGCACCTTCAGCGGACTGGCCCTGAGCAGCTACACCCCTGGTTACATCCTCCACAGGCACCAGGATGTGACAGAATGTGTCCGAGAATAGGTCACCTTCAGGGGACTGGCCCTGAGCAGCTACACCCCTGGTTACATCCTCCAAAAGCACCAGGATGTGACAGAATGTGTCCGAGAATAGGTCACCTTCAGCGGACTGACCATGTGCAGCTACACCCCTAGTTACATCCTCCACAGGCACCAGGATGTGACAGAATGTGTCCAAGAATAGGTCACCTTCAGCGGACTGGCCATGTGCAGCTACACCCCTAGTTACATCCTCCACAGGCACCAGGATGTGACAGAATGTGTCCGAGAATAGGTCACCTTCAGCGGACAGGCCATGTGCAGCTACACCCCTAGTTACATCCTCCACAGGCACCAGGATGTGAACATAATGTGTCCGAGGACAGAGCACCATCAACGGACTCTTTACCAGCTTCGAGTCCCTTGTTTTCGACTTCCAGAGGCACCATAATGTCAAAAACATGTGTCCGCCAAAGATTCACCATCAACTGACTCTCTGCGAGCTTCGAGTCCCTTGTTTTCGACTTCCAGATGCACCATAATGTCAAAAACATGTGCCCGAGAAAGATGCACCTTCAACGGACTCTCTATGAGCTTCTGGGGCCTTGTTACAATCCTCCAGGAGGCTTCTGAAAAGGAGCTCTCTAGTCCCGAGATGGTACCCGGTGGCAAAACCTCTTTTTGGCATCCTCCAAGCTTAAGGGGAATCCTCAGAGAGTGTCCGAAAAAAGTGCACTGTCGTCGGACTGACCGTTTTGGCTCGGGAGGGTAGGCCATGGAGCTCGCGCCAGCACCCCCAACTTTTTTTTACCCATGGTTAACCAGTAACTATGAGTCTCTTAAGGTTCCATAAGAGAGTCATACTATGACTCTTATGGAAAAGTAACTATGACTCTGTCATAGGGTCGGGGCAAAAACGAATCTCAAGAACATTAAGGCTAAATAAATATCAGAGTTGATCCAAATGATTGAGGGAAGTTGGCTAGCAATAACCCCAATTATGGGATAAAGATTGGCTCTGAAAGAGGAAATAGCCTGGAAATTTACTGTGGGAGGAATCGGTGACTTGGTCGCACTGACAGGTGGGATTCTGTATCATCACGGTGGCTCAGTGGGTAGGGCGCGGCACCACGAACCTGAAGAGCACAGGTTCGAAACCCGCAAAGGGTAAGATTTCAGAAGAACATCTGAGAATCGCAGGTTCAAATCCCACCTGAAACAACTATGTCCTAAGTTGCATATGAATCCCCGGAGAAAAATCAGCAAACTCAGCAAACTCTGTGAAAAGAACCTGGGAAGTTCTTTAAACAGAAAATATAATATTTTGTTTTTATCTTTTTTTAAAGCCATTCGTCTCACACGTTTCACCCTAGAAAGGCGCCCGGTGTACGCCGGAGTATCCTTTCTGCCCCCGGTGATTTCGTAAAGCATCCCAGGTGCTGAGGTCCCACGGGGCCTCTACTTGGGAGGGTAGGGAATTTCGGTCGACCCCTCCCGCTGGCAGGCCGTTGCTGAGGATTGTGTAAATCAGTTGTAAAAGTCACACAGCAATCATATAATATAAAATTATATGTTTTTCGGTTTCCTAACCGTTGTCGGCAGTGGAAGTCGATTGTAAAAATCACAGGTACGGTGTTGCACCCCGCACAGTAACCGGAACCCCACGGGGTGGGCAGAGAAATCTGCCAGAACATCCAGCAGGAATGGCTGCGATGAAGAAGGGCAAGACCACAGGTCGCAAGGCTAAGTGGTCTGTAATAGAACTAAAAACTTTGATGGAGATGGAGGAGGCTCTCGAGCAAGGCCAATACTCTGTATATTACATGAATGTGGAAATTGCAAGTCAGCTTCCAGGTAGGTCCTCCCACGAAGTGAAAGAGAAAAGACAGTGCATGAGACGGCAATCTCACAGGAGAAGCACTAAGCTCTTACTGCAGCCAACAGAGGCAAACCTGGAGAGGCAGGAAATCCCTGCTGAACTCAATCTGCTGATACAGCCACGAGGGTTACAAGCAGTAACTGGCCTCAACAGAAAATTAAGGTGGCAAGCTGGTGCTCTCATTGACATGTACACTCACGAACACGAAATCAGGCGGGCGCTCACACTGGCAAGCAGGAAGGACCCGGGCGCAGCAGTGGCCATTGAGACCGCTACGGCGATGGTGATAAGGGAGGCGAGAAGAAAAGGGGCTTTTTTTTGGCGAAATTTTTCATGGGAGTCTGCCTGGGAGTGTGCCTGCAGTCTGCCTGGGATTCTGCCTGCACTCTGCCTGTGTGTGTGTGTGTCTTCAGGACCGTGGAGAGCAGCAGTCATTGGTCTGCCTCCAGCAGTCATTTGGCTACCTTAGAGAGTCAGGAGCCGGCAGCCCGCTAGGGCCGCGGGCGACCTGTCACCAAGCGCGTCCCTCAAGGCGGTGAGTTGACCCACGGACCAGCACAAGTTCGCCTCATGAAAACCGGAGATTCCTACCGATATGCCACGTCCCACTGTGTGGTGTGTTTGTTTAGTGTGTAGCGCAGTTACACTACGGGGTGTTGAGCTGCTTATTATGTGTAGGTTTTTAAGGATGCAATGTGCATTGTGGTCCGGTGCTTCCGCCCTGTATAGCTTTTCCTCTTAAGCTTTTCACTTTAATATAAAGTATTCAAACCCTACTTTGTAGGATGTCACTCAAGATAGTTAAGGATCCTCTCAGAACACTCTTACAAAGTCTCGACGCGAGAGCTTTTGCACTGCTCTTAGAAAGTCCCATTCTCTTGAGGATCTTGTTGTTGGGTTTATGCCAGAGGCCCCTCGCTCCCAGTGGAAATCCGTGTATTTCCACTTCCTCTACACCCATGACCTGTTTCACCAAGTTCTTGATGGGTTTGTAGTGCTTTACTTTCTCTCGGCCTGCGAGTTTTAGTGTGTTGATGTTCCTTTCAAACCGCACTGTCACATCCAGCACCATTGCCTTACCATCTTTGCAAAAGACCAAGTCTGGGTGTCTCACATTTGGTCTGCTTCCAAATTCTTTCTCCCTGTGGACAACCCAGCCCTGCTTCTTCGCAGCGACTGCCAGTCGATGGCATGCAAAATTGTGTCGCTCCAGTCGTTTCGCCCTACCGCTGGGACATGCTCCGAGGAGGTGTGAGGCGGACTCAAGCCTCGCGTGACAGCCTCGGCAACTCGCGTTCCACTTGCTTTGGCCCCTTGCCATAAATTCCCTGGTAGGGTAGACGTTCGCTTGTAGCTGTAGTGCTTGTGAGCAGAATTTGTGTTGCACTTTTGGGAGTTTGGAGAGCCAGGCATTAGACTCTGGAGAGTCTTTGAACCAGGCTATTCCAACTCCCTGCACCGATTTGCCTGCCCACCGGTCGAACTCTACATCTTGCCACTCGCATGGTCTCTTGTACTGGGATAGCTGAGGGGCCCCATCTGCTTCAGTAACGTTCGTTACTGGCACACCCTCTGGAGTTGGTAATTTCTCCAGTTGCCCGCCCGCTTTGAGCCAAGCTCTTCTCCAGTCCTCCAGCCCGTTCTGGTCCCAGGCTATCTTTCTGATGACTTCATCATCAGAGTGCAAAAGTTTCCACAACCGCTTTGCCTGCATAGCAGGAATAACGGCGCTCAACTTTTGTAGCCCCAGACCTCCGTCTCTCGCTCTAGCATAGAGCAACCCATCACATGTGGTCTGCGCTAGACCCAGCCATGTTTTTACTGTGCTACGTAGTAGCCGGTCCAGCAGTCGCAGCCGAACTATACTGTAGTCGCAGTGGTCGGCCCGGTAGAAATGCCTGGGGATTATGAAGGTCTTAAGCAGCCAAATCTTTTGAGGGGCAGTTAATGGTGTCGCCCCTACCTTATCCAGCGCCACTTGTAACTCTTTGAGAATGTCGGGTTTCTCGAGGCCCCTCACTGGACCGACCTGAATTCCCAGATATCTTACCGCCCTTCCACTTTCAACCATTTCTATTGGTGTCCCCTCGATCTGCCAGGGGGGACAGTCATTCACTTTCATTTTCATGCTGTGTTTCAAGGGGGTAACCATGAAGCCGAAGCACTTGCTTGCGTGCACCTTAAGCCCCGTCAGGGCACAGAAGTCATTCAGTGTGTCGCTGACCAGCACCAGGTCATCTGCGAATGCAAGCGAGACCAGCTTTGTGTCTGCGATCTTTACTCCCTTACCGAGGCTTTCCAGTGTGTGGAGCAGTGGATCAAGAGCCAGATTGAAAAGCAATGGGGACAGTGGGTCACCCTGCTTCACACCGACTTTCATTGCAATGGGTTCAGATTGTTCTCCCCCGGCTTCAATGCAAGTTACGCCCCCGTCGTACGAGCTTTGTATTGTGTTTATGATGTGTTCATCCAGACCTCTCTGCCTGAGCACTGCAAGCAAGTGCTCGTGTGTCACCGTATCGAAAGCCTTTGCCACGTCCACGAGCACCACCGCTAGTGACTTTCTCTCCCTCCTGCTGGCTTTAACCAGACTTTGAAGGATGTGAAGATTCTCACTACAGCCAGGAGAGTCCCTTAACCCTCGCTGCCTGTCGTGGATAGTGCAGGCTTTCGTAAGGCGCCCATTTAGCAGTCGTGAGAACAGCCGCATCAGCATCGAGCCGATAGTGATTGGGCGCCAGTTATTTGGGTCATTCAACAGCAGAGGGTCGGAGGTCTTTGGTATCAGTACAGTTCTCGCGGGCTTTACACACTGAGGTATGAACCCCGCCGCAAGCCAGCTGCCAAAGAGTTTTGATAGCTTCACACCCTTCGGGTCCCAGAGGAGTAGGTCATCCCGCCCGATGCCGTCCGTGCCTGGTGCCGATTTCCTGTCCGTCTTTCTGAGGTGTGTGAGCACCTCTTCGGGGGTGAACAGGGTGGAGAAGTGTTCGTTGTCCGCCCCGCTGGCGGCCTTAAAGCCTCCCAAGCCCTTGAAGGCACCTTCTGACACCATCCAACGCCTTTCAAACACTTCGTGTAATTGAGGCAGCAGGACTGGGCAGTCGGTCGCTTAGCCGGGTCCGTACTCATTAGTTTTCTGAGTTTATGGACCTCATCCCTCTTCATTTCTCGCTTGCTTCGGGGCTTCATCGGCTCGCCAGCTTTGCTGTTCTTTTTGGTCGCTGGACCTTTTCTTCTCGCCTCCCTTATCACCATCGCCGTAGCGGTCTCAATGGCCACTGCTGCGCCCGGGTCCTTCCTGCTTGCCAGTGTGAGCGCCCGCCTGATTTCGTGTTCGTGAGTGTACATGTCAATGAGAGCACCAGCTTGCCACCTTAATTTTCTGTTGAGGCCAGTTACTGCTTGTAACCCTCGTGGCTGTATCAGCAGATTGAGTTCAGCAGGGATTTCCTGCCTCTCCAGGTTTGCCTCTGTTGGCTGCAGTAAGAGCTTAGTGCTTCTCCTGTGAGATTGCCGTCTCATGCACTGTCTTTTCTCTTTCACTTCGTGGGAGGACCTACCTGGAAGCTGACTTGCAATTTCCACATTCATGTAATATACAGAGTATTGGCCTTGCTCGAGAGCCTCCTCCATCTCCATCAAAGTTTTTAGTTCTTTTACAGACCACTTAGCCTTGCGACCTGTGGTCTTGCCCTTCTTCATCGCAGCCATTCCTGCTGGATGTTCTGGCAGATTTCTCTGCCCACCCCGTGGGGTTCCGGTTACTGTGCGGGGTGCAACACCGTACCTGTGATTTTTACAATCGACTTCCACTGCCGACAACGGTTAGGAAACCGAAAAACATATAATTTTATATTATATGATTGCTGTGTGACTTTTACAACTGATTTACACAATCCTCAGCAACGGCCTGCCAGCGGGAGGGGTCGACCGAAATTCCCTACCCTCCCACGTAGAGGCCCCGTGGGACCTCAGCACCTGGGATGCTTTACGAAATCACCGGGGGCAGAAAGGATACTCCGGCGTACACCGGGCGCCTTTCTAGGGTGAAACGTGTGAGACGAATGGCTTTAAAAAAAGATAAAAACAAAATATTATATTTTCTGTTTAAAGAACTTGCCAGGTTCTTTTCACAGAGTTTGCTGAGTTCTGTTACAGAGTTTGCCACGTTCTGTTTACAGAGTTTGCCTCACTCCGTTTACAGAGTTTGCCACATTCTGTTTACAGAGTTTGCCGGGTTCTGTCTTCAAAGTATGCCATGTTCTGCTTACAGAGTTTGCCACGTTCTGTTTACAGAGTTTGATTGCAATTTGTGTGTTATTTTTCTCCGGGGATTCATATGCAACTTAGGACATAGTTGCTTCAGGTGGGATTTGAATCTGCGATTCTCAGATGATCTTCTGAAATCTTACCCTTTGCGGGTTTCGAACCTGTGCTCTTCAGGTTCGTGGTGCCGCGCCCTACCCACTGAGCCACCGTGCTGATACAGAATCCCACCTGTCAGTGCGACCAAGTCACCGATTCCTCCCACAGTAAATTTCCAGGCTATTTCCTCTTTCAGAGCCAATCTTTATCCCATAATTGGGGTTATTGCTAGCCAACTTCCCTCAATCATTTGGATCAACTCTGATATTTATTTAGCCTTAATGTTCTTGAGATTCGTTTTTGCCCCGACCCTATGACAGAGTCATAGTTACTTTTCCATAAGAGTCATAGTATGACTCTCTTATGGAACCTTAAGAGACTCATAGTTACTGGTTAACCATGGGTAAAAAAAAGTTGGGGGTGCTGGCGCGAGCTCCATGGCCTACCCTCCCGAGCCAAAACGGTCAGTCCGACGACAGTGCACTTTTTTCGGACACTCTCTGAGGATTCCCCTTAAGCTTGGAGGATGCCAAAAAGAGGTTTTGCCACCGGGTACCATCTCGGGACTAGAGAGCTCCTTTTCAGAAGCCTCCTGGAGGATTGTAACAAGGCCCCAGAAGCTCATAGAGAGTCCGTTGATGGTGCATCTTTCTCGGGCACATGTTTTTGACATTATGGTGCATCTGGAAGTCGAAAACAAGGGACTCGAAGCTCGCAGAGAGTCAGTTGATGGTGCATTTTTGGCGGACACATGTTTTTGACATTATGGTGCCTCTGGAAGTCGAAAACAAGGGACTCGAAGCTGGTAAAGAGTCCGTTGATGGTGCTCTGTCCTCGGACACATTATGTTCACATCCTGGTGCCTGTGGAGGATGTAACTAGGGGTGTAGCTGCACATGGCCTGTCCGCTGAAGGTGACCTATTCTCGGACACATTCTGTCACATCCTGGTGCCTGTGGAGGATGTAACTAGGGGTGTAGCTGCACATGGCCAGTCCGCTGAAGGTGACCTATTCTCGGACACATTCTGTCACATCCTGGTGCCTGTGGAGGATGTAACTAGGGGTGTAGCTGCACATGGTCAGTCCGCTGAAGGTGACCTATTCTCGGACACATTCTGTCACATCCTGGTGCCTGTGGAGGATGTTACTAGGGGTGCAGCTGCACATGGCCAGTCCGCTGAAGGTGACCTATTCTCGGACACATTCTGTCACATCCTGGTGCTTTTGGAGGATGTAACCAGGGGTGTAGCTGCTCAGGGCCAGTCCCCTGAAGGTGACCTATTCTCGGACACATTCTGTCACATCCTGGTGCCTGTGGAGGATGTAACCAGGGGTGTAGCTGCTCAGGGCCAGTCCGCTGAAGGTGCACTCTTCTCGGACACATGTTCCTCAAATCCTGGTCCTCCTGGAGGATATAGAGGGGTCTAGAGGCTCATGGCATGTCCGCTGAAGGTGCAGTATTCTCGGACACCTTTGAGCAGGGTCCTACCCCTCTGGAGGTCTGAAAACTGTGGATTTTTTCTAAGTCCATTTTGGTTAACCATGGGTAGGGTTTTGGTTAACCATGGGTACGAAAAAGTTGGGGGTGGTGGCGGAGGCTCCACAAAACACCCTCCCGACCGAAAACGGTCAGTCCGACGACCATGCACCTTTCTCGGACACCTTCTGAAAATCCCCCTAAGGCCTGGAGGATCACAGAAAGAGGTTTTGCCACCGGGTGACGGCGCGAAATCGAGAGCACCCTAAAAAAGTGGACTTAGGCTCAGAACGAAAAATAAAAAAAGTTCCACAAAGAGGTAACTCAGCCTCTGAGTGTCCGATTTTCAAGCGGTTTGAAGCGGACTGTTGACCACACTCTCCTCCTTCTCCACTCCTAAACCTTCTGACCGATTGGAAACCGTGACCCGCCAGGGGAGGCACCCTGTCTCACAGGTCCCACCTCCCCGCCACCGCGGTCAGCCTCCAGGCCGGGGACGCCGAGGGCTCTACGGAGCTCTCTGTCACCGCGCCGAACCCTTCTCTAGCGAGAATTTGCCCCGGATGAGTGGGGAGAGGCATATTAGTGGCTGAGGTACCTGAGAAGCACAGGTTCGAACCCCGCGAAGGGCAAGTCTCGGTGAAACCACCCATTAAAGGTGTTAGTTTCGACGAAACCACCTGAAAATCGTAGGATCGAACCCCACATGAAGCAACTCTGAGAGAGAGAAAGATTGAAAGAGAAAGAGCCTGGGAAAATATGGGGTGAGGAACCGGTGATTTGGGCGCACTGACAGGCGGAATTCTGTACCAGCACGGTGGCTTAGTGTGTAGGGCGCGGCACCACAGACCTGATGAGCACAGGTTCGAAACCCGCAAAGGGTAAGATTCCAGAAAACCATCTGAGAATTGCAGGTTCAAATCCCAACTGAAGCAACTCTGTCCTAAGTTGTGAATGATTCCCCGGTATGAAAAAAGGCTCGACTCTATAAAGGAAAAGCTATACAGGGCGGAAGCACGATCACAAAGCACATTATATCCTTAAAAACCTACACATAATAAGCAGCTCAACACCCCGTAGTGCAACTGCGCTACACACTAAACAAACACACCACACAGTCAACTGCGCTACACACTAAACAAACACACCACACAGTGGGGCGTGGCAGATCGGTATGAATCTCCGGTTTTCATGAGGCGAACTTGTGCTGATGACTGATCGTCTGAAGGCTGTGGCGGCAAGTGAGAAACGGAGCAAGCTATCTAGAATTCAATGGCGACCTCACTTAGACGTCCAGCAGTGCTGGGAGCTCTGTGTGTGTCTGTGGGAGCCTCATGAAGCTCACTGTGTTTGGGGGCAGTGGGCTGGGGCTGAGGGCAGTACTGGGGGTTAGGGTTAGTGCTGGGCAGTGCTGGGAGCTCTGTGTGTGTCTGTGGGACCCTCAGAGAGCTTTAATATGAAAGAAAGGCTCGACTCTATAAAGGAAAAGCTATACAGGGCGGAAGCAACGGACCACGATGCACATTGCATCCTTAAAAACCTACACATAATAAGCAGCTCAACACCCCGTAGTGCAACTGCGCTACACACTAAACAAACACACCACACAGTCAACTGCGCTACACACTAAATAAACACACCACACAGTGGGGCGTGGCAGATCGGTATGAATCTCCGGTTTTCATGAGGCGAACTTGTGCTGATGACTGATCGTCTGAAGGCTGTGGCGGCAAGTGAGAAACGGAGCGAGCTATCTAGAATTCAATGGCGACCTCAGTTAGACGTCCAGCAGTGCTGGGAGCTCTGTGTGTGTGTGTGGGAGCCTCATGAAGCTCACTGTGTTTGGGGGCAGTGGGCTGGGGCTGAGGGCAGTACTGGGGGTTAGGGTTAGTGCTGGGCAGTGCTGGGAGCTCTCTGTGTGTCTGTGGGACCCTCAGAGAGCTTTAATAGCAGGCAGAATTTTTGGGCCTAAAGGGAGACAAGTGTGAGCCATTGGGGCTTGCTGTGACTTAATACAGTACACAGGGCAGTGTTTGGAGCTCTCTGTGTGTCTCTCTGGACCTTTAATAGACAGCAGGCTAATTAGGCCTGTCTGGGGAGGTGTGTGTGTCTGTAGGCCTCCCAGTAAGTGAACCCAACACACTGGGCAGTGTTTGGAGCTCTCTGTGTGTCTCTCTGACCTTTGGGGACCTTTAATAGACAGCAGGCTTCTTAGGCCTGTCTGGGGAGGTGTGTGTGTCTGTAGGCCTCCAAGTAAGTGAACCCAACACACTGGGCAGTGTTTGGAGCTCTCTGGGTGTCTCTCTGACCTTTGGGGACCTTTAATAGACAGCAGGCTTCTTAGGCCTGTCTGGGGAGGTGTGTGTGTCTGTAGGCCTCCCAGTAAGTGAACACAACACACTAGGCAGTGCTGGGAGCTCTCTGTGTGTCTCTCTGACCTTTTGGGACCTTTAATAGACAGCAGGCTTCTTAGGCCTGACTGGAGAGGTGTGTGTGTCTGTAGGCCTCCCAGTAAGTGAACCCAACACACTGGGCAGTGTTTGGAGCTCTCTGTGTGTCTCTCTGACCTTTGGGGACCTTTAATAGACAGGAGGCTTCTTAGGCCTGTCTGGGGAGGTGTGTGTGTCTGTAGGCCTCCAGTGTTTTCTAAGTCCATTTTGGTTATAACCAGGGATGTAACCAGGGGTGTAGCTGCTCAGGGCCAGTCCGCTGAGGGTGCACTGTTCTCGGACACATGTTCCTCAAATCCTGGTCCTCCTGGAGGATATAGAGGGGTCTAGAGGCTCATGGCATGTCCGCTGAAGGTGCAGTATTCTCGGACACCTTTGAGCAGGGTCCTACCCCTCTGGAGGTCTGAAAACTGGATAGGGTTTTGGTTAACCATGGGTACGAAAAAGTTGGGGGTGGTGGCGGAGGCTCCACAAAATACCCTCCCGACCGAAAACGGTCAGTCCGACGACCATGCACCTTTCTCGGACACCTTCTGAAAATCCCCCTAAGGCCTGGAGGATCACAGAAAGAGGTTTTGCCACCGGGTGACGGCGCGAAATCGAGAGCACCCTAAAAAAGTGGACTTAGGCTCAGAACGAAAAATAAAAAAAGTTCCACAAAGAGGTAACTCAGCCTCTGAGTGTCCGATTTTCAAGCGGTTTGAAGCGGACTGTTGACCACACTCTCCTCCCTCTCCCGGAGGATATATAGGGGTCTAGAGGCTCAAGGCATGTCCGCTGAAGGTGACCTATTCTCGGACACATTCTGTCACATCCTGGTGCCTGTGGAGGATGTAACCAGGGGTGTAGCTGCTCAGGGCCAGTCCGCTGAGGGTGCACTGTTCTCAGACACATGTTCCTCAAATCCTAGTCCTCCTGGAGGATATAGAGGGGTCTAGAGGCTCATGGCATGTCCGCTGAAGGTGCAGTATTCTCGGACACCTTTGAGCAGGGTCCTACCCCTCTGGAGGTCTAAAAACTGTGGATTTTTTCTAAGTCCATTTTGGTTAACCATGGGTAGGGTTTTGGCTAACCATGGGTACGAAAAAGTTGGGGGTGGTGGCGGAGGCTCCACAAAATACCCTCCCGACCGAAAACGGTCAGTCCGACGACCATGCACCTTTCTCGGACACCTCCTGAAAATCCCCCTAAGGCCTGGAGGATCACAGAAAGAGGTTTTGCCACCGGGTGACGGCGCGAAATCGAGAGCACCCTAAAAAAGTGGACTTAGTGTGGGTCTGTAGGCCTCCCAGTAAGTGAACCCAACAAACTGGGACTTAAGAGACTCATAGTTACTGGTTAACCATGGGTAAAAAAAAGTTGGGGGTGCTGGCGCGAGCTCCATGGCCTACCCTCCCGAGCCAAAACGGTCAGTCCGACGACAGTGCACTTTTTTCGGACACTCTCTGAGGATTCCCCTTAAGCCTGGAGGATGCCAAAAAGAGGTTTTGCCACCGGGTACCATCTCGGGACTAGAGAGCTCCTTTTCAGAAGCCTCCTGGAGGATTGTAACAAGGCCCCAGAAGCTCATAGAGAGTCCGTTGATGGTGCATCTTTCTCGGGCACATGTTTTTGACATTATGGTGCATCTGGAAGTCGAAAACAAGGGACTCGAAGCTCGCAGAGAGTCCGTTGATGGTGCATCTTTGGCGGACACATGTTTTTGACATTATGGTGCCTCTGGAAGTCGAAAACAAGGGACTCAAAGCTGGTAAAGAGTCCGTTGATGGCTCAGAACGAAAAATGAAAAAAGTTCCACGAGAGGTAACTCAGCCTCTGAGTGTCCGATTTTCAAGCGGTTTGAAGCGGACTGTTGACCACACTCTCTTCCCTCTCCTCTCCTAAACCTTCTGACCGATTGGAAACCGTGACCCGCCAGGGGAGGCACCCTGTCTCACAGGTCCCACCTCCCCGCCACCGCGGTCAGCCTCCAGGCCTGGGACGCCGAGGGCTCTACGGAGCTCTCTGTCACCGCGCCGAACCCTTCTCTAGCGAGAATTTGCCCCGGATGAGTGGGGAGAGGCATATTAGTGGCTGAGGTACCTGAGAAGCACAGGTTCGAACCCCGCGAAGGGCAAGTCTCGGTGAAACCACCCATTAAAGGTGTTAGTTTCGACGAAACCACCTGAAAATCGTAGGATCAAACCCCACATGAAGCAACTCGGTCCTTGTCACATAGGTCTCTCTGGCTCAAGAGGAAGGCTCGACTCTAAAAGGCTCGACACATTGCATCCTTAAAAACCTACACATAATAAGCAGCTCAACACCCCGTAGTGCAACTGCGCTACACACTAAACAAACACACCACACAGTGGGGCGTGGCAGATCGGTATGAATCTCCGGTTTTCATGAGGCAAACTTGTACTGATGACTGATCGTCTGAAGGCTGTGGCGGCAAGCGAGAAACGGAGCGAGCTATCTAGAATTCAATGGCGACCTCAGTTAGACGTCCAGCAGTGCTGGGAGCTCTGTGTGTGTCTGTGGGAGCCTCATGAAGCTCACTGTGTTTGGGGGCAGTGGGCTGGGGCTGAGGGCAGTACTGGGGGTTAGGGTTAGTGCTGGGCAGTGCTGGGAGCTCTGTGTGTGTCTGTGGGACCCTCAGAGAGCTTTAATAGCAGGCAGAATTTTTGGGCCTAAAGGGAGACAAGTGTGAGCCATTGGGGCTTGCTGTGACTTAATACAGTACACAGGGCAGTGTTTGGAGCTCTCTGTGTGTCTCTCTGACCTTTGGGGACCTTTAATAGACAGCAGGCTAATTAGGCTTGTCTGGGGAGGTGTGTGTGTCTGTAGGCCTCCCAGTAAGTGAACCCAACACACTGGGCAGTGTTTGGAGCTCTCTGGGTGTCTCTCTGACCTTTGGGGACTTTTAATAGACAGCAGGCTTCTTAGGCCTGTCTGGGGAGGTGTGTGTGTCTGTAGGCCTCCCGGTAAGTGAACCCAACACACTGGGCAGTGCTGGGAGCTCTCTGTATGTCTCTATGACCTTTGGGGACCTTTAATAGACAGCAGGCTTCTTAGGCCTGTCTGGGGTGGTGTGTGTGTCTGTAGGCCTCCCAGTAAGTGAACACAACACACTGGGCAGTGCTGGGAGCTTTGTGTGTGTCTCTCTGACCTTTGGGGACCTTTAATAGACAGCAGGCTTCTTAGGCCTGTCTGGGGAGGTGTGTGGGTCTGTAGGCCTCCCAGTAAGTGAACCCAACACACTGGGACTTAAGAGACTCATAGTTACTGGTTAACCATGGGTAAAAAAAAGTTGGGGGTGCTGGCGCGAGCTCCATGGCCTACCCTCCCGAGCCAAAACGGTCAGTCCGACGACAGTGCACTTTTTTCGGACACTCTCTGAGGATTCCCCTTAAGCCTGGAGGATGCCAAAAAGAGGTTTTGCCACCGGGTACCATCTCGGGACTAGAGAGCTCCTTTTCAGAAGCCTCCTGGAGGATTGTAACAAGGCCCCAGAAGCTCATAGAGAGTCCGTTGATGGTGCATCTTTCTCGGGCACATGTTTTTGACATTATGGTGCATCTGGAAGTCGAAAACAAGGGACTCGAAGCTCGCAGAGAGTCCGTTGATGGTGCATCTTTGGCGGACACATGTTTTTGACATTATGGTGCCTCTGGAAGTCGAAAACAAGGGACTCAAAGCTGGTAAAGAGTCCGTTGATGGCTCAGAACGAAAAATGAAAAAAGTTCCACGAGAGGTAACTCAGCCTCTGAGTGTCCGATTTTCAAGCGGTTTGAAGCGGACTGTTGACCACACTCTCTTCCCTCTCCTCTCCTAAACCTTCTGACCGATTGGAAACCGTGACCCGCCAGGGGAGGCACCCTGTCTCACAGGTCCCACCTCCCCGCCACCGCGGTCAGCCTCCAGGCCTGGGACGCCGAGGGCTCTACGGAGCTCTCTGTCACCGCGCCGAACCCTTCTCTAGCGAGAATTTGCCCCGGATGAGTGGGGAGAGGCATATTAGTGGCTGAGGTACCTGAGAAGCACAGGTTCGAACCTCGCGAAGGGCAAGTCTCGGTGAAACCACCCATTAAAGGTGTTAGTTTCGACAAAACCTCCTGAAAATCGTAGGATCGAACCCCACATGAAGCAACTCTGAGAGAGAGAAAGATTGAAAGAGAAAGAGCCTGGGAAAATATGGGGTGAGGAATCGGTGATTTGCGCGCACTGACAGGCGGAATTCTGTACCAGCACGGTGGCTTAGTGGGTAGGGCGCGGCACCACAGACCTGATGAGCACAGGTTCAAAACCCGCAAAGGGTAAGATTCCAGAAAACCATCTGAGAATTGCAGGTTCAAATCCCACCTGAAGCAACTCTGTCCTAAGTTGTGAATGTCTCCCCGGTATGAAAGAAAGGCTCGACTCTATAAAGGAAAAGCTATACAGGGCGGAAGCACCGGACCACGATGCACATTATATCCTTAAAAACCTACACATAATAAGCAGCTCAACACCCCGTAGTGCAACTGCGCTACACACTAAACAAACACACCACACAGTGGGGCGTGGCAGATCGGTATGAATCTCCGGTTTTCATGAGGCGAACTTGTGCTGATGACTGATCGTCTGAAGGCTGTGGCGGCAAGTGAGAAACGGAGCGAGCTATCTAGAATTCAATGGCGACCTCAGTTAGACGTCCAGCAGTGCTGGGAGCTCTGTGTGTGTCTGTGGGAGCCTCATGAAGCTCACTGTGTTTGGGGGCAGTGGGCTGGGGCTGAGGGCAGTACTGGGGGTTAGGGTTAGTGCTGGGCAGTGCTGGGAGCTCTCTGTGCGTCTGTGGGACCCTCAGAGAGCTTTAATAGCAGGCAGAATTTTTGGGCCTAAAGGGAGACAAGTTTGAGCCATTGGGGCTTGCTGTGACTTAATACAGTACACAGGGCAGTGTTTGGAGCTCTCTGTGTGTCTCTCTGACCTCTGGGGACCTTTAATAGACAGCAGGCTAATTAGGCCTGTCTGGGGAGGTGTGTGTGTCTGTAGGCCTCCCAGTAAGTGAACCCAACACACTGGGCAGTGTTTGGAGCTCTCTGTGTGTCTCTCTGACCTTTGGGGACCTTTAATAGACAGCAGGCTTCTTAGGCCTGTCTGGGGAGGTGTGTGTGTCTGTAGGCCTCCCAGTAAGTGAACCCAACACACTGGGCAGTGTTTGGAGCTCTCTGGGTGTCTCTCTGACCTTTGGGGACCTTTAATAGAAAGCAGGCTTCTTAGGCCTGTCTGGGGAGGTGTGTGTGTCTGTAGGCCTCCCAGTAAGTGAACACAACACACTAGGCAGTGTTTGGAGCTCTCTGTGTGTCTCTCTGACCTTTGGGGACCTTTAATAGACAGGAGGCTTCTTAGGCCTGTCTGGGGAGGTGTGTGTGTCTATAGGCCTCCAGTGTTTTCTAAGTCCATTTTGCTAACCAGGGGTGTAGCTGCTCAGGGCCAGTTCGCTGAAGGTGCACTGTTCTCGGACACATGTTCCTCAAATCCTGGTCCTCCTGGAGGATATATAGGGGTCTAGAGGCTCATGGCATGTCCGCTGAAGGTGCAGTATTCTCGGACACCTTTGAGCAGGGTCCTACCCCTCTGGAGGTCTGAAAACTGTGGATTTTTTCTAAGTCCATTTTGGTTAACCATGGGTAGGGTTTTGGTTAACCATGGGTACGAAAAAGTTGGGGGTGGTGGCCGAGGCTCCACAAAATACCCTCCCGACCGAAAACGGTCAGTCCGACGACCATGCACCTTTCTCGGACACCTTCTGAAAATCCCCCTAAGGCCTGGAGGATCACAGAAAGAGGTTTTGCCACCGGGTGACGGCGCGAAATCGAGAGCACCCTAAAAAAGTGGACTTAGGCTCAGAACGAAAAATAAAAAAAGTTCCACAAAGAGGTAACTCAGCCTCTGAGTGTCCGATTTTCAAGCGGTTTGAAGCGGACTGTTGACCACACTCTCCTCCCTCTCCCGGAGGATATATAGAGGTCTAGAGGCTCAAGGCATGTCCGCTGAAGGTGACCTATTCTCGGACACATTCTGTCACATCCTGGTGCCTGTGGAGGATGTAACCAGGGGTGTAGCTGCTCAGGGCCAGTTCGCTGAAGGTGCACTGTTCTCGGACACATGTTACTCAAATCCTGGTCCTCCTGGAGGATATAGAGGGGTCTAGAGGCTCATGGCATGTCCGCTGAAGGTGCAGTATTCTAGGACACCTTTGAGCAGGGTCCTACCCCTCTGGAGGTCTGAAAACTGTGGATTTTTTCTAAGTCCATTTTGGTTAACCATGGGTAGGGTTTTGGTTAACCATGGGTACGAAAAAGTTGGGGGTGGTGGCGGAGGCTCCACAAAATACCCTCCCGACCGAAAACGGTCAGTCCGACGACCATGCACCTTTCTCGGACACCTTCTGAAAATCCCCCTATGGCCTGGAGGATCACAGAAAGAGGTTTTGCCACCGGGTGACGGCGCGAAATCGAGAGCACCCTAAAAAAGTGGACTTAGGCTCAGAACGAAAAATAAAAAAAGTTCCACAAAGAGGTAACTCAGCCTCTGAGTGTCCGATTTTCAAGCGGTTTGAAGCGGACTGTTGACCACACTCTCCTCCCTCTCCCGGAGGATATATAGGGGTCTAGAGGCTCATGGCATGTCCGCTGAAGGTGCAGTATTCTCGGACACCTTTGAGCAGGATCCTACCCCTCTGGTGGTCTGAAAACTGTGGATTTTTTCTAAGTCCATTTTGGTTAACCATGGGTAGGGTTTTAGTTAACCATGGGTACGAAAAAGTTGGGGGTGGTGGCGGAGGCTCCACAAAATACCCTCCCGACCGAAAACGGTCAGTCCGACGACCATGCACCTTTCTCGGACACCTTCTGAAAATCCCCCTAAGGCCTGGAGGATCACAGAAAGAGGTTTTGCCACCGGGTGACGGCGCGAAATCGAGAGCACCCTAAAAAAGTGGACTTAGGCTCAGAACGAAAAATAAAAAAAGTTCCACAAAGAGGTAACTCAGCCTCTGAGTGTCCGATTTTCAAGCGGTTTGAAGCGGACTGTTGACCACACTCTCCTCCCTCTCCCGGAGGATATATAGAGGTCTAGAGGCTCAAGGCATGTCCGCTGAAGGTGACCTATTCTTGGACACATTCTGTCACATCCTGGTGCCTGTGGAGGATGTAACCAGGGGTGTAGCTGCTCAGGGCCAGTTCGCTGAAGGTGCACTGTTCTCGGACACATGTTCCTCAAATCCTGGTCCTCCTGGAGGATATAGAGGGGTCTAGAGGCTCATGGCATGTCCGCTGAAGGTGCAGTATTCTCGGACACCTTTGAGCAGGGTCCTACCCCTCTGGAGGTCTGAAAACTGTGGATTTTTTCTAAGTCCATTTTGGTTAACCATGGGTAGGGTTTTGGTTAACCATGGGTACGAAAAAGTTGGGGGTGGTGGCGGAGGCTCCACAAAATACCCTCCCGACCGAAAACGGTCAGTCCGACGACCATGCACCTTTCTCGGACACCTTCTGAAAATCCCCCTAAGGCCTGGAGGATCACAGAAAGAGGTTTTGCCACCGGATGACGGCGCGAAATCGAGAGCACCCTAAAAAAGTGGACTTAGGCTCAGAACGAAAAATAAAAAAAGTTCCACAAAGAGGTAACTCAGCCTCTGAGTGTCCGATTTTCAAGCGGTTTGAAGCGGACTGTTGACCACACTCTCCTCCCTCTCCCGGAGGATATATAGAGGTCTAGAGGCTCAAGGCATGTCCGCTGAAGGTGACCTATTCTCGGACACATTCTGTCACATCCTGGTGCCTGTGGAGGATGTAACCAGGGGTGTAGCTGCTCAGGGCCAGTTCGCTGAAGGTGCACTGTTCTCGGACACATGTTCCTCAAATCCTGGTCCTCCTGGAGGATATAGAGGGGTCTAGAGGCTCATGGCATGTCCGCTGAAGGTGCAGTATTCTCGGACACCTTTGAGCAGGGTCCTACCCCTCTGGAGGTCTGAAAACTGTGGATTTTTTCTAAGTCCATTTTGGTTAACCATGGGTAGGGTTTTGGTTAACCATGGGTACGAAAAAGTTGGGGGTGGTGGCGGAGGCTCCACAAAATACCCTCCCGACCGAAAACGGTCAGTCCGACGACCATGCACCTTTCTCGGACACCTTCTGAAAATCCCCCTAAGGCCTGGAGGATCACAGAAAGAGGTTTTGCCACCGGGTGACGGCGCGAAATCGAGAGCACCCTAAAAAAGTGGACTTAGGCTCAGAACGAAAAATAAAAAAAGTTCCACAAAGAGGTAACTCAGCCTCTGAGTGTCAAATTTTCAAGCGGTTTGAAGCGGACTGTTGACCACACTCTCCTCCCTCTCCCGGAGGATATATAGGGGTCTAGAGGCTCATGGCATGTCCGCTGAAGGTGCAGTATTCTCGGACACCTTTGAGCAGGGTCCTACCCCTCTGGAGGTCTGAAAACTGTGGATTTTTTCTAAGTCCATTTTGGTTAACCATGGGTAGGGTTTTGGTTAACCATGGGTACGAAAAAGTTGGGGGTGGTGGCCGAGGCTCCACAAAATACCCTCCCGACCGAAAACGGTCAGTCCGACGACCATGCACCTTTCTCGGACACCTTCTGAAAATCCCCCTAAGGCCTGGAGGATCACAGAAAGAGGTTTTGCCACCGGGTGACGGCGCGAAATCGAGAGCACCCTAAAAAAGTGGACTTAGGCTCAGAACGAAAAATAAAAAAAGTTCCACGAGAGGTAACTCAGCCTCTGAGTGTCCGATTTTCAAGCGGTTTGAAGCGGACTGTTGACCACACTCTCCTCCCTCTCCTCTCCTAAACTTTCTGACCGATTGGAAACCGTGACCCGCCAGGGGAGGCACCCTGTCTCACAGGTCCCACCTCCCCGCCACCGCGGTCAGCCTCCAGGCCGGGGACGCCGAGGGCTCTACGGAGCTCTCTGTCACCGCGCTGAACCCTTCTCTAGCGAGAATTTGCCCCGGATGAGTGGGGAGAGGCATATTAGTGGCTGAGGTACCTGAGAAGCACAGGTTCGAACCCCGCGAAGGGCAAGTCTCGGTGAAACCACCCATTAAAGGTGTTAGTTTCGACGAAACCACCTGAAAATCGTAGGATCGAACCCCACATGAAGCAACTCGGTTCTTGTCACATAGGTCTCTCTGGCTCAAGAGGAAGGCTCGACTCTATAAGGCTCGACACATTGCATCCTTAAAAACCTACACATAATAAGCAGCTCAACACCCCGTAGTGCAACTGCGCTACACACTAAACAAACACACCACACAGTGGGGCGTGGCAGATCGGTATGAATCTCCGGTTTTCATGAGGCGAACTTGTGCTGATGACTGATCGTCTGAAGGCTGTGGCGGCAAGCGAGAAACGGAGCGAGCTATCTAGAATTCAATGGCGACCAAAGTTAGACGTCCAGCAGTGCTGGGAGCTCTGTGTGTCTGTGGGAGCCTCATGAAGCTCACTGTGTTTGGGGGCAGTGGGCTGGGGCTGAGGGCAGTACTGGGGGTTAGGGTTAGTGCTGGGCAGTGCTGGGAGCTCTGTGTGTGTCTGTGGGGCCCTCAGAGAGCTTTAATAGCAGGCAGAATTTTTGGGCCTAAAGGGAGACAAGTGTGAGCCATTGGGGGTTGCTGTGACTTAATACAGTACACAGGGCAGTGTTTGGAGCTCTCTGTGTGTTTCTCTGACCTCTGGGGACCTTTAATAGACAGCAGGCTAATTAGGCCTGTCTGGGGAGGTGTGTGTGTCTGTAGGCCTCCCAGTAAGTGAACCCAACACACTGGGCAGTGTTTGGAGCTCTCTGTGTGTCTCTCTGACCTTTGGGGACCTTTAATAGACAGCAGGCTTCTTAGGCCTGTCTGGGGAGGTGTGTGTGTCTGTAGGCCTCCCAGTAAGTGAACCCAACACACTGGGCAGTGTTTGGAGCTCTCTGGGTGTCTCTCTGACCTTTGGGGACCTTTAATAGACAGCAGGCTTCTGAGGCCTGTCTGGGGAGGTGTGTGTGTCTGTAGGCCTCCCGGTAAGTGAACCCAACACACTGGGCAGTGCTGGGAGCTCTCTGTGTGTCTCTCCGACCTTTGGGGACCTTTAATAGACAGCAGGCTTCTTAGGCCTGTCTGGGGAGGTGTGTGTGTCTGTAGGCCTCCCAGTAAGTGAACACAACACACTGGGCAGTGCTGGGAGCTCTCTGTGTGTCTCTCTGACCTTTGGGGACCTTTAATAGACAGGAGGCTTCTTAGGCCTGTCTGGGGAGGTGTGTGTGTCTGTAGGCCTCCCAGTAACTGAACAAAACACACTGGGCAGTGCTGGGAGCTCTCTGTGTGTCTCTCTGACCTTTGGGGACCTTTAATAGACAGCAGGCTTCTTAGGCCTGTCTGGGGAGGTGTGTGTGTCTGTAGGCCTCCCAGTAAGTGAACCCAACACACTGGGCAGTGTTTGGAGCTCTCTGTGTGTCTCTCTGACCTTTGGGGACCTTTAATAGACAGCAGGCTTCTTAGGCCTGTCTGGGGAGGTGTGTGTGTCTGTAGGCCTCCCAGTAAGTGAACCCAACACACTGGGCAATGTTTGGAGCTCTCTGGGTGTCTCTCTGACCTTTGGGGACCTTTAATAGACAGCAGGCTTCTTAGGCCTGTCTGGGGAGGTGTGTGTGTCTGTAGGCCCCCCGGTAAGTGAACCCAACACACTGGGCAGTGCTGGGAGCTCTCTGTGTGTCTCTCCGACCTTTGGGGACCTTTAATAGACAGCAGGCTTCTTAGGCCTGTCTGGGGAGGTGTGTGTGTCTGTAGGCCTCCCAGTAAGTGAACACAACGCACTGGGCAGTGCTGGGAGCTCTCTGTGTGTCTCTCTGACCTTTGGGGACCTTTAATAGACAGCAGGCTTCTTAGGCCTGTCTGGGGAGGTGTGTGTGTCTGTAGGCCTCCCAGTAAGTGAACAAAACACACTGGGCAGTGCTGGGAGCTCTCTGTGTGTCTCTCTGACCTTTGGGGACCTTTAATAGACAGCAGGCTTCTTAGGCCTGTCTGGGGAGGTGTGTGTGTCTGTAGGCCTCCCAGTAAGTGAACCCAACACACTGGGCAGTGTTTGGAGCTCTCTGTGTGTCTCTCTGACCTTTGGGGACCTTTAATAGACAGGAGGCTTCTTAGGCCTGTCTGGGGAGGTGTGTGTGTCTGTAGGCCTCCCAGTAAGTGAACCCAACACACTGGGCAGTAATGGGAGCTCTCTGTGTGTCTCTCTGACCTTTGGGGACCTTTAATAGACAGCAGGCTTTTTATGCCTGTCTGGGGAGGTGTGTGTGTCTGTAGGCCTCTCAGTAAGTGAACCCAACACACTGGGCAGTGTTTGGAGCTCTCTGTGTGTCTCTCTGACCTTTGGGGACCTTTAATAGACAGGAGGCTTCTTAGGCCTGTCTGGGGAGGTGTGTGTGTCTGTAGGCCTCCCAGTATGTGAACCCAACACACTGGGCAGTGTCTCTGTGTGTCTCTAGAGACTAATGAAAACCTTAAGAGAGTAATGAAAACCTTAAGAGACTAATGAAAACCTTAAGAGACTAATGAAAACCTTAAGAGAGTCATAGTTACTTTTCCATCAGAGTCATAGTATGACTCTCTTATGGAACCTTAAGAGACTCATAATTACTGGTTAACCATGGGTAAAAAAAAGTTGGGGGTGCTGGCGCGAGCTCCATGGCCTACCCTCCCGAGCCAAAACGGTCAGTCCGACGACAGTGCACTTTTTTCGGACACTCTCTGAGGATTCCCCTTAATTCTGGAGGATGCCAAAAAGAGGTTTTGCCACCGGGTACCATCTCGGGACTAGAGAGATCCTTTTCAGAAGCCTCCTGGAGGATTGTAACAAGGCCCCAGAAGCTCATAGAGAGTCCGTTGATGGTGCATCTTTCTCGGGCACATGTTTTTGACATTATGGTGCATCTGGAATTCGAAAACAAGGGACTCGAAGCTCGCAGAGAGTCCGTTGATGGTGCATCTTTGGCGGACACATGTTTTTGACATTATGGTGCCTCTGGAAGTCGAAAACAAGGGACTCGAAGCTGGTAAAGAGTCCGTTGATGGTGCTCTGTCCTCAGACACATTATGTTCACATCCTGGTGCCTGTGGAGGATGTAACTAGGGGTGTAGCTGCACATGGCCAGTCCGCTGAAGGTGACCTATTCTCGGACACATTCTGTCACATCCTGGTGCCTGTGGAGGATGTAACTAGGGATGTAGCTGCACATGGCCAGTCCGCTGAAGGTGCACTGTTCTCGGACACATGTTCCTCAAATTCTGGTCCTCCTGGAGGATATAGAGGGGTCTAGAGGCTCATGGCATGTCCGCTGAAGGTGCAGTATTCTCGGAAACCTTTGAGCAGGGTCCTACCCCTCTGGAGGTCTGAAAACTCTGGATTGTTTCTAAGTCCATTTTGGTTAACCATGGGTAGGGTTTTGGTTAACCATGGGTACGAAAAAGTTGGGGGTGGTGGCGAGGGCTCCACAAAATACCCTTCCGACCGAAAACGGTCAGTCCGACGACCATGCACCTTTCTCGGACACCTTCTGAAAATCCCCCTAAGGCCTGGAGGATCACAGAAAGAGGTTTTGCCACCGGGTGACGGCGCAAAATCGAGAGCACCCTAAAAAAGTGGACTTAGGCTCAGAACGAAAAATAAAAAAAGTTCCACAAAGAGGTAACTCAGCCTCTGAGTGTCCGATTTTCAAGCGGTTTGAAGCGGACTGTTGACCACACTCTCCTCCCTCTCCCGGAGGATATGTAGGGGTCTAGAGGCTCAAGGCATGTCCGCTGAAGGTGACCTATTCTCGGACACATTCTGTCACATCCTGGTGCCTGTGGAGGATGTAACCAGGGGTGTAGCTGCTCAGGGCCAGTCCGCTGAAGGTGCACTGTTCTCGGACACATGTTCCTCAAATCCTGGTCCTCCTGGAGGATATAGAGGGGTCTAGAGGCTCATGGCATGTCCGCTGAAGGTGCAGTATTCTCGGACACCTTTGAGCAGGGTCCTACCCCTCTGGAGGTCTGAAAACTGTGGATTTTTTCTAAGTCCATTTTGGTTAACCATGGGTAGGGTTTTGGTTAACCATGGGTACGAAAAAGTTGAGGGTGGTGGCGAGGGCTCCACAAAATACCCTCCCGACCGAAAACGGTCAGTCCGACGACCATGCACCTTTCTCGGACACCTTCTGAAAATCCCCCTAAGGCCTGGAGGATCACAGAAAGAGGTTTTGCCACCGGTGACGGCGCGAAATCGAGAGCACCCTAAAAAAGTGGACTTAGGCTCAGAACGAAAAATAAAAAAAGTTCCACGAGAGGTAACTCAGCCTCTGAGTGTCCGATTTTCAAGCGGTTTGAAGCGGACTGTTGACCACACTTTCCTCCCTCTCCTCTCCTATACCTTCTGACCGATTGGAAACCGTGACCCGCCAGGGGAGGCACCCTGTCTCACAGGTTCCACCTCCCCGCCACCGCGGTCAGCCTCCAGGCCGGGGACGCCGAGGGCTCTACGGATCTCTCTGTCACCGCGCCGAACCCCTCTCTAGCGAGACTCAGACGCCCCGTCTACCCAAGCCGTCCGAAGCAGGTGGCCGCGGCGGGAAAGGCGATGTTGGCTCCGGCTACTCACCGCCCCAACCCCCCGGTCTGCCTTGAAACGCTATCTCCAAGTCCTCCCGGTACCCTCTCGCTCAGAGTTGGTCCACACCTCTCTGCATGCACAACACTCCCACGGGGGTGGCGGCTTCCCTTCGGGGAGGTCACCGCTCTGCACCGGTTGTCTGCAGCTACCTGGTTGATCCTGCCAGTAACATATGCTTGTCTCAAAGATTAAGCCATGCAGGTCTAAGTGCACACGGCGTGACATTGAAACTGCGAATGGCTCATTAAATCAGTTATGGTTCCTTTGATCGCTCCCACCCGTACTTGGATAACTGTGGCAATTCCAGAGCTAATACATGCAAACGAGCGCTGACTGGTGTAAGGATGAAATGGCTCTTTGAAGTGGAAAATCACAGATGGCATTATTCTTCTGTTAATTAAGTCATTTGGTGGGACTGGGGGTTGTTTTATGGTGCCCTGTTGTGTTGGTGTTGTGTTGATCTTCCCAGCCCCCTGCAGAGACTCTTATCTCAGATCTCTGTTCCTGTTGGTCAAAACTAGGAACAGGACAATGAGGATGAGAGGGTCAAACTTAATGTGATATTAGAAAGTGATTTCTGCATGATGTTTGGACTCATTTTAATGGTCTCAATCTGAGTGGGAAAATGGTCTCAGTTCTACAGCTGTATATATTAAGGAAAACATAGGTAACAGAGACTTGATCCTTTTGGCCTCTGTGAGAGGGCGAAGATGCCCCTGAATAGAGGGGGAGGGAATTCCCTCCATTTGGTTGTTAATGTGTGAATCTCATCTTGAGAAACATCCTGTTAAGGGGGGTTATCATT
>NC_137913.1:32445990-32538490 GCF_963457725.1 Sprattus sprattus
AAACCCTAACCAGTAGGCCACGGCTGCCCCACAGAAAGAACTCCCAACCCGGCCGGTTAAACCAGCAAAATATAAACCTTAAGAGATTCACTGTTACTTTACCTTAAGAGAGTCACTGTTACTGTGGTTTTTATTCTTCTCAAATGTCAGTTATGTTCTCAATTGTCCCAAAAAGTTGGGGGTAGTGGCGCGAGCTCCATGGTAGACCCCCCCGAGCCAAAATAGTCAGTCCGACGAACATGCACTATTCTCGGAAACCCCAATGTCCCAAAAGTGCCTCAGATGTCAGTTATGTTCCCAATTGTCCCTACCCAAACGTCCATTTTTAACCATATAAAAACCAGCAAAAAGCTGAAAAATTAGTAATTTTCTAATTTTTCCTTCTGGTCAGGGATCGAACCGGACACCCTCCGGTTACCAGCCCCAGCTGCCGACTACACGACCGGCTAATTTTTTTTGGACCTGAAAAGATTCTGAAAAGATTTGGCCAATCACGTTCACACCAGTTTGCAGAGTTGAGAACAATTGACCAATCACGGCAGAAATCCTGCAGAGCAACGTCAGGAGAAATGCTGGAGGGGCGAGCATTTCTCTACGTGCAGGTAATTCAAAGAGTGAAGTTAAACTACGGGCAATCAACCGAGGCAGATTATCTTGACCTGCTGAGTATTAACACATTTAACACACTGCTGTTAGATACTGAACCAATTTAACCTCTAATGTTTAGCTAGCTTTCAACCTTACAAACACTCTTGGTTATCCGACTGGAATTTCGCTATAAACACTCTGTTATCGGACTGGAATTTCGTTAGTTCTCATCAGCGTTTCCATTGCTAATGTTAATTGTTAGTGTTGTATGATATAACTTAAGTTATAATTCATTTCACCCGTTGTTTTATGTTGTCGTATCCATGTATTTAGCCATCTACCTACTTTAAAAACACTACCTTATGACTGGAAGTTCGCTATATTATGGGGGCTTATGAGGGCTATGAATGAGAATGAGAATGTTTGGACTGTGAATCAGTATTTTCTTCATGATCGTTTAAATTCAGATGTATAAAATAATGTATTGGGAGGTAGTCATATGAATACAGGCTCTTTTACAAATGTTTAGGTTTCTACAATCACTGTTGTTTTATGTTGTCGTATCGATGTATTTAGCCATATAGCTAAGTTACAAACACTCCCTTATCTTACTGGAAGTAAGCTATGTTAAGGAGGCTTTTAGCTACGAGTGCTATGAATGAATGAGAATGTTTGGACTGTGAATCAGTATTTTCTACACGATCGTTTAAATTCAGATGTACAAACGAATTTATTGGGAGGTAGTCATATGAATACAGTCTCTTTTACACATGTTTAGGTAGCTACTCTCACTGTTGATGTCATGGAATTTCACTCGTTCTCATCAGCAAATCCTTTGCTTATGTTATCTGTTAGTAATATGTAGTGTGGTTAATTCATGAGCTGTGTTTCAAACATGGACAAAGTATAGCCTATGTGGCTTTTGCCACCACTGTGTTTTTCATAGGGTTATTCATATAACAAGGTAGATGGTCTGCTCTTCATGTTCCTGCATTTATGCTATTGTCATGCATTAAAAACAATGTGCATGCATATGTCACCAAAGGCAACATCTTTAAAGTCACACGAGGAGATGGCAGACACAGAGTGGATTGTCATTGGCAGGAAGGTAACACACCTACCAAGTTTATTTGGAGTTGCTGTTGCCTCCTGCCTCTTTAGTTCATATCAAGGGAACTAATTGAATGTGTGTGTGTCTGTGTTTACAGGTGTCAAACCCCCGTATCGGGGTGGAGTCGTTGCTGCTGACAGTCTCTGTAAAGCATCAGCCCAGCAGAAGGCAGGGAGAGCCAGAGGCTGTCCGGGAAGTGCTTCAGACTCTAGACAGAGAAGGCCTACAAGACATAGATGCAGGTATAACATGCACACACGCTCAGACACACGCATGCACATATACAGGCCAGGATGCACAGACACACACAAGCGGGCACGCACAGACATATGCAGGTGGGCAGACACGCACGCACAAACAGATGCGCACAGGCACCGAGCACACGCAGATACACACCCACACCCAGGTGTACGCATTCAGGCAGGCTTGCAGGCCCGCCGCGCAGACACAGGCAGGCACGCCGCGTAGGCACAGGCAGGAGAGCCACACAGACACAGGCAGGCAGACACGCACGCTGCGCAGTCACAGGCAGGCAGGCACATGCAGGCCAGGACGCACAGACACCCACCACCGGGCATGCACAGACAGATGCAGGTAGGCAGACACGCACGCACAAACAGACGCACACAGGCACCGAACACACACAGATACACACCCAGGTGTATGCATGCAGGCAGGCTTGCAGGCACGCCGCGCAGGCACAGGCAGGCACGCCACGCAGGCACGCCGCGGAGGTAAAGGCAGGAGAGCCACGCAGACACAGGCAGGCACGCCGTGGAGGTAAAGGCAGGAGAGCCACGCAGACACAAGCAGGCACCCACGCATGCCGCACAGTCACAGGAAGACAGGCACATGCAGGAACGACACACAGACGCACACAAGCACAGAGGCAGGTACACACGCACACCTCAACTCTCTACACAAAGACAGAGATGCAGGTAGAACACATGCACACACACACACTCACACACTGCTCAACACTCTCCAGCTGCCAGGCAAAAGGGAGGTTCTTACTTCCACCACACTGGTCATTTGGTTTGTCACTGGTTCTCCCAACTGAATGGCATGTGGGCTGCTCTAAGTGTTTGTTTGTTTGTATTGTGTCCCTTTGTAGTTGGAAATTCCTCGTGGGGGGAGAGCTGCGCATCATCGTAGTGCTATTGGGGAGCGTTCCTGGTGGACGGGTCAGCGCAGATCCATCTCCATGCTTGAAAGTGACAAAGCGGGTCCCTGCCACACTGGCCGGTAGCAACTTGCTGTGTGGATTGTATACTGGATTTGGCTAACTCCTCTTTGGTGTGGGACACTATTGCTGTGTTTTTTTTTCTGTGGATTTTATATGTGGGGCGTGGTTTTAGTATTGCAAACTGATAATACCTTTTGGGGGGAAGGCGGTATCATGCTTTTGTGTGGACATTGTGTGGATGCTTTTATGTTATACATGGTTGGCTATTAGTGGTGTTTATGCCTATCGCCTAGTGGGGTTCTATGTACGGTGGCTCTGTGCCTACAGTCTTGTATCCAGTCTCCTTGTGGCAAATACACATTTGTATAACCATTTCTGATTCTGAGTGTTGTCTGTGACCTGAGTGTTGCTGTACAAGGGGGTTTTTCAATGACAATGTGTGTTACAACAGCACACAGATTACAATAATAACAGTTATGATAATAATAATAATGATGATGATGAAAAATAATATACAGGGATGATGCCAAGGACAACATTAATAAAAGTAACATTGCATGTTATTAACTAGTCAATAAAAATGATATACACTGAATTATGGAAAGATCTGCATGTGATGATCCCTTGGCAGTGGACATTCTGGTTCTTCAGGTACAGGTATGTGTTAGGTTAGCGGGATCGGGATGCGAACCCAGGTCGCTGGCGTGGTAACCAGTGACTAACCCAGTAGGCTAGTGAGGACCCAGACGCAGAGATAAACTCAAAACTTTGGTTTATTAGTTTTTCGTCAAACAGTCAATAATAAGAAGGGAAGACGTCGACAGCAAAAATGAGAAGTGGAATACAAAGCACAGAAGATCTCCAACAGGGAATAATCCAAACGCAAAAGTAGTTTCCAAAAGGTAGTAATCCAATGCACAAAAGAACAGTCAGAATGGCAAAAAAAGGCCTAACAAAGGAAGCTAACGAAAATGTAGCTCTAGCTCACCCACGGGAGAAAAAGAATAAAGAGTTCCAGAGACCGCTGTTAGAGAGACAGCGAAACGTGGCGAGAACCACGCAAAACCCTGCACAGGAGAATTCTCACTTGGGAGTAGTGTTCACACGGGACAGGAGTGTCTGGGCAAACGTCGCGATGACATGACAAGCTAATACAGGGTTTTTATACTCTAGCTACAAGGGTAATTGATTGATAACAATAATATAAATCAGGTGTGGCACAGGAGGACAAAGGAAAATAATAAAACAAGTTTTTAGGCCACTAGATGTCGCCAATGACAAAAGCCGTGACGACAGAAGTTCAAAGTCATGACAGTATGTGGGAGAAGAAATAAATAATTATTACACATAAAGAACACAAATGTATTTGTATGAGACAATTGTTTAAATTTAGATAGAAATATAGTGGGGTTGTTGAGTTATGTGTTCTCATTAATAGTTTTTTATGTTGCTGATTTGTGTCCTATTGTGTCAATTATACTAATTTTATGTGTTCTGTAAGTTATGGGAAATGCACTTATGGAGCTCTTAATTTGATATAAATATCCGCGGAGAGGATGTGAAAAAAACGGAACTCATAATTCCCAAATCGTAGGTTCGTATCCCATCTGCAGACAAAACCAGTTGTGGGTCCAAATATTGTTAAAGCAGTTAGAAATGCATTTCTCAGATAGGTATGGATGCAGAAACACCCACATTTTCTTCCTCCTTCCTCCTCTCTTCTTTTCTCCTCTCTTTTCTCCCTTTTTCCCTCTTCCCCCTCTTTTTTTGAACCCTAACCAGTAGGCCACGGTTGCCTCTGACAGAAAAGGAGGAGAAATCTGTCATCTCTTCCTGTGCTACCACTGCAGCTCTCATAGCACTAGGAATTCAGCCATTTATATCAGCACTCAGCTTGCATTTACACCTAAAGACAACACACACACACACACAGGCACACAGACACACACACAGGCACACAGACACACAGACACACACACAGGCACACAGACACACACACACAACTCTCTCTCTTTCACACACACACCGAGAAAGTTTCAAGGCACCCTCAAATTCCTCAAATTCCTCTGTTGACTGTTTCAAGAGTCCCCCTGAAGCAAAGCCTGAACCCGCCTCTCAGAATCTCTCCCCAGTATATAAGCCTGACCTACTCTGTCGCCATTTTGTGGGAGAAAGAGCTGGAGAGTGGAGCAGCAAGATTCTTAAAGACAAATTTCAGAGACATTTCTTTCAAGATTGCAGTGAGTTTTCAAGACGGTGAGTGTTCTGTTATTACAAGTATGTTTAGCTATTGAGTTGTAACTATTAGTTAGATGGTTAGTGGCTGGAAAAGCTGTGTGGCAGTCAGCCAGGGGGGAGGTGGGAGGGGAGCTGTGTGTGTGTGTGTTTGTGTGTGTGTGTGTGTGTGTGTGTGTGTGTGTGTGTGTGTGTGTGTGTGTGTGTGTGTGTGTGTGTGTGTGTGTGTGTGTGTGTGTGTGTGTCATATTATCTAAGATTTTTACCATTACCAGAATGTTTTTTGTGTTGTTTAGATATGACTCTGCGAGTGTGCTGCGAGTCCTGCAAAATCCTTCTAAAACAAAGAAAATCTCTTCAGGACAAACTGGAAAGTTCCAGGAGGGAATTGGAGTTGGTAAGGCAGCATCTCCGGGTCCTCAGACGCCGGGCCCTCAACAGAAACCGGGTCCTACCCAGAAGAATGCGCGTAGTGGAGGAGGCAGGTTCCAGCTGCAGTTAACCCCCAAATCCCTAATGTGCACGCGCACACACACACACACACACACACACACACATACACACAGACACAGACACAGACACACATAGACACACACACACACACACACACACACACACACACACAACGTTCGCCGTGTGTGGTTATGTTTGGAATTGTTTGTGTTTGTTTGTGTGTTGTATTTGCTATTTTTTAATATATCTAAATAAAACAAAGTTTGAAGGTATTTTTCTGTGTTTGAATCTTAATTTTGCTGAGGGTCACACACCAGCAGCGATGACTGCTCTGTGTCTTGTTTTAAGTCACAGAGAGCCCACATGGCTAACTTATGTACCAGAGTAGGCCCCATATGCCTGCCGTCTATTAAAGGTCACTGAGGGTCAAACACACAAAGGGAGAGCACCAGTATGGACTTAGGCAAAAAAACAGAATTTTTTTCAGTTATTATTCTCAAATGTCCCTTTTGTATTCTGAATGTCAGTTATGTTCCCAATTGCCTGAAAAATGAGTAACAGTGACTCTCTTATGATGGACCAGCAAAAAAAAAATGTCCTTCTGGTTGGGGATCGAACCAGCCACCTTCTGGTTAACAGCCCCAGCTGCCGACTACACGACCGGCTAATTTTTTTTAGACCTGAAAAGATTCTGAAAAGATTTGGCCAATCACGTTCGCACCAGTTTGCAGAGTTGATAACAATTGACCAATCACGGCAGAAATCCTGGAGAGCGCCGTCGGGCAGCACGCACGGCAGAAATGCTGGAGCGCGACGTCACGCGACGTCACTTAGCTGACGCTGGACCTGGATGGGGGGGCGGGCAAATCGAAAATGCAAACCTCTGGATAGCTCAAATAGCCAGAAGATGCGTCCGTAATTCAAACAACTTCAAGGAAGCAAGCCTCCCTCTAAAGCTGTTTCAAGTTAAATAAACCGAGGAAATTTGTCGACATGGTGAGTATTTACACATTAACTACACTGCTGAATGGGATAATTGTTTTGTGTATAGCTAGCTTTCTACCTTTAAAACGCTATAATTTATCTGACTAAAATGTCGCTATATTTTAGAGATGTTGCTTTTGGCGACATAGATGCATACAATTATTTTTTAAATGCATGACAATAACATAAATCGTATACCTGCAGATCGTATTTACTTTAATTATTGAAGTCATTTCCCCTTGGTTTAGCTAGCTTTTTACCTAAGCTGCTTTCTCTGACTGCAATTTCGCTTTCGCTCATGGTCTGCTAATATAATCTGTTAGTCTTGTACGATATAACTTGAAGTATTGAAGTATTGAAGTAATTATTCCTGTTGTTGTCATTTCGATTTATTTAGCTATATAGCTATCTTATAATCACTCTGTTATCTGTACTGGAATTACGCTAGTCCTCGTCAAATAACGTTAACTATATTAAGGGTGCTTTTACGTGGACTATGAATGAATTATAACGAAATGTTTTGACTGTGAATAAGAGTATTTTATGCACAATCGCTTAAATTCAGATGTATAAACGAAATATTGAGAGGTTGTACAGGTAATGGCAGGAAAGGGAGACAGTGGTGAGGAGGGGGGTTCACCTGTGTGGAGAATAGGGCTAATACTATTACAGGTAAGATGGTCTGCTCTTCATGGATTTATGTTATTTTCATTCATTAAAAACAATGTGCAATTACTATGTCACCAAAGGCAAAATCTGTGAAGTCACACAAGGCAATGTCAGAATCAGAATGGTTGGCACGTTTGAGAAAGTTTGCCAGCACTGGATCCTGGCCTGCCGGGGGGGGGGGGGGAACAAGCCAGCACCAAGGCAGAAGAAGTGGTACGAGCTGTATCAAAGGGTATGACTATATACATGGCACAGTATAATGTATTTATTGTTATTAAGTCATTATAACATGTATTAAATAGGATAAAAGGCAATGTTCCCACAAGGAAATCCAAATGTAAAAAGCAAATCAGTTACATCATATCTCTGTGACTACACATACGAAAATGAAAACTCAAACAATTGTATAACTTTTATTTCTAGATTGAAAAATGTCCAATGCAGACACAAGGACAGAGGTCTTTGTTTGGTCTAGTAAGGGCGTGTGTTTGTGGATTCCACACTCACTGTGTTTGTGGATTAACACTGGTCAATTCAAGACTCAAAAAGTGTGTGTGTGTGTGTGTATCAATATGCAAACTAATTTGTGATGTCTCTACAGCCAACTGGAGCAAGTACTGCCTCTGGGCCTGCAGGGCCGCAGACGGCAGCAGCCAGGCAAAGTCCTACTGGGCCTGCAGGGCAGCAGTCGGCAGCAGTGGGTCCGGTTCAAGGCACTGCAGGGCCGCAGACGGCAGCAGCCAGGCAAAGTCCTACTGGGCCTGCAGGGCAGCAGTCGGCAGCAGTGGGTCCGGTTCAAGGCACTGCAGGGCCGCAGACGGCAGCAGCCAGGCAAAGTCCTACTGGGCCTGCAGGGCAGCAGTCGGCAGCAGTGGGTCCGGTTCAAGGCACTGCAGGGCAGCAGACGGCAGCAGCCAGGCAAAGTCCTACTGGGCCTGCAGGGCAGCAGTCGGCAGCAGTGGGTCCGGTTCAAGGCACTGCAGGGCAGCAGACAGCAGCAGCCAGTCAAAGTCCTGGCCAAAGGGCCTTAGGTTCATTGCTGGTGTCTGTGGGCCGTAAGCACCCACCCCCACATATTTTAATGGTATTTGGCCTCATAAATTGACCATAAATATTTTACATTTTGTTCACTGAATGATAATTTGTCAATATAGTTCTCTCACGACACAGGCGTTTGCCTTGTTGCTTTTCAGTTGAACAAGTCAAGATTTGGTGGTGCTCATGTTTCTGCGGCCAGGCCAAATCTAAGCCTAGCTAGAAAACCAACCCAGGTAAATAGATTGACCCAGTTTGAATAGAGACTGATTGATTGAACCTACACATGATGTAGTGTAGTGTATTGTATTCATTGTTATGTATGCTCTTATTTTACAGAGCCAAGTCACCATCCCCACCGAAAGCAGTACCACTTCTCCAGCCAGCACTGCTGTCTCAGTGAGTAATTATTCAATTACAGTCACTTTTCAAATACAGTTCAAGTATTTGTATTTCTACACACAAAGATTATTAAAGAGTATTCAATCAGTTATAAACGGCAACTGTTTGTGCTGAACTCCTGGTCTGGTTCAGAGTGTAAGTGTGTAACGGGGAGGGGGTCGGTCTGGGAGGTCAGGTTCATGGTGTGAAGTGGGGAGGGGGTCAGGTTCAAGGTTAAGGATGTGAAGTGGGGAGGGGGTCTGGGGTCTGCCTTTGTATGGAAGGTGTGAAAGGCTGCAGACAGGCTGACATCGTTACTGAACTCTGCCTCTGGTTCAAAGACTTTAGCACCACATTATGTAAATTTGATACATTCTTGTGAAGTCAATTTCTTGACATTCTTTTACAGGCTCCTGTTCCTCAGACAGATGCTCAAGCTTCTGTTCCAAGTCCAATAGCAGTGTGTGCCACTGTGTCTGTAAGTCATTAAGCATTTCATTTACTTAATGTAATACTACAGAGAGCATCAGGAGTGTCTTTCACCAGTATAGTATGTCTTATATAATATAAAAAAATAATAATTGTCTTACACATTGTTTACAAAGACTGCAGACTCTGGGACTGGGACAGCTCATCCTCTTCCTCGTTTGTGGTCAGAGGGCCTCCCACCTGAAGACCACAAATGGATTCTGAAGAGCCTATTTAAGGTGGGGCCCAAAGGAAAACTAGAACTGCAAGACAACCTGCAGCTCTGGTACAATCCACCACAGCCAGCCAATCTGTACCACCAGGCTCCTGTTCCAGACCGCTTTTTTGCTCACTCCCTTCTTGTCTGGATGCCCTACAAGTTGTGGAAATTCAAGTTGGTCTGTCCGAACCCTGCCTGTGGGCATCATCAACTCACAGGATCAGGCCTGAGCAAGAGGGCACGGCGGGTCCTGGACTTGGACCGGATCTACCTGATGGTGACAGAGTCTCTAATATGCACCAAATGCAAATGTACCCATCTGTCCTCAAGCCAGGCTGTCCTTACGCAACTGGACTTGGCTCACAGAGGAGAATTCAGCATTATCCTCACCAAAAAGTGAGAAATGTTTCTTGTCTCTCTTGCCTTGTCAAATAGAAATATGTAAAGCATTCTCACTAATACATATCTGTTTATGACCCAGGTTTGCATGTGACATCCGAGTCATCCGGCTGCTGCGGGAGAGAGGCCAGGGTAAAAGCCCAACACGGGTTTTAAAACAGCTGAGGGAGAGCCACACAGAGGAGTGGCTTCAACGTGTAGCGAGGTTCACCGCCGATTGTAAGGACTTCCTCCGGCGTCCAGGACTGTTGCCAGTCACATTCTCTAAGCCTCCGGAGCCTGCTGTGGTGCCGAGCTGTAAGTGGCTCCTGTCCGTTTACAGCCAGGACATTTTGACAAGGCTGGAGGACATCCAGGCCCGATTGACATCGACCCACGGCACCATTCTAAAAATGGATTCAACAAAAAAGGTTAGGGGACCTTAATTTCTTTAAAATAGGCCACTGAAATGAACTACTGCCTGTATTTCAGAATTTCGGAATTCTGCTCACAGTGGGCCTATACATTTTATGTGTTTCAGATCACCAAAAAGCTAGCCGGAACAGCCAAGGGCACAGGACTCTGGCTCACCTCTGTGGGAAATGAGTATGGTCAGATACTCATGAGTGTGATGACCGCTCAGGAGGGAGCTGGCCTTGACCTCATGGCAGCAGGCCTGGTGAGGAGATACCAGCAGGCTGGTGTGGCTTCCCCAGTTGCATTATATGTGGACTGTGGCTGCTGTGTTGAGGCAGGGCAGACCAAGCTGAAGGCCAGATTCAGCGGCTGGCCAGACCTTATTGTAAGGCTGGATATCTGGCACTACATGCGTCGAATTGCCCTGGGATGCACAACAGATGCTCATCAGTTGTTCCCTATTTTTATGTCACGCCTATCAGCGTGCATATTTGAGTGGGATGCAGCTGATTTAGCTCTGTTGCGCAAAGCAAAAACCCTGCAGCTTCAATCACATGGCTTGGTGTACAGTGACATCAACACGCATCTGACCAGGGACGAGCTGACTCTCCATTGCCGGCGGAGGACCCGTGGTGAGGAGACCACCACTCGGATGCTGGAGGAGCTGCTGCAGATGCTCATGGGTACCACTGGCAGGGACACCCTTGGAGTTCCCTTGCTTGATCAGGAAAGGATGGAGCGCATCTGGAGTGTCCAGAGAAGGCATGTCAAGTGCATCCAGGACCCACCAGGTGTCGCTCTATACATCAAAACAAGGGAGCTTACAAAGGGAGGTTTACAGATTCCTGTGTACAGATGTGCCAGAGGCTCCACATCTCTAGTCATTCCATCTCCATCTAAACCGCTTCATACCAGGTTTGTGGCTGTCACATGTAGGCTCATGTGTATAATTTGTACAGTGCAAGAATATTTCATAATTTATTATTTAATGTTTTTTCCAGGAACAAGTGCCAACAGTCTGAACTTTCAGATTTATCTCCTGGAAGGACTGCATAGGTGGAACCAGGACCGTGCGGGTGCGGCTCTGGCTACTGGACCATCACCTTTGTGCAGCTACTCAGGTGAACTGCTTCACTGTGTGAACAGAGATTATGAATCGCTGTTCGGCAGTAAGCTGGTACCAGAGTTCAGTCCGCCCTCACATTACACTGGTAAGCTTTTATTAATACATTGGTAATTGAAATCGGTTTTACAATATTTTATTAACTGTTCATTAAAGTTCCTCACCTGGTATTGATTAAACCCCTAAATCCACTTAACCTCTTTTGTTTCAGGAGAGCTCATAGGGATGCAGTACCTGTTCAGGCAGACTTGTCAGGCTCTACAGGACATGCACCCTGATTCCGAGGAGACGGCCCATTTAATTGAGGAGCACGATGTGGTGGAAAACTTGGAGGATGACGAGGGCTTTGCTGACATTTCAGATGACCCCACAGTGCTGGACATCGAGGCCCTTCAGGATTCAGCGAACTCTCCGAATCCTGGTCCTCCAACGGGTACATCTGGTCTTGCCAGTCTGGCCCTCAGCATCTCCAGCATGCAAAGCACCACATCTCCTGTGGCTCCTGTGACATCCACTGTGTGTTACACCACAGCTCCCAGCACACCCACCCTCACCCTGGCTCCCAGCACACCCACCCTCACCCTGGCTCCCAGCACACCCACCCTCACCCTGGCTCCCAGCACACCCACCCTCACCCTGGCTCCCGGCACACCCACCCTCACCCTGGCTCCCAGCACACCCACCCTCAATCTGGCTCCTGACACATCCACCCTCACTCTGGCTCCAGACACATCCACACCAGTTCCAGGCACATCTGGAATGGCCTCCAGTTCAGCCACTCTAGCCTCGAGTTCATCCTCTCAGGCTGATAGTGACTCAGAAGCTGAGGTAAGCATCAGTGTGATCATTTTAGAATACGTAAGCTTATAAATACGAGCCATACTCTTCACTATCATTGAGTACACGTTTGCACATGTTTTATTAAATCCACTGCTGCAATAAAGTGTCATTAAAGGTCAGTGCCATTTTTTTTGTCATTTGCATAGGCTGTTGATGACCAAGATGTGCCTGGATACCAGCATGTGGACAGGCTTGCTGAGTACCTGGTGGGGCTACGGGAGCAGACCTCTCTGTTTCTCAGCAACCACCAAGCCAGCAGATTAATTACACTGTGGGAGAGCCTGGATGACCGTGACAAGCAGCGACTGTTTGAAACAGATTATGGGAAAAAGCAACATGCAACATGGGAAAACCTGTTGCCAGCCATTGCATTGTTAACATGGATAAAGTAAAACCATGTTCCAGTGACTGCATTGGAATATCCAGCGCCTGCATCCAAAGCCAGGTACAAGTGAGGAACAACACTCAAGCCTCCGTACAGTATGGAGTAGTGAATCTATTCAATAAGAGAAAGTGAAAGGCTGGAATGCTGGTTGGGCATGTTAGGGGGTTAGAGGCAGTGGCGGACCTACCATTAAGGCGAACTAGGCAACTGCCTTAGGCCCTCACCCAGCAGAAAGCCCACGATAAATTGCCCACCCAGGCACTGATGGGACGGCCTAAGTCCATAACCAACCGGCCCTCCCGCAGATATCGTCGGTTGCGACAGTTTTCCTTGCTTAAGCGAATACATTATATACCTGTCATGATAACCAACGGGATTCACTGTCTGCTATTTATACTACTCCTAGTGACCTGTATTCACACTCATGGTTACTATTGTCTTACTATTTTCTAATCTCCTCCGTCAGTCTTACTATGTTTATTTGTTATTAAATGTTAATCACTCTAGCCTAATACTTGCATGTCTCGCTCGTAGACACCTTTAACACCCCTACACACACACACACACACACACACACATAATCACACACCCAGCATGCAACACTACCATTACCACTGATGTTTACACCCCATTGTATGTTCTGTTCTGTTCATTTCTACAACAAAGTTCAAACCAGTGGCGCGATTGTGGCGACGAACTGCTTTCAGGAAAAGGAGATTTTTTTCTCTCTCGGCGTACTAATTAAGATAAATTGACAACAAAACAATTAGGACTTCCTACACCAAATGTATCGATTCAACAGGTTTCTATAAAGGGTGGAACCCTACATCCAAGAATTGGAACGAAAGAAAATCATGGCTAGCACGCTGTGAAGTGGCTAACGCGGTCTGTATTTCTTTATTTGTAGGCTACCGCTGTCACTTTTCATAGGTTGTACAGTGTGAATGTTCGCTTTTTGCCCTAACACTGAGTTATTTTCTTTGTGAAGACTTAGTTAGCTTTTGTAAGCCAATACTTTCGAGATCAGTCAATAAATATAGTTGGTTTTGACTTATATGTTGCCCCCTTCTTTACGTTGTTACTGGACATTTATGTGTCCTGTAAAGCTATGTTGCATCATACAACATTTGAGACATGTGGATAATGAAAAAGTGGGATAATTTAATGCGGAGCCAAATCATGTTTGCTTATGAAGGCTCCTGAATGCAACTTTCTTCCATATAACTAGCTACTGTAGCTATGTAGGTAGAGGGGAAATATTTTGATTGTGTGCTGCCATCTACTATACAAAAAGGTATTGCTGTATGAGTTAATCAGCCTACAAAAAAAATGATATTGCTTAATGTAGGTCGCCCTAATCATTATCAAAAAAATTGTGTACTCTTTCTCTGCTGACATTTATTCCTAAAGGCTCTGTAGTTATACATATAGGCCTAACCATCTGATACTAGCCCAGAGTTAAGCATATTCATCTAGCAAACTATAGGCCCTACCTTCCTTGGAGTGTTACAATAGCCAGTATCATTTTATTCAATGTGTCCATCCAGGCAAATTTGTGGATCCAAATGTTATTAAAAAACATATATAATGTTATTTCTTTGTAATCATCCAAAATTATGTTAAGTGTATGGGTATTTTGCATACATTGAGCGGGCAACGCGCCGTATATTAAGTGGGCCGCTCTGACAGACAACTCCCGGGCCACTTTTTCCCCCCAGTCCGCCCCTGCTTTGAGGTGGCCCTTTTTTTTTTGCATTAAAAGGACGGATGAAGAGGGCCCTATGTTTTCGCCTTAGGCCCCCAAATGACTAGGTCCGCCACTGGTTAGAGGTGTTAGGAAAGGAACGCAACAGGTCTCTCGCAACAGGTCTTTAGATTCTTGAAGATAGAGAGGGACACCCCAGCTCTGATAGCGTTTGATCATTCCACCATTGGAGAGCCACAAATAGAACAGTCTATAATGCAGGGACCTTGGAGGAACCAACTGAAGGGGCCCAAGTCTGTATGACTGAGCTCAATTCCATTCAATTCATGAAGTGTCGCCACATTCTGAACCATCTGAAAGGGTTTCACTGTGTTCACTGGGAGCCTATGGAGTTTTTCTCACAAGCTGGTCTCTAAATCTGATAGCATTATTGAATAATTTCTCGTTCAGGTTTTGTAATGCTTTCCCTCAAAGCCTGCCCCTGCTCTGAAATAGCCCCTGCTTTTGTCTGCACTGTCCTGGGCTTCCATTGGACTCCTTCTCAAGGGGCAGCCGTGGCCTACTGGTTAGGGTTTCAGGCCGGAAACCGAAGGGTGGCCGGTTCGATCCCCGACCAGTAGGAAAAATGTGGGCAGGGGAAGTGGTAGACCACTGCTCTCCCATGCCCACATCCACGGCTGAAGTGCCCTTGAGCAAGGCACCTAACCCCTATCACTGCTCCCCGGGCGCCACTAATGGCAGCCCACTGCTCCGGGTTAGTGTTACTTCACTTCACTGTGTGTGTGTGTGTGTGTGTCACTTCCCTGGATGGGTTAAATTTCAGAGTGTGTGTGTCTACACCACCTCTGCCATAGAGAGGACTTTCACTTCTCCTCCCCCCTCAGGCTGCTTCTGTGCATTTGCAAAACTTCTGCTTCCTTTTTTCTGTCTCTTAGATTGTTGTGAAAAGACCCTTTCAAAATGTACCAACCAAAAAGATGCCCAGGTGTCTAACTGTTAAGTAACAAGTATTATCAGTGTACTTGGGATTCAATTTTTTTTACAGTATCATACAATGCTATAGCTGGCAACAGGTTTTCACATGTTTAGGTGCCAGAGGTCAAACTGTCGACACCCTTTTGATGCATTTCATGTGAATGTGTTTTTTCTGTGCAATCTTGCAACATCTTTATAAGAGTTTGCACAATCTCCTTTAGTTGTTACTGCCATCAACTCTTCACAAGAAATACCTTGCACAGCTACAAGGCAACTTGTGGACTCGCAGGTTGTATTGGGCTTAAGATCACTCTTTCCGTGATATAGCAGAATTGTTGACATATCGAACATGGGCAGAGTTTATTTTGTCCACAAAAGTGGGGAAGTGCATTCAGCCTTTTGTCCACAAAAGGAAAAGCACCAAAAGTCAAATCAGCACAAGACATGCAATCATCCGTATTGTTTTCTGTGCAAAAAATGTGTTCTTTTCAATATGTTATTGGACTCAATACAAACTTGTGTGTGTTTCATGTTTATTCTTGTTGTATAAACACCACTGTCCAACTTCTATCTGTGGACATGTTGCTAAGGTAAATTCGCAAAATACAGCGTAATGCGCTGATATCAACTAGTATGGCTACTAATAAAAACTGTTAAAAACTAGACGTAATGCAAAGCGTTACAAAATATGATCGCCAAACTGTTCAGTAGGTTTTAACAAAGAATGAGTCATGGTTGTCAGTGTGTTTGTGAGTTTTTATGTGTTTTGTGTGTGTAAATTGGTTTGTGTTTCATTTTTATGTATTAAAGGAATTATTTGTGATAGATTTTGATGATTTGGTAATGTAATGTTTTGTGTACTACTTTTTTGTGGATTGTTTTGGTATATTTTTCTTTTGCAATGTAGTTTGCTAAAACAGGTCACATAAATTCAATCACATGCGAGATGTGGAAACAAAGTGAAGTTTCCAACCACCAACAGGTGGCGCTATAGGTGATATCAGTCAGGCATATGTACAGGCATATGTACTGGTTCGGGCCAGCGTCCACCCTAGGACATTTTCTCTGGATCAAACAATGTTCGCAAGAGTTATAAGAGACTTTGTGTTTTGTGGCAAGAACTAACTAGTTGGCAAAGTTTGAGGGTCTGCCACGCCCACACCTTGAGAATGAGAAAATCCAAAATAACTTTTAGTCGCCCATGGCTAAAGAGTAGCCAGACCACATTTCAAGGCGTTACCATTAAAGCTGTCGGAGGAGTTCGATCAGATCCGAGGTGTGCAAACGCCGTCAAAACGCATCTTCCACTCAAAATGGCCGACTTCCTGTGGACCTGCCACCATGGCGTCAAGAGACTTTTTGGTGAGTCCAAGCATGATGAAGACGTGTACCGAATTCAGTCAAGCTACGCCAAAATAACCCCAATGCGCAGGGGTTTTTGCAATGTTCTAGGGGGACTACAGAGCCATTTTGCTTCATCCATGGACAAAAACTCTACCGAAGATGGACGGTTACAGGCTTGATGTCCCTGGCAAATTTGGTAAATTTTCGAGCACTTTGACATATATTCGATTAAAACACCTAATTTTTGCTTTTTAATTTTTAACTAGGTGGCGCTATACATGTAATGACTGGTTATGGTATGTGTTGACATGGCCCCTTGACACAAACATACAAGAACAATTTGGCCCTCCAAGGCCCTACGGTTCTCGGGATATTCGAAGAAAACTGTGTCGCGCCACCTACAGGCCAGTTGGTGTATAATCATATAAATCAATTTATTGCATGCCCCCCCGTGAACGGAATTCCACGAAACTTAACGTGCAGTCAGAAGGTGTCATAATGATCCCACACCTCCGATTTCGTGCAGTTCTGACATTGTCAACTTACAATTAAAATGTTTTACAAGACTCCATTTTTGCTTTTTCATTTGTAACTAGGTGGCGCTATACATGAAATAAGTGGTAGTGGAATGGTTGACGTGTATGGAGGATTATCGGGGCCAAAACTAAATAAATAAATGGTTAAATACTTGGATAAATACATAATTAGATAACAAAATGAATAAAATGAGATACTAAATATATAAATGTTACATGAACTCGTGTGTGTATATATATATATATTTACGTTTTCATGTGTTCACATTTATTTATTTATACCTACATTTATTTATTTATACGTACATATATTTATTTATACTTACATTTATCCACGGTGTAACTTGCTTGCAGCAAAATAAATCCGTCATCCCCCGTTAAAGCCTTTGATTGGTGAATGAACAGTATTACACACCAGGCAGGCTCAACCAGTCGATCAGGCTCTATTCGATCCAGAGGGATACCTAATTTTGGCGTTTATGCATGCCAAGCGCCAGATTTAGTTTAATGAAAGTTATTGAGCATTATTTAAATAAATCAAGATGCCAGAATGTCCCAGAAGACTGCAGCGTGAGGCTGCATCCTTAATTAAAGAGGCCCTCAACTCGTCTACTACTAGTAGTAGTAGTATTTCTAGTAGTGTGATGAAATGTTGGGTTTAATGTGGCCTTAGCCATGGGTGCACTGGCCGATCGAGTAGTAGTCGTAGCGCTGTCGTTACCCCATCACGTCTATCTCTTCTTCCATAGTTTGCATCAGGCTGCTATTAGGATGTTACGCTGTAGCATGGTTCTTATGTTCTCAGTTTTTGAATCACCAGTGATGAAGAAAGTGTTTTGTCCGTCTCTTCATAAACGGAGTGACTAAGAGTAAGACCACATTTACACATAGCTGGGTAATTACAGAATAGAGAATATTTCTGCCCCTCCGTTCAAAAATAACGTCGTACACACAAGGTCGTTTTCAAAAAAAGTTTCTGTTTACATGAACCCGCATACGCCCCAAGCGCCATCATAACTATGCCACACCTGTAGGTTTGCATAAGTAGGCTGCTAATCCATTAAATTGGCTATGAGTCCTAGATGTGTGGATCCTTTACGTTTATTTGGCTACAACAGGTAGACAAGATGGAATGTAAAACTCGTAGTCCACTGGTGGAAGTGCAGGGGATACCATTGTTAAAGCCAATAGTCACACACTGGGGAAGGGTTGAGAGATTCAGCTATAGGGTTGAAAGAATGCAATCCTTCAATAAAAAACAACACAACACCAGGCTTAGGTCTCAATCATGTCTCTCTCCGCTCTGAAGGCCGGAGGACCATCTTTTATAGTGCACAATAATGTAAACATAGTGACAGTCAAGCAGTAATGACGTTACAACAGTCTCCCCAACAGTCTCCCCAACACATGACAACTCTCAGACTAGAGAGTTAATAGTTGGAGCTCCCCTTTTAGTCATGACAAGGAACGTTTACCCATTACTTTCTCCAGGCCACGAACATCTATACCCCTGACACAGACACAGTCTACTCTTATTAATACCTGATACCACTCTGCTGCATTTATTGCATGATAGTGCGCTTGGACACTCGAAAAAGGTTCGCAATATCTTGTATTTTCAGGCTAGAGAGTGCGAAGTGTTCAATTGTGCCAGACGAAGATCAAACAGAGTACGACCACCTCCAGGGTTTATCGCCTGTATCACACAGCCTCATCTGCCTTTACCATCTCGCTGAGGATCGTGAACACATTTTCATCTATGTCTGTGTCAGTCAGGGCCGATATCGTTGATATAATCTCAGCGAAGCCCTCAATATGATTTAAAAAACAATGTGAATTGTCAGTGGCCTCCATCTCCTCAGCCAACATTTCGACTACTGTAGCATGCAATATTCCATTTATTGAATCCACACCGGGTGCTGTCATATTGAATTAGTCAAAAGCAGTCAATTCAAGTTGAACCACCAATCAGAGGCTTTAACCCGCCCCCTGACTTGGTGACAGGGGTTGACGGATTTATTTTGCTGCAAGCAAGTTACACCGTGGATAAATGTAAGTATAAATAAATATATGTAAGTATAAATAAATAAATGTAGGTATAAATAAATAAATGTGAACACATGAAAACGTAAATACATATACAGCCGCGGAAAAAATTAAGAGACCACTTCAAAATTATCAGTTTCTCTGGTTTTACTATTTATTGGTATGTGTTAAAGTAAAATGTACATTTTTGTTTTATTCTATAACCTACTGGCAACATTCCTACCAAATTTCAAATAAAAATATTGTCATTTAGATCATTTATTTGCAGAAAAATGACAATTGGTCAAAATAGCAAAAAAGATGCAGTGTCTTCAGATCTCGAATAATGCAAAGAAAACATGCTCATATTCATTTTTAAACTACACAATACTAATGCTTACACTTAGGAAGAGTTCAGAAATCAATATTTGGTGGAATAACCTTGATTTAAAATCACAACGTTCATGTGTCTTGGCATGCTCTCCACCAGTCTTTCACATTGCCGTTGGGTGACTTTATGCTACTCCTGGCGCAAGAATTCAAGCAGCTCGGCTTCTTTTCATGGCTTGTGACCATCCATCTTCCTCTTGATCACATTTCAGAGGTTTTTTTATGGGATTCAGGTCTCGAAATTGGGCTGGCCATGACAGGGTCCTGATCTGGTGGTACTCCATCCACACCTTTACTGGCCTGGCTGTGTGGCATGGAGCATTGCCCTGCTGGAAAAAACATTTCTCAGAGTTGGGGAACATTGTCAGAGCTAAAGGAAGCAAGTTTTTCTTCCGGGACAACGTTGTACTTTGCCTGGCAGAGGTTTGTAAAAGACCATAAGGATTGAAAAAAGCAGACTGGAGGGTCTTCTAGTTCGTCTTCTCTGATGAGTCCAATTTTCAGCTTTGCCCAACACATGGTCGTCTGATGGTTAGACTGAGACCTGGAGAGGCCTACAAGCCAGAGAGTCTTGCACCTACTGTGAAATCGGACTCATCAGAGAAGACGAACTTAGAAGAACCTCCAGTCCGCTTTTTCAACCCTTATGGTCTTTTACAAACCTCAGCCAGGCAAAGTACAACGTTGTCCCGGAAGAAAAACTTGCTTCCTTTTGCTCTGACAATGTTCCCCAACTCTGAGAAGTGTTTTTTCCAGCAGGGCAATGCTCCATGCCACACAGCCAGGCCAGTAAAGGTGTGGATGGAGTACCACCAGATCAGGACCCTGTCATGGCCAGCCCAATTTCGAGACCTGAATCCCATAAAAAACCTCTGAAATGTGATCAAGAGGAAGATGGATGGTCAAAAGCCATGAAAAGAAGCCGAGCTGCTTGAATTCTTGCGCCAGGAGTAGCATAAAGTCACCCAACGGCAATGTGAAAGACTGGTGGAGAGCATGCCAAGACACATGAACGTTGTGATTTTAAATCAAGGTTATTCCACCAAATATTGATTTCTGAACTCTTCCTAAGTGTAAGCATTAGTATTGTGTAGTTTAAAAATGAATATGAGCATGTTTTCTTTGCATTATTCGAGATCTGAAGACACTGCATCATTTTTGCTATTTTGACCAATTGTCATTTTTCTGCAAATAAATGATCTAAATGACAATATTTTTATTTGAAATTTGGTAGGAATGTTGCCAGTAGGTTATAGAATAAAACTAAAATGTACATTTTACTTTAACACATACCAATAAATAGTAAAACCAGAGAAACTGATAATTTTGAAGTGGTCTCTTAATTTTTTCCGCGGCTGTATATGTATTTACGTTTTCATGTGTTCACATTTATTTATTTATACCTACATTTATTTATTTATACTTACATATATTTATTTATACTTACATTTATCCACGGTGTAACTTGCTTGCAGCAAAATAAATCCGTCAACCCCTGTCACCAAGTCAGGGGGCGGGTTAAAGCCTCTGATTGGTGGTTCAACTTGAATTGACTGCTTTTGACTAATTCAATATGACAGCACCCGGTGTGGATTCAATAAATGGAATATTGCATGCTACAGTAGTCGAAATGTTGGCTGAGGAGATGGAGGCCACTGACAATTCACATTGTTTTTTAAATCATATTGAGGGCTTCGCTGAGATTATATCAACGATATCGGCCCTGACTGACACAGACATAGATGAAAATGTGTTCACGATCCTCAGCGAGATGGTAAAGGCAGATGAGGCTGAGTGATACAGGCGATAAACCCTGGAGGTGGTCGTACTCTGTTTGATCTTCGTCTGGCACAATTGAACACTTCGCACTCTCTAGCCTGAAAATACAAGATATTGCGAACCTTTTTCGAGTGTCCAAGCGCACTATCATGCGATAAATGCAGCAGAGTGGTATCAGGTATTAATAAGAGTAGACTGTGTCTGTGTCAGGGGTATAGATGTTCGTGGCCTGGAGAAAGTAATGGGTAAACGTTCCTTGTCATGACTAAAAGGGGAGCTCCAACTATTAACTCTCTAGTCTGAGAGTTGTCATGTGTTGGGGAGACTGTTGGGGAGACTGTTGTAACGTCATTACTGCTTGACTGTCACTATGTTTACATTATTGTGCCCTATAAAAGATGGTCCTCCGGCCTTCAGAGCGGAGAGAGACATGATTGAGACCTAAGCCTGGTGTTGTGTTGTTTTTTATTGAAGGATTGCATTCTTTCAACCCTATAGCTGAATCTCTCAACCCTTCCCCAGTGTGTGACTATTGGCTTTAACAATGGTATCCCCTGCACTTCCACCAGTGGACTACGAGTTTTACATTCCATCTTGTCTACCTGTTGTAGCCAAATAAACGTAAAGGATCCACACATCTAGGACTCATAGCCAATTTAATGGATTAGCAGCCTACTTATGCAAACCTACAGGTGTGGCATAGTTATGATGGCGCTTGGGGCGTATGCGGGTTCATGTAAACAGAAACTTTTTTTGAAAACGACCTTGTGTGTACGACGTTATTTTTGAACGGAGGGGCAGAAATATTCTCTATTCTGTAATTACCCAGCTATGTGTAAATGTGGTCTTACTCTTAGTCACTCCGTTTATGAAGAGACGGACAAAACACTTTCTTCATCACTGGTGATTCAAAAACTGAGAACATAAGAACCATGCTACAGCGTAACATCCTAATAGCAGCCTGATGCAAACTATGGAAGAAGAGATAGACGTGATGGGGTAACGACAGCGCTACGACTACTACTCGATCGGCCAGTGCACCCATGGCTAAGGCCACATTAAACCCAACATTTCATCACACTACTAGAAATACTACTACTACTAGTAGTAGACGAGTTGAGGGCCTCTTTAATTAAGGATGCAGCCTCACGCTGCAGTCTTCTGGGACATTCTGGCATCTTGATTTATTTAAATAATGCTCAATAACTTTCATTAAACTAAATCTGGCGCTTGGCATGCATAAACGCCAAAATTAGGTATCCCTCTGGATCGAATAGAGCCTGATCGACTGGTTGAGCCTGCCTGGTGTGTAATACTGTTCATTCACCAATCAAAGGCTTTAACGGGGGATGACGGATTTATTTTGCTGCAAGCAAGTTACACCGTGGATAAATGTAAGTATAAATAAATATATGTACGTATAAATAAATAAATGTAGGTATAAATAAATAAATGTGAACACATGAAAACGTAAATATATATATATATACACACACGAGTTCATGTAACATTTATATATTTAGTATCTCATTTTATTCATTTTGTTATCTAATTATGTATTTATCCAAGTATTTAACCATTTATTTATTTAGTTTTGGCCCCGATAATCCTCCATACACGTCAACCATTCCACTACCACTTATTTCATGTATAGCGCCACCTAGTTACAAATGAAAAAGCAAAAATGGAGTCTTGTAAAACATTTTAATTGTAAGTTGACAATGTCAGAACTGCACGAAATCGGAGGTGTGGGATCATTATGACACCTTCTGACTGCACGTTAAGTTTCGTGGAATTCCGTTCACGGGGGGGCATGCAATAAATTGATTTATATGATTATACACCAACTGGCCTGTAGGTGGCGCGACACAGTTTTCTTCGAATATCCCGAGAACCGTAGGGCCTTGGAGGGCCAAATTGTTCTTGTATGTTTGTGTCAAGGGGCCATGTCAACACATACCATAACCAGTCATTACATGTATAGCGCCACCTAGTTAAAAATTAAAAAGCAAAAATTAGGTGTTTTAATCGAATATATGTCAAAGTGCTCGAAAATTTACCAAATTTGCCAGGGACATCAAGCCTGTAACCGTCCATCTTCGGTAGAGTTTTTGTCCATGGATGAAGCAAAATGGCTCTGTAGTCCCCCTAGAACATTGCAAAAACCCCTGCGCATTGGGGTTATTTTGGCGTAGCTTGACTGAATTCGGTACACGTCTTCATCATGCTTGGACTCACCAAAAAGTCTCTTGACGCCATGGTGGCAGGTCCACAGGAAGTCGGCCATTTTGAGTGGAAGATGCGTTTTGACGGCGTTTGCACACCTCGGATCTGATCGAACTCCTCCGACAGCTTTAATGGTAACGCCTTGAAATGTGGTCTGGCTACTCTTTAGCCATGGGCGACTAAAAGTTATTTTGGATTTTCTCATTCTCAAGGTGTGGGCGTGGCAGACCCTCAAACTTTGCCAACTAGTTAGTTCTTGCCACAAAACACAAAGTCTCTTATAACTCTTGCGAACATTGTTTGATCCAGAGAAAATGTCCTAGGGTGGACGCTGGCCCGAACCAGTACATATGCCTGTACATATGCCTGACTGATATCACCTATAGCGCCACCTGTTGGTGGTTGGAAACTTCACTTTGTTTTCACATCTCGCATGTGATTGAATTTATGTGACCTGTTTTAGCAAACTACATTGCAAAAGAAAAATATACCAAAACAATCCACAAAAAAGTAGTACACAAAACATTACATTACCAAATCATCAAAATCTATCACAAATAATTCCTTTAATACATAAAAATGAAACACAAACCAATTTACACACACAAAACACATAAAAACTCACAAACACACTGACAACCATGACTCATTCTTTGTTAAAACCTACTGAACAGTTTGGCGATCATATTTTGTAACGCTTTGCATTACGTCTAGTTTTTAACAGTTTTTATTAGTAGCCATACTAGTTGATATCAGCGCATTACGCTGTATTTTGCGAATTTACCTTAGCAACATGTCCACAGATAGAAGTTGGACAGTGGTGTTTATACAACAAGAATAAACATGAAACACACACAAGTTTGTATTGAGTCCAATAACATATTGAAAAGAACACATTTTTTGCACAGAAAACAATACGGATGATTGCATGTCTTGTGCTGATTTGACTTTTGGTGCTTTTCCTTTTGTGGACAAAAGGCTGAATGCACTTCCCCACTTTTGTGGACAAAATAAACTCTGCCCATGTTCGATATGTCAACAATTCTGCTATATCACGGAAAGAGTGATCTTAAGCCCAATACAACCTGCGAGTCCACAAGTTGCCTTATAGCTGTGCAAGGTATTTCTTGTGAAGAGTTGATGGCAGTAACAACTAAAGGAGATTGTGCAAACTCTTATAAAGATGTTGCAAGATTGCACAGAAAAAACACATTCACATGAAATGCATCAAAAGGGTGTCGACAGTTTGACCTCTGGCACCTAAACATGTGAAAACCTGTTGCCAGCTATAGCATTGTATGATACTGTAAAAAAAATTGAATCCCAAGTACACTGATAATACTTGTTACTTAACAGTTAGACACCTGGGCATCTTTTTGGTTGGTACATTTTGAAAGGGTCTTTTCACAACAATCTAAGAGACAGAAAAAAGGAAGCAGAAGTTTTGCAAATGCACAGAAGCAGCCTGAGGGGGGAGGAGAAGTGAAAGTCCTCTCTATGGCAGAGGTGGTGTAGACACACACACTCTGAAATTTAACCCATCCAGGGAAGTGACACACACACACACACACACAGTGAAGTGAAGTAACACTAACCCGGAGCAGTGGGCTGCCATTAGTGGCGCCCGGGGAGCAGTGATAGGGGTTAGGTGCCTTGCTCAAGGGCACTTCAGCCGTGGATGTGGGCATGGGAGAGCAGTGGTCTACCACTTCCCCTGCCCACATTTTTCCTACTGGTCGGGGATCGAACCGGCCACCCTTCGGTTTCCGGCCTGAAACCCTAACCAGTAGGCCACGGCTGCCCCTTGAGAAGGAGTCCAATGGAAGCCCAGGACAGTGCAGACAAAAGCAGGGGCTATTTCAGAGCAGGGGCAGGCTTTGAGGGAAAGCATTACAAAACCTGAACGAGAAATTATTCAATAATGCTATCAGATTTAGAGACCAGCTTGTGAGAAAAACTCCATAGGCTCCCAGTGAACACAGTGAAACCCTTTCAGATGGTTCAGAATGTGGCGACACTTCATGAATTGAATGGAATTGAGCTCAGTCATACAGACTTGGGCCCCTTCAGTTGGTTCCTCCAAGGTCCCTGCATTATAGACTGTTCTATTTGTGGCTCTCCAATGGTGGAATGATCAAACGCTATCAGAGCTGGGGTGTCCCTCTCTATCTTCAAGAATCTAAAGACCTGTTGCGAGAGACCTGTTGCGTTCCTTTCCTAACACCTCTAACCAGTGGCGGACCTAGTCATTTGGGGGCCTAAGGCGAAAACATAGGGCCCTCTTCATCCGTCCTTTTAATGCAAAAAAAAAAGGGCCACCTCAAAGCAGGGGCGGACTGGGGGGAAAAAGTGGCCCGGGAGTTGTCTGTCAGAGCGGCCCACTTAATATACGGCGCGTTGCCCGCTCAATGTATGCAAAATACCCATACACTTAACATAATTTTGGATGATTACAAAGAAATAACATTATATATGTTTTTTAATAACATTTGGATCCACAAATTTGCCTGGATGGACACATTGAATAAAATGATACTGGCTATTGTAACACTCCAAGGAAGGTAGGGCCTATAGTTTGCTAGATGAATATGCTTAACTCTGGGCTAGTATCAGATGGTTAGGCCTATATGTATAACTACAGAGCCTTTAGGAATAAATGTCAGCAGAGAAAGAGTACACAATTTTTTTGATAATGATTAGGGCGACCTACATTAAGCAATATCATTTTTTTTTAGGCTGATTAACTCATACAGCAATACCTTTTTGTATAGTAGATGGCAGCACACAATCAAAATATTTCCCCTCTACCTACATAGCTACAGTAGCTAGTTATATGGAAGAAAGTTGCATTCAGGAGCCTTCATAAGCAAACATGATTTGGCTCCGCATTAAATTATCCCACTTTTTCATTATCCACATGTCTCAAATGTTGTATGATGCAACATAGCTTTACAGGACACATAAATGTCCAGTAACAACGTAAAGAAGGGGGCAACATATAAGTCAAAACCAACTATATTTATTGACTGATCTCGAAAGTATTGGCTTACAAAAGCTAACTAAGTCTTCACAAAGAAAATAACTCAGTGTTAGGGCAAAAAGCGAACATTCACACTGTACAACCTATGAAAAGTGACAGCGGTAGCCTACAAATACAGAAATACAGACCGCGTTAGCCACTTCACAGCGTGCTAGCCATGATTTTCTTTCGTTCCAATTCTTGGATGTAGGGTTCCACCCTTTATAGAAACCTGTTGAATCGATACATTTGGTGTAGGAAGTCCTAATTGTTTTGTTGTCAATTTATCTTAATTAGTACGCCGAGAGAGAAAAAAATCTCCTTTTCCTGAAAGCAGTTCGTCGCCACAATCGCGCCACTGGTTTGAACTTTGTTGTAGAAATGAACAGAACAGAACATACGATGGGGTGTAAACATCAGTGGTAATGGTAGTGTTGCATGCTGGGTGTGTGATTATGTGTGTGTGTGTGTGTGTGTGTGTGTAGGGGTGTTAAAGGTGTCTACGAGCGAGACATGCAAGTATTAGGCTAGAGTGATTAACATTTAATAACAAATAAACATAGTAAGACTGACGGAGGAGATTAGAAAATAGTAAGACAATAGTAACCATGAGTGTGAATACAGGTCACTAGGAGTAGTATAAATAGCAGACAGTGAATCCCGTTGGTTATCATGACAGGTATATAATGTATTCGCTTAAGCAAGGAAAACTGTCGCAACCGACGATATCTGCGGGAGGGCCGGTTGGTTATGGACTTAGGCCGTCCCATCAGTGCCTGGGTGGGCAATTTATCGTGGGCTTTCTGCTGGGTGAGGGCCTAAGGCAGTTGCCTAGTTCGCCTTAATGGTAGGTCCGCCACTGCCTCTAACCCCCTAACATGCCCAACCAGCATTCCAGCCTTTCACTTTCTCTTATTGAATAGATTCACTACTCCATACTGTACGGAGGCTTGAGTGTTGTTCCTCACTTGTACCTGGCTTTGGATGCAGGCGCTGGATATTCCAATGCAGTCACTGGAACATGGTTTTACTTTATCCATGTTAACAATGCAATGGCTGGCAACAGGTTTTCCCATGTTGCATGTTGCTTTTTCCCATAATCTGTTTCAAACAGTCGCTGCTTGTCACGGTCATCCAGGCTCTCCCACAGTGTAATTAATCTGCTGGCTTGGTGGTTGCTGAGAAACAGAGAGGTCTGCTCCCGTAGCCCCACCAGGTACTCAGCAAGCCTGTCCACATGCTGGTATCCAGGCACATCTTGGTCATCAACAGCCTATGCAAATGACAAAAAAAATGGCACTGACCTTTAATGACACTTTATTGCAGCAGTGGATTTAATAAAACATGTGCAAACGTGTACTCAATGATAGTGAAGAGTATGGCTCGTATTTATAAGCTTACGTATTCTAAAATGATCACACTGATGCTTACCTCAGCTTCTGAGTCACTATCAGCCTAAGAGGATGAACTCGAGGCTAGAGTGGCTGAACTGGAGGCCATTCCAGATGTGCCTGGAACTGGTGTGGATGTGTCTGGAGCCAGAGTGAGGGTGGATGTGTCAGGAGCCAACTGGGACATAAGGGAGCCAACGGGACATAAGGGAACATTCTTTTTAACCCCAAATGTCCCAGACCACTTTCAGAGCCCCGGGACATAAGGGAACATCCTTTTTAAGCCCAAATGTCCCAGACCAACTTCAGAGCCACGGGACATAAGGGAACACCGCTTTATATGAACAAATGTACCAGACCACATTCAAAGCCACGGGACACAAGGGTACACCGCTTTTTATACCTTCATGTCCCAGACCACCTTCAGAGCCACGGGACATAAGGGAACAATGCTTTTTATGCCTTAATGTCCCAGACCACCTTCAGAGCCACGGGACATAAGGGAACAATGCTTTTCATGCCCAAATACCACAAAATAAACCTTAAGAGAGTCACTGTTACTTTACCTTAAGAGAGTCACTGTTACTGTTACCAAAGTGCCTCAAATGTCCCAAGCATTTCTCATAAGCTTGTAAAGGTGAAAAAGGAGTAATTATGACTCTCTTATGGTGGATAATGGAATAATGGAATAATGACTCTCAGAAAACCAGTGAGAAGGTGAAAAATTAGTAATAATGAGTTTTAAGATGGAGCGCTTCTGCCATCCTGTGGTGATAAAAGTGATTGCAGTTTGAGATGTGTTCCCAATTGTCCTAACCCAAATCCCCTACCCAAATTTCCCAAAAGCTCCCCAAATGTCCCAAACATTTCTCATAAGCTTTTACCTCTCCACCCTTGGAAATTAGATTTTTGATTTAAGGTTTTTTCATGAGGCAATATCCGATTGCCTCGATATCGGACTATGTCGCATAGCGCCTAAGGTCGGACTAGCCTGCGTTGGTTTCGTTTTGGCCACAGGTTCCCTGACGGAGTTAGCCATAGGAAGGTTCCTGCGTCTCGCCGTTCGAACCGGTGTTCCCTGGACAAAAGACGCAACGTCCCTGCATATATGGAAGAGACTAGTAGTTACTTTACCTTAAGAGAGTCACTGTTACTTTCCTTGGTTTTTATTCTTCTCAAATTTCAGTTATGTTCTCAAATGTCCCAAAAAGTTGGGGGTGGTGGCGAGGGCTCCATGACCCTTCCAAGCCAAAACAGTCAGCCCGACGACCATGCACCATTCTCGGGCACCCATATGTCCCAAGAGTGACTCAAATGTCCCATGGTCCCAGGTTGTACCTTTCCCTTCCCTCGGTCCAGCAATAACGTACAAGGTTGAACATGGTCTCGTTGGAAAGGAAATGATTGAATTAGGGTAGCGGCATAAGAATTGTGACCGCTCTACCCTCCATTCTAGATTTATGAGTCCATAAAATGTGACCTCTGGCATTAAAGTATCTCTGCAAGGCAAGGACGCACAAACTACATTAGGCACAAACAACATTAGGCTTGTTGGAAAGGCCATGGTCACTTTAGTGGGGGTACATAGTGGTTGCATCCCTGTGTGACCCTCATGGCCAAAGTAATATATGAAAAACCTTAGAACCCTTCAGGCCAAAAAGTTTAAATCATTGTATCTCTTTGCTCGAAGCACATAGCATCTTTAGGGTGGGTTCATTCGAAAGCCCATCCCTCAATTAAGGGGAGGGGTGGGGTTTCAGGTTCATCAATACTTTCATTCATCAAAAATTTAGGTTTTGTATTTATAGTTCTCAAATGTCATTTATGTTCCCAAACGTACTAACCCAAATGTCACGGAAGTGCCTCAAATGTCAATTATGTTCCCAATTGTCCTAACCCAACTGTCCCTAGGGTACCGGTACATGTACAAGTACATTATTGACAATACCGTACTGACTCGAGTACCTTATTGCTTTAATAACACGGTTGCCAGCAACATTATACATATTAAGTACAACTAAATTATAAATAGTAAGCTGCCTTTCAGCACAAAAAAGTTTTAGCCTCCAAATAATAAATTATTGAATGTGGAGGAGGATCCAGTGTGGGTGATTCGTAGGGAATATAGAATTACTTGTGTTCATAGAGAGTCAGGCTTATTCTGATACAAGGGGAGCTATTCAGTAACCTGGGAATCGAAGCGGGTATCGAACCGGTGGCTTTCAGGTGATATTGTATATCTTGCACTTAACGGGTTTTGAACCGGTGCTTCTCACGTTCGTAGTGCTGTGCCCTACCCGCTATGCTACCGTGATGGTACAGGTTCCAAGCATTTCTCACAACATTTTCGTCCCCCTATTCCCTTGGAATTTTTTGCGACCAAGATTTTTGATTTAAGCTTTTTTCATGAGGCAATGTCCGATTGTCTCGAGATCGGACTATGTCGCAAAGCAGGCAAGGCTTGTTCCCAAACGTCCTAACCCAAATGTCCCGAAAGTGCCTCAAATGTTAGTTATGTTCCCAATTGTCCTAACCCAACTGTCCCTACCCAAATGTCCCAATGGGGATCGAACCGGCAACCCTCCGGTTACCAGCCCTAAACCCTAACCAGTAGGCCACGGCTGCCCCACAGAAAGAACTCCCAACCCGGCCGGTTAAACCAGCAAAATATAAACCTTAAGAGATTCACTGTTACTTTACCTTAAGAGAGTCACTGTTACTGTGGTTTTTATTCTTCTCAAATGTCAGTTATGTTCTCAATTGTCCCAAAAAGTTGGGGGTAGTGGCGCGAGCTCCATGGTAGACCCCCCCGAGACAAAAAAGTCAGTCCGACGAACATGCACTATTCTCGGAAACCCCAATGTCCCAAAAGTGCCTCAGATGTCAGTTATGTTCCCAATTGTCCCTACCCAAACGTCCCTTTTTAACCATATAAAAACCAGCAAAAAGCTGAAAAATTAGTAATTTTCTCAATTTTCCTTCTGGTCAGGGATCGAACCGGACACCCTCCGGTTACCAGCCCCAGCTGCCGACTACACGACCGGCTAATTTTTTTTAGACCTGAAAAGATTCTGAAAAGATTTGGCCAATCACGTTCGCACCAGTTTGCAGAGTTGATAACAATTGACCAATCACGGCAGAAATCCTGGAGAGCGCCGTCGGGCAGCACGCACGGCAGAAATGCTGGAGCGCGACGTCACGCGACGTCACTTAGCTGACGCTGGACCTGGATGGGGGGGCGGGCAAATCGAAAATGCAAACCTCTGGATAGCTCAAATAGCCAGAAGATGCGTCCGTAATTCAAACAACTTCAAGGAAGCAAGCCTCCCTCTAAAGCTGTTTCAAGTTAAATAAACCGAGGAAATTTGTCGACATGGTGAGTATTTACACATTAACTACACTGCTGAATGGGATAATTGTTTTGTGTATAGCTAGCTTTCTACCTTTAAAACGCTATAATTTATCTGACTAAAATGTCGCTATATTTTAGAGATGTTGCTTTTGGCGACATAGATGCATACAATTATTTTTTAAATGCATGACAATAACATAAATCGTATACCTGCAGATCGTATTTACTTTAATTATTGAAGTCATTTCCCCTTGGTTTAGCTAGCTTTTTACCTAAGCTGCTTTCTCTGACTGCAATTTCGCTTTCGCTCATGGTCTGCTAATATAATCTGTTAGTCTTGTACGATATAACTTGAAGTATTGAAGTATTGAAGTAATTATTCCTGTTGTTGTCATTTCGATTTATTTAGCTATATAGCTATCTTATAATCACTCTGTTATCTGTACTGGAATTACGCTAGTCCTCGTCAAATAACGTTAACTATATTAAGGGTGCTTTTACGTGGACTATGAATGAATGATAACGAAATGTTTTGACTGTGAATAAGAGTATTTTATGCACAATCGCTTAAATTCAGATGTATAAACGAAATATTGAGAGGTTGTACAGGTAATGGCAGGAAAGGGAGACAGTGGTGAGGAGGGGGGTTCACCTGTGTGGAGAATAGGGCTAATACTATTACAGGGAAGATGGTCTGCTCTTCATGGATTTATGTTATTTTCATTCATTAAAAACAATGTGCAATTACTATGTCACCAAAGGCAAAATCTGTGAAGTCACACAAGGCAATGTCAGAATCAGAATGGTTGGCACGTTTGAGAAAGTTTGCCAGCACTGGATCCTGGCCTGCCGGGGGGGGGGGGGGAACAAGCCAGCACCAAGGCAGAAGAAGTGGTACGAGCTGTATCAAAGGGTATGACTATATACATGGCACAGTATAATGTATTTATTGTTATTAAGTCATTATAACATGTATTAAATAGGATAAAAGGCAATGTTCCCACAAGGAAATCCAAATGTAAAAAGCAAATCAGTTACATCATATCTCTGTGACTACACATACGAAAATGAAAACTCAAACAATTGTATAACTTTTATTTCTAGATTGAAAAATGTCCAATGCAGACACAAGGACAGAGGTCTTTGTTTGGTCTAGTAAGGGCGTGTGTTTGTGGATTCCACACTCACTGTGTTTGTGGATTAACACTGGTCAATTCAAGACTCAAAAAGTGTGTGTGTGTGTGTGTATCAATATGCAAACTAATTTGTGATGTCTCTACAGCCAACTGGAGCAAGTACTGCCTCTGGGCCTGCAGGGCCGCAGACGGCAGCAGCCAGGCAAAGTCCTACTGGGCCTGCAGGGCAGCAGTCGGCAGCAGTGGGTCCGGTTCAAGGCACTGCAGGGCCGCAGACGGCAGCAGCCAGGCAAAGTCCTACTGGGCCTGCAGGGCAGCAGTCGGCAGCAGTGGGTCCGGTTCAAGGCACTGCAGGGCCGCAGACGGCAGCAGCCAGGCAAAGTCCTACTGGGCCTGCAGGGCAGCAGTCGGCAGCAGTGGGTCCGGTTCAAGGCACTGCAGGGCAGCAGACGGCAGCAGCCAGGCAAAGTCCTACTGGGCCTGCAGGGCAGCAGTCGGCAGCAGTGGGTCCGGTTCAAGGCACTGCAGGGCAGCAGACAGCAGCAGCCAGTCAAAGTCCTGGCCAAAGGGCCTTAGGTTCATTGCTGGTGTCTGTGGGCCGTAAGCACCCACCCCCACATATTTTAATGGTATTTGGCCTCATAAATTGACCATAAATATTTTACATTTTGTTCACTGAATGATAATTTGTCAATATAGTTCTCTCACGACACAGGCGTTTGCCTTGTTGCTTTTCAGTTGAACAAGTCAAGATTTGGTGGTGCTCATGTTTCTGCGGCCAGGCCAAATCTAAGCCTAGCTAGAAAACCAACCCAGGTAAATAGATTGACCCAGTTTGAATAGAGACTGATTGATTGAACCTACACATGATGTAGTGTAGTGTATTGTATTCATTGTTATGTATGCTCTTATTTTACAGAGCCAAGTCACCATCCCCACCGAAAGCAGTACCACTTCTCCAGCCAGCACTGCTGTCTCAGTGAGTAATTATTCAATTACAGTCACTTTTCAAATACAGTTCAAGTATTTGTATTTCTACACACAAAGATTATTAAAGAGTATTCAATCAGTTATAAACGGCAACTGTTTGTGCTGAACTCCTGGTCTGGTTCAGAGTGTAAGTGTGTAACGGGGAGGGGGTCGGTCTGGGAGGTCAGGTTCATGGTGTGAAGTGGGGAGGGGGTCAGGTTCAAGGTTAAGGATGTGAAGTGGGGAGGGGGTCTGGGGTCTGCCTTTGTATGGAAGGTGTGAAAGGCTGCAGACAGGCTGACATCGTTACTGAACTCTGCCTCTGGTTCAAAGACTTTAGCACCACATTATGTAAATTTGATACATTCTTGTGAAGTCAATTTCTTGACATTCTTTTACAGGCTCCTGTTCCTCAGACAGATGCTCAAGCTTCTGTTCCAAGTCCAATAGCAGTGTGTGCCACTGTGTCTGTAAGTCATTAAGCATTTCATTTACTTAATGTAATACTACAGAGAGCATCAGGAGTGTCTTTCACCAGTATAGTATGTCTTATATAATATAAAAAAATAATAATTGTCTTACACATTGTTTACAAAGACTGCAGACTCTGGGACTGGGACAGCTCATCCTCTTCCTCGTTTGTGGTCAGAGGGCCTCCCACCTGAAGACCACAAATGGATTCTGAAGAGCCTATTTAAGGTGGGGCCCAAAGGAAAACTAGAACTGCAAGACAACCTGCAGCTCTGGTACAATCCACCACAGCCAGCCAATCTGTACCACCAGGCTCCTGTTCCAGACCGCTTTTTTGCTCACTCCCTTCTTGTCTGGATGCCCTACAAGTTGTGGAAATTCAAGTTGGTCTGTCCGAACCCTGCCTGTGGGCATCATCAACTCACAGGATCAGGCCTGAGCAAGAGGGCACGGCGGGTCCTGGACTTGGACCGGATCTACCTGATGGTGACAGAGTCTCTAATATGCACCAAATGCAAATGTACCCATCTGTCCTCAAGCCAGGCTGTCCTTACGCAACTGGACTTGGCTCACAGAGGAGAATTCAGCATTATCCTCACCAAAAAGTGAGAAATGTTTCTTGTCTCTCTTGCCTTGTCAAATAGAAATATGTAAAGCATTCTCACTAATACATATCTGTTTATGACCCAGGTTTGCATGTGACATCCGAGTCATCCGGCTGCTGCGGGAGAGAGGCCAGGGTAAAAGCCCAACACGGGTTTTAAAACAGCTGAGGGAGAGCCACACAGAGGAGTGGCTTCAACGTGTAGCGAGGTTCACCGCCGATTGTAAGGACTTCCTCCGGCGTCCAGGACTGTTGCCAGTCACATTCTCTAAGCCTCCGGAGCCTGCTGTGGTGCCGAGCTGTAAGTGGCTCCTGTCCGTTTACAGCCAGGACATTTTGACAAGGCTGGAGGACATCCAGGCCCGATTGACATCGACCCACGGCACCATTCTAAAAATGGATTCAACAAAAAAGGTTAGGGGACCTTAATTTCTTTAAAATAGGCCACTGAAATGAACTACTGCCTGTATTTCAGAATTTCGGAATTCTGCTCACAGTGGGCCTATACATTTTATGTGTTTCAGATCACCAAAAAGCTAGCCGGAACAGCCAAGGGCACAGGACTCTGGCTCACCTCTGTGGGAAATGAGTATGGTCAGATACTCATGAGTGTGATGACCGCTCAGGAGGGAGCTGGCCTTGACCTCATGGCAGCAGGCCTGGTGAGGAGATACCAGCAGGCTGGTGTGGCTTCCCCAGTTGCATTATATGTGGACTGTGGCTGCTGTGTTGAGGCAGGGCAGACCAAGCTGAAGGCCAGATTCAGCGGCTGGCCAGACCTTATTGTAAGGCTGGATATCTGGCACTACATGCGTCGAATTGCCCTGGGATGCACAACAGATGCTCATCAGTTGTTCCCTATTTTTATGTCACGCCTATCAGCGTGCATATTTGAGTGGGATGCAGCTGATTTAGCTCTGTTGCGCAAAGCAAAAACCCTGCAGCTTCAATCACATGGCTTGGTGTACAGTGACATCAACACGCATCTGACCAGGGACGAGCTGACTCTCCATTGCCGGCGGAGGACCCGTGGTGAGGAGACCACCACTCGGATGCTGGAGGAGCTGCTGCAGATGCTCATGGGTACCACTGGCAGGGACACCCTTGGAGTTCCCTTGCTTGATCAGGAAAGGATGGAGCGCATCTGGAGTGTCCAGAGAAGGCATGTCAAGTGCATCCAGGACCCACCAGGTGTCGCTCTATACATCAAAACAAGGGAGCTTACAAAGGGAGGTTTACAGATTCCTGTGTACAGATGTGCCAGAGGCTCCACATCTCTAGTCATTCCATCTCCATCTAAACCGCTTCATACCAGGTTTGTGGCTGTCACATGTAGGCTCATGTGTATAATTTGTACAGTGCAAGAATATTTCATAATTTATTATTTAATGTTTTTTCCAGGAACAAGTGCCAACAGTCTGAACTTTCAGATTTATCTCCTGGAAGGACTGCATAGGTGGAACCAGGACCGTGCGGGTGCGGCTCTGGCTACTGGACCATCACCTTTGTGCAGCTACTCAGGTGAACTGCTTCACTGTGTGAACAGAGATTATGAATCGCTGTTCGGCAGTAAGCTGGTACCAGAGTTCAGTCCGCCCTCACATTACACTGGTAAGCTTTTATTAATACATTGGTAATTGAAATCGGTTTTACAATATTTTATTAACTGTTCATTAAAGTTCCTCACCTGGTATTGATTAAACCCCTAAATCCACTTAACCTCTTTTGTTTCAGGAGAGCTCATAGGGATGCAGTACCTGTTCAGGCAGACTTGTCAGGCTCTACAGGACATGCACCCTGATTCCGAGGAGACGGCCCATTTAATTGAGGAGCACGATGTGGTGGAAAACTTGGAGGATGACGAGGGCTTTGCTGACATTTCAGATGACCCCACAGTGCTGGACATCGAGGCCCTTCAGGATTCAGCGAACTCTCCGAATCCTGGTCCTCCAACGGGTACATCTGGTCTTGCCAGTCTGGCCCTCAGCATCTCCAGCATGCAAAGCACCACATCTCCTGTGGCTCCTGTGACATCCACTGTGTGTTACACCACAGCTCCCAGCACACCCACCCTCACCCTGGCTCCCAGCACACCCACCCTCACCCTGGCTCCCAGCACACCCACCCTCACCCTGGCTCCCAGCACACCCACCCTCACCCTGGCTCCCGGCACACCCACCCTCACCCTGGCTCCCAGCACACCCACCCTCAATCTGGCTCCTGACACATCCACCCTCACTCTGGCTCCAGACACATCCACACCAGTTCCAGGCACATCTGGAATGGCCTCCAGTTCAGCCACTCTAGCCTCGAGTTCATCCTCTCAGGCTGATAGTGACTCAGAAGCTGAGGTAAGCATCAGTGTGATCATTTTAGAATACGTAAGCTTATAAATACGAGCCATACTCTTCACTATCATTGAGTACACGTTTGCACATGTTTTATTAAATCCACTGCTGCAATAAAGTGTCATTAAAGGTCAGTGCCATTTTTTTTGTCATTTGCATAGGCTGTTGATGACCAAGATGTGCCTGGATACCAGCATGTGGACAGGCTTGCTGAGTACCTGGTGGGGCTACGGGAGCAGACCTCTCTGTTTCTCAGCAACCACCAAGCCAGCAGATTAATTACACTGTGGGAGAGCCTGGATGACCGTGACAAGCAGCGACTGTTTGAAACAGATTATGGGAAAAAGCAACATGCAACATGGGAAAACCTGTTGCCAGCCATTGCATTGTTAACATGGATAAAGTAAAACCATGTTCCAGTGACTGCATTGGAATATCCAGCGCCTGCATCCAAAGCCAGGTACAAGTGAGGAACAACACTCAAGCCTCCGTACAGTATGGAGTAGTGAATCTATTCAATAAGAGAAAGTGAAAGGCTGGAATGCTGGTTGGGCATGTTAGGGGGTTAGAGGCAGTGGCGGACCTACCATTAAGGCGAACTAGGCAACTGCCTTAGGCCCTCACCCAGCAGAAAGCCCACGATAAATTGCCCACCCAGGCACTGATGGGACGGCCTAAGTCCATAACCAACCGGCCCTCCCGCAGATATCGTCGGTTGCGACAGTTTTCCTTGCTTAAGCGAATACATTATATACCTGTCATGATAACCAACGGGATTCACTGTCTGCTATTTATACTACTCCTAGTGACCTGTATTCACACTCATGGTTACTATTGTCTTACTATTTTCTAATCTCCTCCGTCAGTCTTACTATGTTTATTTGTTATTAAATGTTAATCACTCTAGCCTAATACTTGCATGTCTCGCTCGTAGACACCTTTAACACCCCTACACACACACACACACACACACACACATAATCACACACCCAGCATGCAACACTACCATTACCACTGATGTTTACACCCCATCGTATGTTCTGTTCTGTTCATTTCTACAACAAAGTTCAAACCAGTGGCGCGATTGTGGCGACGAACTGCTTTCAGGAAAAGGAGATTTTTTTCTCTCTCGGCGTACTAATTAAGATAAATTGACAACAAAACAATTAGGACTTCCTACACCAAATGTATCGATTCAACAGGTTTCTATAAAGGGTGGAACCCTACATCCAAGAATTGGAACGAAAGAAAATCATGGCTAGCACGCTGTGAAGTGGCTAACGCGGTCTGTATTTCTTTATTTGTAGGCTACCGCTGTCACTTTTCATAGGTTGTACAGTGTGAATGTTCGCTTTTTGCCCTAACACTGAGTTATTTTCTTTGTGAAGACTTAGTTAGCTTTTGTAAGCCAATACTTTCGAGATCAGTCAATAAATATAGTTGGTTTTGACTTATATGTTGCCCCCTTCTTTACGTTGTTACTGGACATTTATGTGTCCTGTAAAGCTATGTTGCATCATACAACATTTGAGACATGTGGATAATGAAAAAGTGGGATAATTTAATGCGGAGCCAAATCATGTTTGCTTATGAAGGCTCCTGAATGCAACTTTCTTCCATATAACTAGCTACTGTAGCTATGTAGGTAGAGGGGAAATATTTTGATTGTGTGCTGCCATCTACTATACAAAAAGGTATTGCTGTATGAGTTAATCAGCCTACAAAAAAAATGATATTGCTTAATGTAGGTCGCCCTAATCATTATCAAAAAAATTGTGTACTCTTTCTCTGCTGACATTTATTCCTAAAGGCTCTGTAGTTATACATATAGGCCTAACCATCTGATACTAGCCCAGAGTTAAGCATATTCATCTAGCAAACTATAGGCCCTACCTTCCTTGGAGTGTTACAATAGCCAGTATCATTTTATTCAATGTGTCCATCCAGGCAAATTTGTGGATCCAAATGTTATTAAAAAACATATATAATGTTATTTCTTTGTAATCATCCAAAATTATGTTAAGTGTATGGGTATTTTGCATACATTGAGCGGGCAACGCGCCGTATATTAAGTGGGCCGCTCTGACAGACAACTCCCGGGCCACTTTTTCCCCCCAGTCCGCCCCTGCTTTGAGGTGGCCCTTTTTTTTTTGCATTAAAAGGACGGATGAAGAGGGCCCTATGTTTTCGCCTTAGGCCCCCAAATGACTAGGTCCGCCACTGGTTAGAGGTGTTAGGAAAGGAACGCAACAGGTCTCTCGCAACAGGTCTTTAGATTCTTGAAGATAGAGAGGGACACCCCAGCTCTGATAGCGTTTGATCATTCCACCATTGGAGAGCCACAAATAGAACAGTCTATAATGCAGGGACCTTGGAGGAACCAACTGAAGGGGCCCAAGTCTGTATGACTGAGCTCAATTCCATTCAATTCATGAAGTGTCGCCACATTCTGAACCATCTGAAAGGGTTTCACTGTGTTCACTGGGAGCCTATGGAGTTTTTCTCACAAGCTGGTCTCTAAATCTGATAGCATTATTGAATAATTTCTCGTTCAGGTTTTGTAATGCTTTCCCTCAAAGCCTGCCCCTGCTCTGAAATAGCCCCTGCTTTTGTCTGCACTGTCCTGGGCTTCCATTGGACTCCTTCTCAAGGGGCAGCCGTGGCCTACTGGTTAGGGTTTCAGGCCGGAAACCGAAGGGTGGCCGGTTCGATCCCCGACCAGTAGGAAAAATGTGGGCAGGGGAAGTGGTAGACCACTGCTCTCCCATGCCCACATCCACGGCTGAAGTGCCCTTGAGCAAGGCACCTAACCCCTATCACTGCTCCCCGGGCGCCACTAATGGCAGCCCACTGCTCCGGGTTAGTGTTACTTCACTTCACTGTGTGTGTGTGTGTGTGTGTCACTTCCCTGGATGGGTTAAATTTCAGAGTGTGTGTGTCTACACCACCTCTGCCATAGAGAGGACTTTCACTTCTCCTCCCCCCTCAGGCTGCTTCTGTGCATTTGCAAAACTTCTGCTTCCTTTTTTCTGTCTCTTAGATTGTTGTGAAAAGACCCTTTCAAAATGTACCAACCAAAAAGATGCCCAGGTGTCTAACTGTTAAGTAACAAGTATTATCAGTGTACTTGGGATTCAATTTTTTTTACAGTATCATACAATGCTATAGCTGGCAACAGGTTTTCACATGTTTAGGTGCCAGAGGTCAAACTGTCGACACCCTTTTGATGCATTTCATGTGAATGTGTTTTTTCTGTGCAATCTTGCAACATCTTTATAAGAGTTTGCACAATCTCCTTTAGTTGTTACTGCCATCAACTCTTCACAAGAAATACCTTGCACAGCTACAAGGCAACTTGTGGACTCGCAGGTTGTATTGGGCTTAAGATCACTCTTTCCGTGATATAGCAGAATTGTTGACATATCGAACATGGGCAGAGTTTATTTTGTCCACAAAAGTGGGGAAGTGCATTCAGCCTTTTGTCCACAAAAGGAAAAGCACCAAAAGTCAAATCAGCACAAGACATGCAATCATCCGTATTGTTTTCTGTGCAAAAAATGTGTTCTTTTCAATATGTTATTGGACTCAATACAAACTTGTGTGTGTTTCATGTTTATTCTTGTTGTATAAACACCACTGTCCAACTTCTATCTGTGGACATGTTGCTAAGGTAAATTCGCAAAATACAGCGTAATGCGCTGATATCAACTAGTATGGCTACTAATAAAAACTGTTAAAAACTAGACGTAATGCAAAGCGTTACAAAATATGATCGCCAAACTGTTCAGTAGGTTTTAACAAAGAATGAGTCATGGTTATCAGTGTGTTTGTGAGTTTTTATGTGTTTTGTGTGTGTAAATTGGTTTGTGTTTCATTTTTATGTATTAAAGGAATTATTTGTGATAGATTTTGATGATTTGGTAATGTAATGTTTTGTGTACTACTTTTTTGTGGATTGTTTTGGTATATTTTTCTTTTGCAATGTAGTTTGCTAAAACAGGTCACATAAATTCAATCACATGCGAGATGTGGAAACAAAGTGAAGTTTCCAACCACCAACAGGTGGCGCTATAGGTGATATCAGTCAGGCATATGTACAGGCATATGTACTGGTTCGGGCCAGCGTCCACCCTAGGACATTTTCTCTGGATCAAACAATGTTCGCAAGAGTTATAAGAGACTTTGTGTTTTGTGGCAAGAACTAACTAGTTGGCAAAGTTTGAGGGTCTGCCACGCCCACACCTTGAGAATGAGAAAATCCAAAATAACTTTTAGTCGCCCATGGCTAAAGAGTAGCCAGACCACATTTCAAGGCGTTACCATTAAAGCTGTCGGAGGAGTTCGATCAGATCCGAGGTGTGCAAACGCCGTCAAAACGCATCTTCCACTCAAAATGGCCGACTTCCTGTGGACCTGCCACCATGGCGTCAAGAGACTTTTTGGTGAGTCCAAGCATGATGAAGACGTGTACCGAATTCAGTCAAGCTACGCCAAAATAACCCCAATGCGCAGGGGTTTTTGCAATGTTCTAGGGGGACTACAGAGCCATTTTGCTTCATCCATGGACAAAAACTCTACCGAAGATGGACGGTTACAGGCTTGATGTCCCTGGCAAATTTGGTAAATTTTCGAGCACTTTGACATATATTCGATTAAAACACCTAATTTTTGCTTTTTAATTTTTAACTAGGTGGCGCTATACATGTAATGACTGGTTATGGTATGTGTTGACATGGCCCCTTGACACAAACATACAAGAACAATTTGGCCCTCCAAGGCCCTACGGTTCTCGGGATATTCGAAGAAAACTGTGTCGCGCCACCTACAGGCCAGTTGGTGTATAATCATATAAATCAATTTATTGCATGCCCCCCCGTGAACGGAATTCCACGAAACTTAACGTGCAGTCAGAAGGTGTCATAATGATCCCACACCTCCGATTTCGTGCAGTTCTGACATTGTCAACTTACAATTAAAATGTTTTACAAGACTCCATTTTTGCTTTTTCATTTGTAACTAGGTGGCGCTATACATGAAATAAGTGGTAGTGGAATGGTTGACGTGTATGGAGGATTATCGGGGCCAAAACTAAATAAATAAATGGTTAAATACTTGGATAAATACATAATTAGATAACAAAATGAATAAAATGAGATACTAAATATATAAATGTTACATGAACTCGTGTGTGTATATATATATATATTTACGTTTTCATGTGTTCACATTTATTTATTTATACCTACATTTATTTATTTATACGTACATATATTTATTTATACTTACATTTATCCACGGTGTAACTTGCTTGCAGCAAAATAAATCCGTCATCCCCCGTTAAAGCCTTTGATTGGTGAATGAACAGTATTACACACCAGGCAGGCTCAACCAGTCGATCAGGCTCTATTCGATCCAGAGGGATACCTAATTTTGGCGTTTATGCATGCCAAGCGCCAGATTTAGTTTAATGAAAGTTATTGAGCATTATTTAAATAAATCAAGATGCCAGAATGTCCCAGAAGACTGCAGCGTGAGGCTGCATCCTTAATTAAAGAGGCCCTCAACTCGTCTACTACTAGTAGTAGTAGTATTTCTAGTAGTGTGATGAAATGTTGGGTTTAATGTGGCCTTAGCCATGGGTGCACTGGCCGATCGAGTAGTAGTCGTAGCGCTGTCGTTACCCCATCACGTCTATCTCTTCTTCCATAGTTTGCATCAGGCTGCTATTAGGATGTTACGCTGTAGCATGGTTCTTATGTTCTCAGTTTTTGAATCACCAGTGATGAAGAAAGTGTTTTGTCCGTCTCTTCATAAACGGAGTGACTAAGAGTAAGACCACATTTACACATAGCTGGGTAATTACAGAATAGAGAATATTTCTGCCCCTCCGTTCAAAAATAACGTCGTACACACAAGGTCGTTTTCAAAAAAAGTTTCTGTTTACATGAACCCGCATACGCCCCAAGCGCCATCATAACTATGCCACACCTGTAGGTTTGCATAAGTAGGCTGCTAATCCATTAAATTGGCTATGAGTCCTAGATGTGTGGATCCTTTACGTTTATTTGGCTACAACAGGTAGACAAGATGGAATGTAAAACTCGTAGTCCACTGGTGGAAGTGCAGGGGATACCATTGTTAAAGCCAATAGTCACACACTGGGGAAGGGTTGAGAGATTCAGCTATAGGGTTGAAAGAATGCAATCCTTCAATAAAAAACAACACAACACCAGGCTTAGGTCTCAATCATGTCTCTCTCCGCTCTGAAGGCCGGAGGACCATCTTTTATAGTGCACAATAATGTAAACATAGTGACAGTCAAGCAGTAATGACGTTACAACAGTCTCCCCAACAGTCTCCCCAACACATGACAACTCTCAGACTAGAGAGTTAATAGTTGGAGCTCCCCTTTTAGTCATGACAAGGAACGTTTACCCATTACTTTCTCCAGGCCACGAACATCTATACCCCTGACACAGACACAGTCTACTCTTATTAATACCTGATACCACTCTGCTGCATTTATTGCATGATAGTGCGCTTGGACACTCGAAAAAGGTTCGCAATATCTTGTATTTTCAGGCTAGAGAGTGCGGAGTGTTCAATTGTGCCAGACGAAGATCAAACAGAGTACGACCACCTCCAGGGTTTATCGCCTGTATCACACAGCCTCATCTGCCTTTACCATCTCGCTGAGGATCGTGAACACATTTTCATCTATGTCTGTGTCAGTCAGGGCCGATATCGTTGATATAATCTCAGCGAAGCCCTCAATATGATTTAAAAAACAATGTGAATTGTCAGTGGCCTCCATCTCCTCAGCCAACATTTCGACTACTGTAGCATGCAATATTCCATTTATTGAATCCACACCGGGTGCTGTCATATTGAATTAGTCAAAAGCAGTCAATTCAAGTTGAACCACCAATCAGAGGCTTTAACCCGCCCCCTGACTTGGTGACAGGGGTTGACGGATTTATTTTGCTGCAAGCAAGTTACACCGTGGATAAATGTAAGTATAAATAAATATATGTAAGTATAAATAAATAAATGTAGGTATAAATAAATAAATGTGAACACATGAAAACGTAAATACATATACAGCCGCGGAAAAAATTAAGAGACCACTTCAAAATTATCAGTTTCTCTGGTTTTACTATTTATTGGTATGTGTTAAAGTAAAATGTACATTTTTGTTTTATTCTATAACCTACTGGCAACATTCCTACCAAATTTCAAATAAAAATATTGTCATTTAGATCATTTATTTGCAGAAAAATGACAATTGGTCAAAATAGCAAAAAAGATGCAGTGTCTTCAGATCTCGAATAATGCAAAGAAAACATGCTCATATTCATTTTTAAACTACACAATACTAATGCTTACACTTAGGAAGAGTTCAGAAATCAATATTTGGTGGAATAACCTTGATTTAAAATCACAACGTTCATGTGTCTTGGCATGCTCTCCACCAGTCTTTCACATTGCCGTTGGGTGACTTTATGCTACTCCTGGCGCAAGAATTCAAGCAGCTCGGCTTCTTTTCATGGCTTGTGACCATCCATCTTCCTCTTGATCACATTTCAGAGGTTTTTTTATGGGATTCAGGTCTCGAAATTGGGCTGGCCATGACAGGGTCCTGATCTGGTGGTACTCCATCCACACCTTTACTGGCCTGGCTGTGTGGCATGGAGCATTGCCCTGCTGGAAAAAACATTTCTCAGAGTTGGGGAACATTGTCAGAGCAAAAGGAAGCAAGTTTTTCTTCCGGGACAACGTTGTACTTTGCCTGGCTGAGGTTTGTAAAAGACCATAAGGGTTGAAAAAAGCAGACTGGAGGGTCTTCTAGTTCGTCTTCTCTGATGAGTCCAATTTTCAGCTTTGCCCACCACATGGTCGTCTGATGGTTAGACTGAGACCTGGAGAGGCCTACAAGCCAGAGAGTCTTGCACCTACTGTGAAATCGGACTCATCAGAGAAGACGAACTTAGAAGAACCTCCAGTCCGCTTTTTCAACCCTTATGGTCTTTTACAAACCTCAGCCAGGCAAAGTACAACGTTGTCCCGGAAGAAAAACTTGCTTCCTTTTGCTCTGACAATGTTCCCCAACTCTGAGAAGTGTTTTTTCCAGCAGGGCAATGCTCCATGCCACACAGCCAGGCCAGTAAAGGTGTGGATGGAGTACCACCAGATCAGGACCCTGTCATGGCCAGCCCAATTTCGAGACCTGAATCCCATAAAAAACCTCTGAAATGTGATCAAGAGGAAGATGGATGGTCAAAAGCCATGAAAAGAAGCCGAGCTGCTTGAATTCTTGCGCCAGGAGTAGCATAAAGTCACCCAACGGCAATGTGAAAGACTGGTGGAGAGCATGCCAAGACACATGAACGTTGTGATTTTAAATCAAGGTTATTCCACCAAATATTGATTTCTGAACTCTTCCTAAGTGTAAGCATTAGTATTGTGTAGTTTAAAAATGAATATGAGCATGTTTTCTTTGCATTATTCGAGATCTGAAGACACTGCATCATTTTTGCTATTTTGACCAATTGTCATTTTTCTGCAAATAAATGATCTAAATGACAATATTTTTATTTGAAATTTGGTAGGAATGTTGCCAGTAGGTTATAGAATAAAACTAAAATGTACATTTTACTTTAACACATACCAATAAATAGTAAAACCAGAGAAACTGATAATTTTGAAGTGGTCTCTTAATTTTTTCCGCGGCTGTATATGTATTTACGTTTTCATGTGTTCACATTTATTTATTTATACCTACATTTATTTATTTATACTTACATATATTTATTTATACTTACATTTATCCACGGTGTAACTTGCTTGCAGCAAAATAAATCCGTCAACCCCTGTCACCAAGTCAGGGGGCGGGTTAAAGCCTCTGATTGGTGGTTCAACTTGAATTGACTGCTTTTGACTAATTCAATATGACAGCACCCGGTGTGGATTCAATAAATGGAATATTGCATGCTACAGTAGTCGAAATGTTGGCTGAGGAGATGGAGGCCACTGACAATTCACATTGTTTTTTAAATCATATTGAGGGCTTCGCTGAGATTATATCAACGATATCGGCCCTGACTGACACAGACATAGATGAAAATGTGTTCACGATCCTCAGCGAGATGGTAAAGGCAGATGAGGCTGAGTGATACAGGCGATAAACCCTGGAGGTGGTCGTACTCTGTTTGATCTTCGTCTGGCACAATTGAACACTTCGCACTCTCTAGCCTGAAAATACAAGATATTGCGAACCTTTTTCGAGTGTCCAAGCGCACTATCATGCGATAAATGCAGCAGAGTGGTATCAGGTATTAATAAGAGTAGACTGTGTCTGTGTCAGGGGTATAGATGTTCGTGGCCTGGAGAAAGTAATGGGTAAACGTTCCTTGTCATGACTAAAAGGGGAGCTCCAACTATTAACTCTCTAGTCTGAGAGTTGTCATGTGTTGGGGAGACTGTTGGGGAGACTGTTGTAACGTCATTACTGCTTGACTGTCACTATGTTTACATTATTGTGCCCTATAAAAGATGGTCCTCCGGCCTTCAGAGCGGAGAGAGACATGATTGAGACCTAAGCCTGGTGTTGTGTTGTTTTTTATTGAAGGATTGCATTCTTTCAACCCTATAGCTGAATCTCTCAACCCTTCCCCAGTGTGTGACTATTGGCTTTAACAATGGTATCCCCTGCACTTCCACCAGTGGACTACGAGTTTTACATTCCATCTTGTCTACCTGTTGTAGCCAAATAAACGTAAAGGATCCACACATCTAGGACTCATAGCCAATTTAATGGATTAGCAGCCTACTTATGCAAACCTACAGGTGTGGCATAGTTATGATGGCGCTTGGGGCGTATGCGGGTTCATGTAAACAGAAACTTTTTTTGAAAACGACCTTGTGTGTACGACGTTATTTTTGAACGGAGGGGCAGAAATATTCTCTATTCTGTAATTACCCAGCTATGTGTAAATGTGGTCTTACTCTTAGTCACTCCGTTTATGAAGAGACGGACAAAACACTTTCTTCATCACTGGTGATTCAAAAACTGAGAACATAAGAACCATGCTACAGCGTAACATCCTAATAGCAGCCTGATGCAAACTATGGAAGAAGAGATAGACGTGATGGGGTAACGACAGCGCTACGACTACTACTCGATCGGCCAGTGCACCCATGGCTAAGGCCACATTAAACCCAACATTTCATCACACTACTAGAAATACTACTACTACTAGTAGTAGACGAGTTGAGGGCCTCTTTAATTAAGGATGCAGCCTCACGCTGCAGTCTTCTGGGACATTCTGGCATCTTGATTTATTTAAATAATGCTCAATAACTTTCATTAAACTAAATCTGGCGCTTGGCATGCATAAACGCCAAAATTAGGTATCCCTCTGGATCGAATAGAGCCTGATCGACTGGTTGAGCCTGCCTGGTGTGTAATACTGTTCATTCACCAATCAAAGGCTTTAACGGGGGATGACGGATTTATTTTGCTGCAAGCAAGTTACACCGTGGATAAATGTAAGTATAAATAAATATATGTACGTATAAATAAATAAATGTAGGTATAAATAAATAAATGTGAACACATGAAAACGTAAATATATATATATATACACACACGAGTTCATGTAACATTTATATATTTAGTATCTCATTTTATTCATTTTGTTATCTAATTATGTATTTATCCAAGTATTTAACCATTTATTTATTTAGTTTTGGCCCCGATAATCCTCCATACACGTCAACCATTCCACTACCACTTATTTCATGTATAGCGCCACCTAGTTACAAATGAAAAAGCAAAAATGGAGTCTTGTAAAACATTTTAATTGTAAGTTGACAATGTCAGAACTGCACGAAATCGGAGGTGTGGGATCATTATGACACCTTCTGACTGCACGTTAAGTTTCGTGGAATTCCGTTCACGGGGGGGCATGCAATAAATTGATTTATATGATTATACACCAACTGGCCTGTAGGTGGCGCGACACAGTTTTCTTCGAATATCCCGAGAACCGTAGGGCCTTGGAGGGCCAAATTGTTCTTGTATGTTTGTGTCAAGGGGCCATGTCAACACATACCATAACCAGTCATTACATGTATAGCGCCACCTAGTTAAAAATTAAAAAGCAAAAATTAGGTGTTTTAATCGAATATATGTCAAAGTGCTCGAAAATTTACCAAATTTGCCAGGGACATCAAGCCTGTAACCGTCCATCTTCGGTAGAGTTTTTGTCCATGGATGAAGCAAAATGGCTCTGTAGTCCCCCTAGAACATTGCAAAAACCCCTGCGCATTGGGGTTATTTTGGCGTAGCTTGACTGAATTCGGTACACGTCTTCATCATGCTTGGACTCACCAAAAAGTCTCTTGACGCCATGGTGGCAGGTCCACAGGAAGTCGGCCATTTTGAGTGGAAGATGCGTTTTGACGGCGTTTGCACACCTCGGATCTGATCGAACTCCTCCGACAGCTTTAATGGTAACGCCTTGAAATGTGGTCTGGCTACTCTTTAGCCATGGGCGACTAAAAGTTATTTTGGATTTTCTCATTCTCAAGGTGTGGGCGTGGCAGACCCTCAAACTTTGCCAACTAGTTAGTTCTTGCCACAAAACACAAAGTCTCTTATAACTCTTGCGAACATTGTTTGATCCAGAGAAAATGTCCTAGGGTGGACGCTGGCCCGAACCAGTACATATGCCTGTACATATGCCTGACTGATATCACCTATAGCGCCACCTGTTGGTGGTTGGAAACTTCACTTTGTTTCCACATCTCGCATGTGATTGAATTTATGTGACCTGTTTTAGCAAACTACATTGCAAAAGAAAAATATACCAAAACAATCCACAAAAAAGTAGTACACAAAACATTACATTACCAAATCATCAAAATCTATCACAAATAATTCCTTTAATACATAAAAATGAAACACAAACCAATTTACACACACAAAACACATAAAAACTCACAAACACACTGACAACCATGACTCATTCTTTGTTAAAACCTACTGAACAGTTTGGCGATCATATTTTGTAACGCTTTGCATTACGTCTAGTTTTTAACAGTTTTTATTAGTAGCCATACTAGTTGATATCAGCGCATTACGCTGTATTTTGCGAATTTACCTTAGCAACATGTCCACAGATAGAAGTTGGACAGTGGTGTTTATACAACAAGAATAAACATGAAACACACACAAGTTTGTATTGAGTCCAATAACATATTGAAAAGAACACATTTTTTGCACAGAAAACAATACGGATGATTGCATGTCTTGTGCTGATTTGACTTTTGGTGCTTTTCCTTTTGTGGACAAAAGGCTGAATGCACTTCCCCACTTTTGTGGACAAAATAAACTCTGCCCATGTTCGATATGTCAACAATTCTGCTATATCACGGAAAGAGTGATCTTAAGCCCAATACAACCTGCGAGTCCACAAGTTGCCTTATAGCTGTGCAAGGTATTTCTTGTGAAGAGTTGATGGCAGTAACAACTAAAGGAGATTGTGCAAACTCTTATAAAGATGTTGCAAGATTGCACAGAAAAAACACATTCACATGAAATGCATCAAAAGGGTGTCGACAGTTTGACCTCTGGCACCTAAACATGTGAAAACCTGTTGCCAGCTATAGCATTGTATGATACTGTAAAAAAAATTGAATCCCAAGTACACTGATAATACTTGTTACTTAACAGTTAGACACCTGGGCATCTTTTTGGTTGGTACATTTTGAAAGGGTCTTTTCACAACAATCTAAGAGACAGAAAAAAGGAAGCAGAAGTTTTGCAAATGCACAGAAGCAGCCTGAGGGGGGAGGAGAAGTGAAAGTCCTCTCTATGGCAGAGGTGGTGTAGACACACACACTCTGAAATTTAACCCATCCAGGGAAGTGACACACACACACACACACACAGTGAAGTGAAGTAACACTAACCCGGAGCAGTGGGCTGCCATTAGTGGCGCCCGGGGAGCAGTGATAGGGGTTAGGTGCCTTGCTCAAGGGCACTTCAGCCGTGGATGTGGGCATGGGAGAGCAGTGGTCTACCACTTCCCCTGCCCACATTTTTCCTACTGGTCGGGGATCGAACCGGCCACCCTTCGGTTTCCGGTCTGAAACCCTAACCAGTAGGCCACGGCTGCCCCTTGAGAAGGAGTCCAATGGAAGCCCAGGACAGTGCAGACAAAAGCAGGGGCTATTTCAGAGCAGGGGCAGGCTTTGAGGGAAAGCATTACAAAACCTGAACGAGAAATTATTCAATAATGCTATCAGATTTAGAGACCAGCTTGTGAGAAAAACTCCATAGGCTCCCAGTGAACACAGTGAAACCCTTTCAGATGGTTCAGAATGTGGCGACACTTCATGAATTGAATGGAATTGAGCTCAGTCATACAGACTTGGGCCCCTTCAGTTGGTTCCTCCAAGGTCCCTGCATTATAGACTGTTCTATTTGTGGCTCTCCAATGGTGGAATGATCAAACGCTATCAGAGCTGGGGTGTCCCTCTCTATCTTCAAGAATCTAAAGACCTGTTGCGAGAGACCTGTTGCGTTCCTTTCCTAACACCTCTAACCAGTGGCGGACCTAGTCATTTGGGGGCCTAAGGCGAAAACATAGGGCCCTCTTCATCCGTCCTTTTAATGCAAAAAAAAAAGGGCCACCTCAAAGCAGGGGCGGACTGGGGGGAAAAAGTGGCCCGGGAGTTGTCTGTCAGAGCGGCCCACTTAATATACGGCGCGTTGCCCGCTCAATGTATGCAAAATACCCATACACTTAACATAATTTTGGATGATTACAAAGAAATAACATTATATATGTTTTTTAATAACATTTGGATCCACAAATTTGCCTGGATGGACACATTGAATAAAATGATACTGGCTATTGTAACACTCCAAGGAAGGTAGGGCCTATAGTTTGCTAGATGAATATGCTTAACTCTGGGCTAGTATCAGATGGTTAGGCCTATATGTATAACTACAGAGCCTTTAGGAATAAATGTCAGCAGAGAAAGAGTACACAATTTTTTTGATAATGATTAGGGCGACCTACATTAAGCAATATCATTTTTTTTGTAGGCTGATTAACTCATACAGCAATACCTTTTTGTATAGTAGATGGCAGCACACAATCAAAATATTTCCCCTCTACCTACATAGCTACAGTAGCTAGTTATATGGAAGAAAGTTGCATTCAGGAGCCTTCATAAGCAAACATGATTTGGCTCCGCATTAAATTATCCCACTTTTTCATTATCCACATGTCTCAAATGTTGTATGATGCAACATAGCTTTACAGGACACATAAATGTCCAGTAACAACGTAAAGAAGGGGGCAACATATAAGTCAAAACCAACTATATTTATTGACTGATCTCGAAAGTATTGGCTTACAAAAGCTAACTAAGTCTTCACAAAGAAAATAACTCAGTGTTAGGGCAAAAAGCGAACATTCACACTGTACAACCTATGAAAAGTGACAGCGGTAGCCTACAAATAAAGAAATACAGACCGCGTTAGCCACTTCACAGCGTGCTAGCCATGATTTTCTTTCGTTCCAATTCTTGGATGTAGGGTTCCACCCTTTATAGAAACCTGTTGAATCGATACATTTGGTGTAGGAAGTCCTAATTGTTTTGTTGTCAATTTATCTTAATTAGTACGCCGAGAGAGAAAAAAATCTCCTTTTCCTGAAAGCAGTTCGTCGCCACAATCGCGCCACTGGTTTGAACTTTGTTGTAGAAATGAACAGAACAGAACATACGATGGGGTGTAAACATCAGTGGTAATGGTAGTGTTGCATGCTGGGTGTGTGATTATGTGTGTGTGTGTGTGTGTGTGTGTGTGTAGGGGTGTTAAAGGTGTCTACGAGCGAGACATGCAAGTATTAGGCTAGAGTGATTAACATTTAATAACAAATAAACATAGTAAGACTGACGGAGGAGATTAGAAAATAGTAAGACAATAGTAACCATGAGTGTGAATACAGGTCACTAGGAGTAGTATAAATAGCAGACAGTGAATCCCGTTGGTTATCATGACAGGTATATAATGTATTCGCTTAAGCAAGGAAAACTGTCGCAACCGACGATATCTGCGGGAGGGCCGGTTGGTTATGGACTTAGGCCGTCCCATCAGTGCCTGGGTGGGCAATTTATCGTGGGCTTTCTGCTGGGTGAGGGCCTAAGGCAGTTGCCTAGTTCGCCTTAATGGTAGGTCCGCCACTGCCTCTAACCCCCTAACATGCCCAACCAGCATTCCAGCCTTTCACTTTCTCTTATTGAATAGATTCACTACTCCATACTGTACGGAGGCTTGAGTGTTGTTCCTCACTTGTACCTGGCTTTGGATGCAGGCGCTGGATATTCCAATGCAGTCACTGGAACATGGTTTTACTTTATCCATGTTAACAATGCAATGGCTGGCAACAGGTTTTCCCATGTTGCATGTTGCTTTTTCCCATAATCTGTTTCAAACAGTCGCTGCTTGTCACGGTCATCCAGGCTCTCCCACAGTGTAATTAATCTGCTGGCTTGGTGGTTGCTGAGAAACAGAGAGGTCTGCTCCCGTAGCCCCACCAGGTACTCAGCAAGCCTGTCCACATGCTGGTATCCAGGCACATCTTGGTCATCAACAGCCTATGCAAATGACAAAAAAAATGGCACTGACCTTTAATGACACTTTATTGCAGCAGTGGATTTAATAAAACATGTGCAAACGTGTACTCAATGATAGTGAAGAGTATGGCTCGTATTTATAAGCTTACGTATTATAAAATGATCACACTGATGCTTACCTCAGCTTCTGAGTCACTATCAGCCTAAGAGGATGAACTCGAGGCTAGAGTGGCTGAACTGGAGGCCATTCCAGATGTGCCTGGAACTGGTGTGGATGTGTCTGGAGCCAGAGTGAGGGTGGATGTGTCAGGAGCCAACTGGGACATAAGGGAGCCAACGGGACATAAGGGAACATTCTTTTTAACCCCAAATGTCCCAGACCACTTTCAGAGCCCCGGGACATAAGGGAACATCCTTTTTAAGCCCAAATGTCCCAGACCAACTTCAGAGCCACGGGACATAAGGGAACACCGCTTTATATGAACAAATGTACCAGACCACATTCAAAGCCACGGGACACAAGGGTACACCGCTTTTTATACCTTCATGTCCCAGACCACCTTCAGAGCCACGGGACATAAGGGAACAATGCTTTTTATGCCTTAATGTCCCAGACCACCTTCAGAGCCACGGGACATAAGGGAACAATGCTTTTCATGCCCAAATACCACAAAATAAACCTTAAGAGAGTCACTGTTACTTTACCTTAAGAGAGTCACTGTTACTGTTACCAAAGTGCCTCAAATGTCCCAAGCATTTCTCATAAGCTTGTAAAGGTGAAAAAGGAGTAATTATGACTCTCTTATGGTGGATAATGGAATAATGGAATAATGACTCTCAGAAAACCAGTGAGAAGGTGAAAAATTAGTAATAATGAGTTTTAAGATGGAGCGCTTCTGCCATCCTGTGGTGATAAAAGTGATTGCAGTTTGAGATGTGTTCCCAATTGTCCTAACCCAAATCCCCTACCCAAATTTCCCAAAAGCTCCCCAAATGTCCCAAACATTTCTCATAAGCTTTTACCTCTCCACCCGTGGAAATTAGATTTTTGATTTAAGGTTTTTTCATGAGGCAATATCCGATTGCCTCGATATCGGACTATGTCGCATAGCGCCTAAGGTCGGACTAGCCTGCGTTGGTTTCGTTTTGGCCACAGGTTCCCTGACGGAGTTAGCCATAGGAAGGTTCCTGCGTCTCGCCGTTCGAACCGGTGTTCCCTGGACAAAAGACGCAACGTCCCTGCATATATGGAAGAGACTAGTAGTTACTTTACCTTAAGAGAGTCACTGTTACTTTCCTTGGTTTTTATTCTTCTCAAATGTCAGTTATGTTCTCAAATGTCCCAAAAAGTTGGGGGTGGTGGCGAGGGCTCCATGACCCTTCCAAGCCAAAACAGTCAGCCCGACGACCATGCACCATTCTCGGGCACCCATATGTCCCAAGAGTGACTCAAATGTCCCATGGTCCCAGGTTGTACCTTTCCCTTCCCTCGGTCCAGCAATAACGTACAAGGTTGAACATGGTCTCGTTGGAAAGGAAATGATTGAATTAGGGTAGCGGCATAAGAATTGTGACCGCTCTACCCTCCATTCTAGATTTATGAGTCCATAAAATGTGACCTCTGGCATTAAAGTATCTCTGCAAGGCAAGGACGCACAAACTACATTAGGCACAAACAACATTAGGCTCGTTGGAAAGGCCATGGTCACTTTAGTGGGGGTACATAGTGGTTGCATCCCTGTGTGACCCTCATGGCCAAAGTAATATATGAAAAACCTTAGAACCCTTCAGGCCAAAAAGTTTAAATCATTGTATCACATAGCATCTTTAGGGTGGGTTCATTCGAAAGCCCATCCCTCAATTAAGGGGAGGGGTGGGGTTTCAGGTTCATCAATACTTTCATTCATCAAAAATTTAGGTTTTGTATTTATAGTTCTCAAATGTCATTTATGTTCCCAAACATCCTAACCCAAATGTCACGAAAGTGCCTCAAATGTCAATTATGTTCCCAATTGTCCTAACCCAACTGTCCCTAGGGTACCGGTACATGTACAAGTACATTATTGACAATACCGTACTGACTCGAGTACCTTATTGCTTTAATAACACGGTTGCCAGCAACATTATACATATTAAGTACAACTAAATTATAAATAGTAAGCTGCCTTTCAGCACAAAAAAGTTTTAGCCTCCAAATAATAAATTATTGAATGTGGAGGAGGATCCAGTGTGGGTGATTCGTAGGGAATATAGAATTACTTGTGTTCATAGAGAGTCAGGCTTATTCTGATACAAGGGGAGCTATTCAGTAACCTGGGAATCGAAGCGGGTATCGAACCGGTGGCTTTCAGGTGATATTGTATATCTTGCACTTAACGGGTTTTGAACCGGTGCTTCTCACGTTCGTAGTGCTGTGCCCTACCCGCTATGCTACCGTGATGGTACAGGTTCCAAGCATTTCTCACAACATTTTCGTCCCCCTATTCCCTTGGAATTTTTTGCGACCAAGATTTTTGATTTAAGCTTTTTTCATGAGGCAATGTCCGATTGTCTCGAGATCGGACTATGTCGCAAAGCAGGCAAGGCTTGTTCCCAAACGTCCTAACCCAAATGTCCCGAAAGTGCCTCAAATGTTAGTTATGTTCCCAATTGTCCTAACCCAACTGTCCCTACCCAAATGTCCCAATGGGGATCGAACCGGCAACCCTCCGGTTACCAGCCCTAAACCCTAACCAGTAGGCCACGGCTGCCCCACAGAAAGAACTCCCAACCCGGCCGGTTAAACCAGCAAAATATAAACCTTAAGAGATTCACTGTTACTTTACCTTAAGAGAGTCACTGTTACTGTGGTTTTTATTCTTCTCAAATGTCAGTTATGTTCTCAATTGTCCCAAAAAGTTGGGGGTAGTGGCGCGAGCTCCATGGTAGACCCCCCCGAGCCAAAATAGTCAGTCCGACGAACATGCACTATTCTCGGAAACCCCAATGTCCCAAAAGTGCCTCAGATGTCAGTTATGTTCCCAATTGTCCCTACCCAAACGTCCCTTTTTAACCATATAAAAACCAGCAAAAAGCTGAAAAATTAGTAATTTTCTCATTTTTCCTTCTGGTCAGGGATCGAACCGGACACCCTCCGGTTACCAGCCCCAGCTGCCGACTACACGACCGGCTAATTTTTTTTAGACCTGAAAAGATTCTGAAAAGATTTGGCCAATCACGTTCGCACCAGTTTGCAGAGTTGATAACAATTGACCAATCACGGCAGAAATCCTGGAGAGCGCCGTCGGGCAGCACGCACGGCAGAAATGCTGGAGCGCGACGTCACGCGACGTCACTTAGCTGACGCTGGACCTGGATGGGGGGGCGGGCAAATCGAAAATGCAAACCTCTGGATAGCTCAAATAGCCAGAAGATGCGTCCGTAATTCAAACAACTTCAAGGAAGCAAGCCTCCCTCTAAAGCTGTTTCAAGTTAAATAAACCGAGGAAATTTGTCGACATGGTGAGTATTTACACATTAACTACACTGCTGAATGGGATAATTGTTTTGTGTATAGCTAGCTTTCTACCTTTAAAACGCTATAATTTATCTGACTAAAATGTCGCTATATTTTAGAGATGTTGCTTTTGGCGACATAGATGCATACAATTATTTTTTAAATGCATGACAATAACATAAATCGTATACCTGCAGATCGTATTTACTTTAATTATTGAAGTCATTTCCCCTTGGTTTAGCTAGCTTTTTACCTAAGCTGCTTTCTCTGACTGCAATTTCGCTTTCGCTCATGGTCTGCTAATATAATCTGTTAGTCTTGTACGATATAACTTGAAGTATTGAAGTATTGAAGTAATTATTCCTGTTGTTGTCATTTCGATTTATTTAGCTATATAGCTATCTTATAATCACTCTGTTATCTGTACTGGAATTACGCTAGTCCTCGTCAAATAACGTTAACTATATTAAGGGTGCTTTTACGTGGACTATGAATGAATGATAACGAAATGTTTTGACTGTGAATAAGAGTATTTTATGCACAATCGCTTAAATTCAGATGTATAAACGAAATATTGAGAGGTTGTACAGGTAATGGCAGGAAAGGGAGACAGTGGTGAGGAGGGGGGTTCACCAGTGTGGAGAATAGGGCTAATACTATTACAGGGAAGATGGTCTGCTCTTCATGGATTTATGTTATTTTCATTCATTAAAAACAATGTGCAATTACTATGTCACCAAAGGCAAAATCTGTGAAGTCACACAAGGCAATGTCAGAATCAGAATGGTTGGCACGTTTGAGAAAGTTTGCCAGCACTGGATCCTGGCCTGCCGGGGGGGGGGGGGGAACAAGCCAGCACCAAGGCAGAAGAAGTGGTACGAGCTGTATCAAAGGGTATGACTATATACATGGCACAGTATAATGTATTTATTGTTATTAAGTCATTATAACATGTATTAAATAGGATAAAAGGCAATGTTCCCACAAGGAAATCCAAATGTAAAAAGCAAATCAGTTACATCATATCTCTGTGACTACACATACGAAAATGAAAACTCAAACAATTGTATAACTTTTATTTCTAGATTGAAAAATGTCCAATGCAGACACAAGGACAGAGGTCTTTGTTTGGTCTAGTAAGGGCGTGTGTTTGTGGATTCCACACTCACTGTGTTTGTGGATTAACACTGGTCAATTCAAGACTCAAAAAGTGTGTGTGTGTGTGTGTATCAATATGCAAACTAATTTGTGATGTCTCTACAGCCAACTGGAGCAAGTACTGCCTCTGGGCCTGCAGGGCCGCAGACGGCAGCAGCCAGGCAAAGTCCTACTGGGCCTGCAGGGCAGCAGTCGGCAGCAGTGGGTCCGGTTCAAGGCACTGCAGGGCCGCAGACGGCAGCAGCCAGGCAAAGTCCTACTGGGCCTGCAGGGCAGCAGTCGGCAGCAGTGGGTCCGGTTCAAGGCACTGCAGGGCCGCAGACGGCAGCAGCCAGGCAAAGTCCTACTGGGCCTGCAGGGCAGCAGTCGGCAGCAGTGGGTCCGGTTCAAGGCACTGCAGGGCAGCAGACGGCAGCAGCCAGGCAAAGTCCTACTGGGCCTGCAGGGCAGCAGTCGGCAGCAGTGGGTCCGGTTCAAGGCACTGCAGGGCAGCAGACAGCAGCAGCCAGTCAAAGTCCTGGCCAAAGGGCCTTAGGTTCATTGCTGGTGTCTGTGGGCCGTAAGCACCCACCCCCACATATTTTAATGGTATTTGGCCTCATAAATTGACCATAAATATTTTACATTTTGTTCACTGAATGATAATTTGTCAATATAGTTCTCTCACGACACAGGCGTTTGCCTTGTTGCTTTTCAGTTGAACAAGTCAAGATTTGGTGGTGCTCATGTTTCTGCGGCCAGGCCAAATCTAAGCCTAGCTAGAAAACCAACCCAGGTAAATAGATTGACCCAGTTTGAATAGAGACTGATTGATTGAACCTACACATGATGTAGTGTAGTGTATTGTATTCATTGTTATGTATGCTCTTATTTTACAGAGCCAAGTCACCATCCCCACCGAAAGCAGTACCACTTCTCCAGCCAGCACTGCTGTCTCAGTGAGTAATTATTCAATTACAGTCACTTTTCAAATACAGTTCAAGTATTTGTATTTCTACACACAAAGATTATTAAAGAGTATTCAATCAGTTATAAACGGCAACTGTTTGTGCTGAACTCCTGGTCTGGTTCAGAGTGTAAGTGTGTAACGGGGAGGGGGTCGGTCTGGGAGGTCAGGTTCATGGTGTGAAGTGGGGAGGGGGTCAGGTTCAAGGTTAAGGATGTGAAGTGGGGAGGGGGTCTGGGGTCTGCCTTTGTATGGAAGGTGTGAAAGGCTGCAGACAGGCTGACATCGTTACTGAACTCTGCCTCTGGTTCAAAGACTTTAGCACCACATTATGTAAATTTGATACATTCTTGTGAAGTCAATTTCTTGACATTCTTTTACAGGCTCCTGTTCCTCAGACAGATGCTCAAGCTTCTGTTCCAAGTCCAATAGCAGTGTGTGCCACTGTGTCTGTAAGTCATTAAGCATTTCATTTACTTAATGTAATACTACAGAGAGCATCAGGAGTGTCTTTCACCAGTATAGTATGTCTTATATAATATAAAAAAATAATAATTGTCTTACACATTGTTTACAAAGACTGCAGACTCTGGGACTGGGACAGCTCATCCTCTTCCTCGTTTGTGGTCAGAGGGCCTCCCACCTGAAGACCACAAATGGATTCTGAAGAGCCTATTTAAGGTGGGGCCCAAAGGAAAACTAGAACTGCAAGACAACCTGCAGCTCTGGTACAATCCACCACAGCCAGCCAATCTGTACCACCAGGCTCCTGTTCCAGACCGCTTTTTTGCTCACTCCCTTCTTGTCTGGATGCCCTACAAGTTGTGGAAATTCAAGTTGGTCTGTCCGAACCCTGCCTGTGGGCATCATCAACTCACAGGATCAGGCCTGAGCAAGAGGGCACGGCGGGTCCTGGACTTGGACCGGATCTACCTGATGGTGACAGAGTCTCTAATATGCACCAAATGCAAATGTACCCATCTGTCCTCAAGCCAGGCTGTCCTTACGCAACTGGACTTGGCTCACAGAGGAGAATTCAGCATTATCCTCACCAAAAAGTGAGAAATGTTTCTTGTCTCTCTTGCCTTGTCAAATAGAAATATGTAAAGCATTCTCACTAATACATATCTGTTTATGACCCAGGTTTGCATGTGACATCCGAGTCATCCGGCTGCTGCGGGAGAGAGGCCAGGGTAAAAGCCCAACACGGGTTTTAAAACAGCTGAGGGAGAGCCACACAGAGGAGTGGCTTCAACGTGTAGCGAGGTTCACCGCCGATTGTAAGGACTTCCTCCGGCGTCCAGGACTGTTGCCAGTCACATTCTCTAAGCCTCCGGAGCCTGCTGTGGTGCCGAGCTGTAAGTGGCTCCTGTCCGTTTACAGCCAGGACATTTTGACAAGGCTGGAGGACATCCAGGCCCGATTGACATCGACCCACGGCACCATTCTAAAAATGGATTCAACAAAAAAGGTTAGGGGACCTTAATTTCTTTAAAATAGGCCACTGAAATGAACTACTGCCTGTATTTCAGAATTTCGGAATTCTGCTCACAGTGGGCCTATACATTTTATGTGTTTCAGATCACCAAAAAGCTAGCCGGAACAGCCAAGGGCACAGGACTCTGGCTCACCTCTGTGGGAAATGAGTATGGTCAGATACTCATGAGTGTGATGACCGCTCAGGAGGGAGCTGGCCTTGACCTCATGGCAGCAGGCCTGGTGAGGAGATACCAGCAGGCTGGTGTGGCTTCCCCAGTTGCATTATATGTGGACTGTGGCTGCTGTGTTGAGGCAGGGCAGACCAAGCTGAAGGCCAGATTCAGCGGCTGGCCAGACCTTATTGTAAGGCTGGATATCTGGCACTACATGCGTCGAATTGCCCTGGGATGCACAACAGATGCTCATCAGTTGTTCCCTATTTTTATGTCACGCCTATCAGCGTGCATATTTGAGTGGGATGCAGCTGATTTAGCTCTGTTGCGCAAAGCAAAAACCCTGCAGCTTCAATCACATGGCTTGGTGTACAGTGACATCAACACGCATCTGACCAGGGACGAGCTGACTCTCCATTGCCGGCGGAGGACCCGTGGTGAGGAGACCACCACTCGGATGCTGGAGGAGCTGCTGCAGATGCTCATGGGTACCACTGGCAGGGACACCCTTGGAGTTCCCTTGCTTGATCAGGAAAGGATGGAGCGCATCTGGAGTGTCCAGAGAAGGCATGTCAAGTGCATCCAGGACCCACCAGGTGTCGCTCTATACATCAAAACAAGGGAGCTTACAAAGGGAGGTTTACAGATTCCTGTGTACAGATGTGCCAGAGGCTCCACATCTCTAGTCATTCCATCTCCATCTAAACCGCTTCATACCAGGTTTGTGGCTGTCACATGTAGGCTCATGTGTATAATTTGTACAGTGCAAGAATATTTCATAATTTATTATTTAATGTTTTTTCCAGGAACAAGTGCCAACAGTCTGAACTTTCAGATTTATCTCCTGGAAGGACTGCATAGGTGGAACCAGGACCGTGCGGGTGCGGCTCTGGCTACTGGACCATCACCTTTGTGCAGCTACTCAGGTGAACTGCTTCACTGTGTGAACAGAGATTATGAATCGCTGTTCGGCAGTAAGCTGGTACCAGAGTTCAGTCCGCCCTCACATTACACTGGTAAGCTTTTATTAATACATTGGTAATTGAAATCGGTTTTACAATATTTTATTAACTGTTCATTAAAGTTCCTCACCTGGTATTGATTAAACCCCTAAATCCACTTAACCTCTTTTGTTTCAGGAGAGCTCATAGGGATGCAGTACCTGTTCAGGCAGACTTGTCAGGCTCTACAGGACATGCACCCTGATTCCGAGGAGACGGCCCATTTAATTGAGGAGCACGATGTGGTGGAAAACTTGGAGGATGACGAGGGCTTTGCTGACATTTCAGATGACCCCACAGTGCTGGACATCGAGGCCCTTCAGGATTCAGCGAACTCTCCGAATCCTGGTCCTCCAACGGGTACATCTGGTCTTGCCAGTCTGGCCCTCAGCATCTCCAGCATGCAAAGCACCACATCTCCTGTGGCTCCTGTGACATCCACTGTGTGTTACACCACAGCTCCCAGCACACCCACCCTCACCCTGGCTCCCAGCACACCCACCCTCACCCTGGCTCCCAGCACACCCACCCTCACCCTGGCTCCCAGCACACCCACCCTCACCCTGGCTCCCGGCACACCCACCCTCACCCTGGCTCCCAGCACACCCACCCTCAATCTGGCTCCTGACACATCCACCCTCACTCTGGCTCCAGACACATCCACACCAGTTCCAGGCACATCTGGAATGGCCTCCAGTTCAGCCACTCTAGCCTCGAGTTCATCCTCTTAGGCTGATAGTGACTCAGAAGCTGAGGTAAGCATCAGTGTGATCATTTTAGAATACGTAAGCTTATAAATACGAGCCATACTCTTCACTATCATTGAGTACACGTTTGCACATGTTTTATTAAATCCACTGCTGCAATAAAGTGTCATTAAAGGTCAGTGCCATTTTTTTTGTCATTTGCATAGGCTGTTGATGACCAAGATGTGCCTGGATACCAGCATGTGGACAGGCTTGCTGAGTACCTGGTGGGGCTACGGGAGCAGACCTCTCTGTTTCTCAGCAACCACCAAGCCAGCAGATTAATTACACTGTGGGAGAGCCTGGATGACCGTGACAAGCAGCGACTGTTTGAAACAGATTATGGGAAAAAGCAACATGCAACATGGGAAAACCTGTTGCCAGCCATTGCATTGTTAACATGGATAAAGTAAAACCATGTTCCAGTGACTGCATTGGAATATCCAGCGCCTGCATCCAAAGCCAGGTACAAGTGAGGAACAACACTCAAGCCTCCGTACAGTATGGAGTAGTGAATCTATTCAATAAGAGAAAGTGAAAGGCTGGAATGCTGGTTGGGCATGTTAGGGGGTTAGAGGCAGTGGCGGACCTACCATTAAGGCGAACTAGGCAACTGCCTTAGGCCCTCACCCAGCAGAAAGCCCACGATAAATTGCCCACCCAGGCACTGATGGGACGGCCTAAGTCCATAACCAACCGGCCCTCCCGCAGATATCGTCGGTTGCGACAGTTTTCCTTGCTTAAGCGAATACATTATATACCTGTCATGATAACCAACGGGATTCACTGTCTGCTATTTATACTACTCCTAGTGACCTGTATTCACACTCATGGTTACTATTGTCTTACTATTTTCTAATCTCCTCCGTCAGTCTTACTATGTTTATTTGTTATTAAATGTTAATCACTCTAGCCTAATACTTGCATGTCTCGCTCGTAGACACCTTTAACACCCCTACACACACACACACACACACACACACATAATCACACACCCAGCATGCAACACTACCATTACCACTGATGTTTACACCCCATCGTATGTTCTGTTCTGTTCATTTCTACAACAAAGTTCAAACCAGTGGCGCGATTGTGGCGACGAACTGCTTTCAGGAAAAGGAGATTTTTTTCTCTCTCGGCGTACTAATTAAGATAAATTGACAACAAAACAATTAGGACTTCCTACACCAAATGTATCGATTCAACAGGTTTCTATAAAGGGTGGAACCCTACATCCAAGAATTGGAACGAAAGAAAATCATGGCTAGCACGCTGTGAAGTGGCTAACGCGGTCTGTATTTCTTTATTTGTAGGCTACCGCTGTCACTTTTCATAGGTTGTACAGTGTGAATGTTCGCTTTTTGCCCTAACACTGAGTTATTTTCTTTGTGAAGACTTAGTTAGCTTTTGTAAGCCAATACTTTCGAGATCAGTCAATAAATATAGTTGGTTTTGACTTATATGTTGCCCCCTTCTTTACGTTGTTACTGGACATTTATGTGTCCTGTAAAGCTATGTTGCATCATACAACATTTGAGACATGTGGATAATGAAAAAGTGGGATAATTTAATGCGGAGCCAAATCATGTTTGCTTATGAAGGCTCCTGAATGCAACTTTCTTCCATATAACTAGCTACTGTAGCTATGTAGGTAGAGGGGAAATATTTTGATTGTGTGCTGCCATCTACTATACAAAAAGGTATTGCTGTATGAGTTAATCAGCCTACAAAAAAAATGATATTGCTTAATGTAGGTCGCCCTAATCATTATCAAAAAAATTGTGTACTCTTTCTCTGCTGACATTTATTCCTAAAGGCTCTGTAGTTATACATATAGGCCTAACCATCTGATACTAGCCCAGAGTTAAGCATATTCATCTAGCAAACTATAGGCCCTACCTTCCTTGGAGTGTTACAATAGCCAGTATCATTTTATTCAATGTGTCCATCCAGGCAAATTTGTGGATCCAAATGTTATTAAAAAACATATATAATGTTATTTCTTTGTAATCATCCAAAATTATGTTAAGTGTATGGGTATTTTGCATACATTGAGCGGGCAACGCGCCGTATATTAAGTGGGCCGCTCTGACAGACAACTCCCGGGCCACTTTTTCCCCCCAGTCCGCCCCTGCTTTGAGGTGGCCCTTTTTTTTTTGCATTAAAAGGACGGATGAAGAGGGCCCTATGTTTTCGCCTTAGGCCCCCAAATGACTAGGTCCGCCACTGGTTAGAGGTGTTAGGAAAGGAACGCAACAGGTCTCTCGCAACAGGTCTTTAGATTCTTGAAGATAGAGAGGGACACCCCAGCTCTGATAGCGTTTGATCATTCCACCATTGGAGAGCCACAAATAGAACAGTCTATAATGCAGGGACCTTGGAGGAACCAACTGAAGGGGCCCAAGTCTGTATGACTGAGCTCAATTCCATTCAATTCATGAAGTGTCGCCACATTCTGAACCATCTGAAAGGGTTTCACTGTGTTCACTGGGAGCCTATGGAGTTTTTCTCACAAGCTGGTCTCTAAATCTGATAGCATTATTGAATAATTTCTCGTTCAGGTTTTGTAATGCTTTCCCTCAAAGCCTGCCCCTGCTCTGAAATAGCCCCTGCTTTTGTCTGCACTGTCCTGGGCTTCCATTGGACTCCTTCTCAAGGGGCAGCCGTGGCCTACTGGTTAGGGTTTCAGGCCGGAAACCGAAGGGTGGCCGGTTCGATCCCCGACCAGTAGGAAAAATGTGGGCAGGGGAAGTGGTAGACCACTGCTCTCCCATGCCCACATCCACGGCTGAAGTGCCCTTGAGCAAGGCACCTAACCCCTATCACTGCTCCCCGGGCGCCACTAATGGCAGCCCACTGCTCCGGGTTAGTGTTACTTCACTTCACTGTGTGTGTGTGTGTGTGTGTGTCACTTCCCTGGATGGGTTAAATTTCAGAGTGTGTGTGTCTACACCACCTCTGCCATAGAGAGGACTTTCACTTCTCCTCCCCCCTCAGGCTGCTTCTGTGCATTTGCAAAACTTCTGCTTCCTTTTTTCTGTCTCTTAGATTGTTGTGAAAAGACCCTTTCAAAATGTACCAACCAAAAAGATGCCCAGGTGTCTAACTGTTAAGTAACAAGTATTATCAGTGTACTTGGGATTCAATTTTTTTTACAGTATCATACAATGCTATAGCTGGCAACAGGTTTTCACATGTTTAGGTGCCAGAGGTCAAACTGTCGACACCCTTTTGATGCATTTCATGTGAATGTGTTTTTTCTGTGCAATCTTGCAACATCTTTATAAGAGTTTGCACAATCTCCTTTAGTTGTTACTGCCATCAACTCTTCACAAGAAATACCTTGCACAGCTATAAGGCAACTTGTGGACTCGCAGGTTGTATTGGGCTTAAGATCACTCTTTCCGTGATATAGCAGAATTGTTGACATATCGAACATGGGCAGAGTTTATTTTGTCCACAAAAGTGGGGAAGTGCATTCAGCCTTTTGTCCACAAAAGGAAAAGCACCAAAAGTCAAATCAGCACAAGACATGCAATCATCCGTATTGTTTTCTGTGCAAAAAATGTGTTCTTTTCAATATGTTATTGGACTCAATAAAAACTTGTGTGTGTTTCATGTTTATTCTTGTTGTATAAACACCACTGTCCAACTTCTATCTGTGGACATGTTGCTAAGGTAAATTCGCAAAATACAGCGTAATGCGCTGATATCAACTAGTATGGCTACTAATAAAAACTGTTAAAAACTAGACGTAATGCAAAGCGTTACAAAATATGATCGCCAAACTGTTCAGTAGGTTTTAACAAAGAATGAGTCATGGTTGTCAGTGTGTTTGTGAGTTTTTATGTGTTTTGTGTGTGTAAATTGGTTTGTGTTTCATTTTTATGTATTAAAGGAATTATTTGTGATAGATTTTGATGATTTGGTAATGTAATGTTTTGTGTACTACTTTTTTGTGGATTGTTTTGGTATATTTTTCTTTTGCAATGTAGTTTGCTAAAACAGGTCACATAAATTCAATCACATGCGAGATGTGGAAACAAAGTGAAGTTTCCAACCACCAACAGGTGGCGCTATAGGTGATATCAGTCAGGCATATGTACAGGCATATGTACTGGTTCGGGCCAGCGTCCACCCTAGGACATTTTCTCTGGATCAAACAATGTTCGCAAGAGTTATAAGAGACTTTGTGTTTTGTGGCAAGAACTAACTAGTTGGCAAAGTTTGAGGGTCTGCCACGCCCACACCTTGAGAATGAGAAAATCCAAAATAACTTTTAGTCGCCCATGGCTAAAGAGTAGCCAGACCACATTTCAAGGCGTTACCATTAAAGCTGTCGGAGGAGTTCGATCAGATCCGAGGTGTGCAAACGCCGTCAAAACGCATCTTCCACTCAAAATGGCCGACTTCCTGTGGACCTGCCACCATGGCGTCAAGAGACTTTTTGGTGAGTCCAAGCATGATGAAGACGTGTACCGAATTCAGTCAAGCTACGCCAAAATAACCCCAATGCGCAGGGGTTTTTGCAATGTTCTCATCTCATCTCATGACTCATCAGAGAAGACGAACTTAGAAGAACCTCCAGTCCGCTTTTTCAACCCTTATGGTCTTTTACAAACCTCAGCCAGGCAAAGTACAACGTTGTCCCGGAAGAAAAACTTGCTTCCTTTTGCTCTGACAATGTTCCTCAACTCTGAGAAGTGTTTTTTCCAGCAGGGCAATGCTCCATGCCACACAGCCAGGCCAGTAAAGGTGTGGATGGAGTACCACCAGATCAGGACCCTGTCATGGCCAGCCCAATTTCGAGACCTGAATCCCATAAAAAACCTCTGAAATGTGATCAAGAGGAAGATGGATGGTCAAAAGCCATGAAAAGAAGCCGAGCTGCTTGAATTCTTGCGCCAGGAGTGGCATAAAGTCACCCAACGGCAATGTGAAAGACTGGTGGAGAGCATGCCAAGACACATGAACGTTGTGATTTTAAATCAAGGTTATTCCACCAAATATTGATTTCTGAACTCTTCCTAAGTGTAAGCATTAGTATTGTGTAGTTTAAAAATGAATATGAGCATGTTTTCTTTGCATTATTCGAGATCTGAAGACACTGCATCATTTTTGCTATTTTGACCAATTGTCATTTTTCTGCAAATAAATGATCTAAATGACAATATTTTTATTTGAAATTTGGTAGGAATGTTGCCAGTAGGTTATAGAATAAAACTAAAATGTACATTTTACTTTAACACATACCAATAAATAGTAAAACCAGAGAAACTGATAATTTTGAAGTGGTCTCTTAATTTTTTCCGCGGCTGTATATGTATTTACGTTTTCATGTGTTCACATTTATTTATTTATACCTACATTTATTTATTTATACTTACATATATTTATTTATACTTACATTTATCCACGGTGTAACTTGCTTGCAGCAAAATAAATCCGTCAACCCCTGTCACCAAGTCAGGGGGCGGGTTAAAGCCTCTGATTGGTGGTTCAACTTGAATTGACTGCTTTTGACTAATTCAATATGACAGCACCCGGTGTGGATTCAATAAATGGAATATTGCATGCTACAGTAGTCGAAATGTTGGCTGAGGAGATGGAGGCCACTGACAATTCACATTGTTTTTTAAATCATATTGAGGGCTTCGCTGAGATTATATCAACGATATCGGCCCTGACTGACACAGACATAGATGAAAATGTGTTCACGATCCTCAGCGAGATGGTAAAGGCAGATGAGGCTGAGTGATACAGGCGATAAACCCTGGAGGTGGTCGTACTCTGTTTGATCTTCGTCTGGCACAATTGAACACTTCGCACTCTCTAGCCTGAAAATACAAGATATTGCGAACCTTTTTCGAGTGTCCAAGCGCACTATCATGCGATAAATGCAGCAGAGTGGTATCAGGTATTAATAAGAGTAGACTGTGTCTGTGTCAGGGGTATAGATGTTCGTGGCCTGGAGAAAGTAATGGGTAAACGTTCCTTGTCATGACTAAAAGGGGAGCTCCAACTATTAACTCTCTAGTCTGAGAGTTGTCATGTGTTGGGGAGACTGTTGGGGAGACTGTTGTAACGTCATTACTGCTTGACTGTCACTATGTTTACATTATTGTGCCCTATAAAAGATGGTCCTCCGGCCTTCAGAGCGGAGAGAGACATGATTGAGACCTAAGCCTGGTGTTGTGTTGTTTTTTATTGAAGGATTGCATTCTTTCAACCCTATAGCTGAATCTCTCAACCCTTCCCCAGTGTGTGACTATTGGCTTTAACAATGGTATCCCCTGCACTTCCACCAGTGGACTACGAGTTTTACATTCCATCTTGTCTACCTGTTGTAGCCAAATAAACGTAAAGGATCCACACATCTAGGACTCATAGCCAATTTAATGGATTAGCAGCCTACTTATGCAAACCTACAGGTGTGGCATAGTTATGATGGCGCTTGGGGCGTATGCGGGTTCATGTAAACAGAAACTTTTTTTGAAAACGACCTTGTGTGTACGACGTTATTTTTGAACGGAGGGGCAGAAATATTCTCTATTCTGTAATTACCCAGCTATGTGTAAATGTGGTCTTACTCTTAGTCACTCCGTTTATGAAGAGACGGACAAAACACTTTCTTCATCACTGGTGATTCAAAAACTGAGAACATAAGAACCATGCTACAGCGTAACATCCTAATAGCAGCCTGATGCAAACTATGGAAGAAGAGATAGACGTGATGGGGTAACGACAGCGCTACGACTACTACTCGATCGGCCAGTGCACCCATGGCTAAGGCCACATTAAACCCAACATTTCATCACACTACTAGAAATACTACTACTACTAGTAGTAGACGAGTTGAGGGCCTCTTTAATTAAGGATGCAGCCTCACGCTGCAGTCTTCTGGGACATTCTGGCATCTTGATTTATTTAAATAATGCTCAATAACTTTCATTAAACTAAATCTGGCGCTTGGCATGCATAAACGCCAAAATTAGGTATCCCTCTGGATCGAATAGAGCCTGATCGACTGGTTGAGCCTGCCTGGTGTGTAATACTGTTCATTCACCAATCAAAGGCTTTAACGGGGGATGACGGATTTATTTTGCTGCAAGCAAGTTACACCGTGGATAAATGTAAGTATAAATAAATATATGTACGTATAAATAAATAAATGTAGGTATAAATAAATAAATGTGAACACATGAAAACGTAAATATATATATATATACACACACGAGTTCATGTAACATTTATATATTTAGTATCTCATTTTATTCATTTTGTTATCTAATTATGTATTTATCCAAGTATTTAACCATTTATTTATTTAGTTTTGGCCCCGATAATCCTCCATACACGTCAACCATTCCACTACCACTTATTTCATGTATAGCGCCACCTAGTTACAAATGAAAAAGCAAAAATGGAGTCTTGTAAAACATTTTAATTGTAAGTTGACAATGTCAGAACTGCACGAAATCGGAGGTGTGGGATCATTATGACACCTTCTGACTGCACGTTAAGTTTCGTGGAATTCCGTTCACGGGGGGGCATGCAATAAATTGATTTATATGATTATACACCAACTGGCCTGTAGGTGGCGCGACACAGTTTTCTTCGAATATCCCGAGAACCGTAGGGCTTTGGAGGGCCAAATTGTTCTTGTATGTTTGTGTCAAGGGGCCATGTCAACACATACCATAACCAGTCATTACATGTATAGCGCCACCTAGTTAAAAATTAAAAAGCAAAAATTAGGTGTTTTAATCGAATATATGTCAAAGTGCTCGAAAATTTACCAAATTTGCCAGGGACATCAAGCCTGTAACCGTCCATCTTCGGTAGAGTTTTTGTCCATGGATGAAGCAAAATGGCTCTGTAGTCCCCCTAGAACATTGCAAAAACCCCTGCGCATTGGGGTTATTTTGGCGTAGCTTGACTGAATTCGGTACACGTCTTCATCATGCTTGGACTCACCAAAAAGTCTCTTGACGCCATGGTGGCAGGTCCACAGGAAGTCGGCCATTTTGAGTGGAAGATGCGTTTTGACGGCGTTTGCACACCTCGGATCTGATCGAACTCCTCCGACAGCTTTAATGGTAACGCCTTGAAATGTGGTCTGGCTACTCTTTAGCCATGGGCGACTAAAAGTTATTTTGGATTTTCTCATTCTCAAGGTGTGGGCGTGGCAGACCCTCAAACTTTGCCAACTAGTTAGTTCTTGCCACAAAACACAAAGTCTCTTATAACTCTTGCGAACATTGTTTGATCCAGAGAAAATGTCCTAGGGTGGACGCTGGCCCGAACCAGTACATATGCCTGTACATATGCCTGACTGATATCACCTATAGCGCCACCTGTTGGTGGTTGGAAACTTCACTTTGTTTCCACATCTCGCATGTGATTGAATTTATGTGACCTGTTTTAGCAAACTACATTGCAAAAGAAAAATATACCAAAACAATCCACAAAAAAGTAGTACACAAAACATTACATTACCAAATCATCAAAATCTATCACAAATAATTCCTTTAATACATAAAAATGAAACACAAACCAATTTACACACACAAAACACATAAAAACTCACAAACACACTGACAACCATGACTCATTCTTTGTTAAAACCTACTGAACAGTTTGGCGATCATATTTTGTAACGCTTTGCATTACGTCTAGTTTTTAACAGTTTTTATTAGTAGCCATACTAGTTGATATCAGCGCATTACGCTGTATTTTGCGAATTTACCTTAGCAACATGTCCACAGATAGAAGTTGGACAGTGGTGTTTATACAACAAGAATAAACATGAAACACACACAAGTTTGTATTGAGTCCAATAACATATTGAAAAGAACACATTTTTTGCACAGAAAACAATACGGATGATTGCATGTCTTGTGCTGATTTGACTTTTGGTGCTTTTCCTTTTGTGGACAAAAGGCTGAATGCACTTCCCTACTTTTGTGGACAAAATAAACTCTGCCCATGTTCGATATGTCAACAATTCTGCTATATCACGGAAAGAGTGATCTTAAGCCCAATACAACCTGCGAGTCCACAAGTTGCCTTATAGCTGTGCAAGGTATTTCTTGTGAAGAGTTGATGGCAGTAACAACTAAAGGAGATTGTGCAAACTCTTATAAAGATGTTGCAAGATTGCACAGAAAAAACACATTCACATGAAATGCATCAAAAGGGTGTCGACAGTTTGACCTCTGGCACCTAAACATGTGAAAACCTGTTGCCAGCTATAGCATTGTATGATACTGTAAAAAAAATTGAATCCCAAGTACACTGATAATACTTGTTACTTAACAGTTAGACACCTGGGCATCTTTTTGGTTGGTACATTTTGAAAGGGTCTTTTCACAACAATCTAAGAGACAGAAAAAAGGAAGCAGAAGTTTTGCAAATGCACAGAAGCAGCCTGAGGGGGGAGGAGAAGTGAAAGTCCTCTCTATGGCAGAGGTGGTGTAGACACACACACTCTGAAATTTAACCCATCCAGGGAAGTGACACACACACACACACACAGTGAAGTGAAGTAACACTAACCCGGAGCAGTGGGCTGCCATTAGTGGCGCCCGGGGAGCAGTGATAGGGGTTAGGTGCCTTGCTCAAGGGCACTTCAGCCGTGGATGTGGGCATGGGAGAGCAGTGGTCTACCACTTCCCCTGCCCACATTTTTCCTACTGGTCGGGGATCGAACCGGCCACCCTTCGGTTTCCGGCCTGAAACCCTAACCAGTAGGCCACGGCTGCCCCTTGAGAAGGAGTCCAATGGAAGCCCAGGACAGTGCAGACAAAAGCAGGGGCTATTTCAGAGCAGGGGCAGGCTTTGAGGGAAAGCATTACAAAACCTGAACGAGAAATTATTCAATAATGCTATCAGATTTAGAGACCAGCTTGTGAGAAAAACTCCATAGGCTCCCAGTGAACACAGTGAAACCCTTTCAGATGGTTCAGAATGTGGCGACACTTCATGAATTGAATGGAATTGAGCTCAGTCATACAGACTTGGGCCCCTTCAGTTGGTTCCTCCAAGGTCCCTGCATTATAGACTGTTCTATTTGTGGCTCTCCAATGGTGGAATGATCAAACGCTATCAGAGCTGGGGTGTCCCTCTCTATCTTCAAGAATCTAAAGACCTGTTGCGAGAGACCTGTTGCGTTCCTTTCCTAACACCTCTAACCAGTGGCGGACCTAGTCATTTGGGGGCCTAAGGCGAAAACATAGGGCCCTCTTCATCCGTCCTTTTAATGCAAAAAAAAAAGGGCCACCTCAAAGCAGGGGCGGACTGGGGGGAAAAAGTGGCCCGGGAGTTGTCTGTCAGAGCGGCCCACTTAATATACGGCGCGTTGCCCGCTCAATGTATGCAAAATACCCATACACTTAACATAATTTTGGATGATTACAAAGAAATAACATTATATATGTTTTTTAATAACATTTGGATCCACAAATTTGCCTGGATGGACACATTGAATAAAATGATACTGGCTATTGTAACACTCCAAGGAAGGTAGGGCCTATAGTTTGCTAGATGAATATGCTTAACTCTGGGCTAGTATCAGATGGTTAGGCCTATATGTATAACTACAGAGCCTTTAGGAATAAATGTCAGCAGAGAAAGAGTACACAATTTTTTTGATAATGATTAGGGCGACCTACATTAAGCAATATCATTTTTTTTGTAGGCTGATTAACTCATACAGCAATACCTTTTTGTATAGTAGATGGCAGCACACAATCAAAATATTTCCCCTCTACCTACATAGCTACAGTAGCTAGTTATATGGAAGAAAGTTGCATTCAGGAGCCTTCATAAGCAAACATGATTTGGCTCCGCATTAAATTATCCCACTTTTTCATTATCCACATGTCTCAAATGTTGTATGATGCAACATAGCTTTACAGGACACATAAATGTCCAGTAACAACGTAAAGAAGGGGGCAACATATAAGTCAAAACCAACTATATTTATTGACTGATCTCGAAAGTATTGGCTTACAAAAGCTAACTAAGTCTTCACAAAGAAAATAACTCAGTGTTAGGGCAAAAAGCGAACATTCACACTGTACAACCTATGAAAAGTGACAGCGGTAGCCTACAAATAAAGAAATACAGACCGCGTTAGCCACTTCACAGCGTGCTAGCCATGATTTTCTTTCGTTCCAATTCTTGGATGTAGGGTTCCACCCTTTATAGAAACCTGTTGAATCGATACATTTGGTGTAGGAAGTCCTAATTGTTTTGTTGTCAATTTATCTTAATTAGTACGCCGAGAGAGAAAAAAATCTCCTTTTCCTGAAAGCAGTTCGTCGCCACAATCGCGCCACTGGTTTGAACTTTGTTGTAGAAATGAACAGAACAGAACATACGATGGGGTGTAAACATCAGTGGTAATGGTAGTGTTGCATGCTGGGTGTGTGATTATGTGTGTGTGTGTGTGTGTGTGTGTGTAGGGGTGTTAAAGGTGTCTACGAGCGAGACATGCAAGTATTAGGCTAGAGTGATTAACATTTAATAACAAATAAACATAGTAAGACTGACGGAGGAGATTAGAAAATAGTAAGACAATAGTAACCATGAGTGTGAATACAGGTCACTAGGAGTAGTATAAATAGCAGACAGTGAATCCCGTTGGTTATCATGACAGGTATATAATGTATTCGCTTAAGCAAGGAAAACTGTCGCAACCGACGATATCTGCGGGAGGGCCGGTTGGTTATGGACTTAGGCCGTCCCATCAGTGCCTGGGTGGGCAATTTATCGTGGGCTTTCTGCTGGGTGAGGGCCTAAGGCAGTTGCCTAGTTCGCCTTAATGGTAGGTCCGCCACTGCCTCTAACCCCCTAACATGCCCAACCAGCATTCCAGCCTTTCACTTTCTCTTATTGAATAGATTCACTACTCCATACTGTATGGAGGCTTGAGTGTTGTTCCTCACTTGTACCTGGCTTTGGATGCAGGCGCTGGATATTCCAATGCAGTCACTGGAACATGGTTTTACTTTATCCATGTTAACAATGCAATGGCTGGCAACAGGTTTTCCCATGTTGCATGTTGCTTTTTCCCATAATCTGTTTCAAACAGTCGCTGCTTGTCACGGTCATCCAGGCTCTCCCACAGTGTAATTAATCTGCTGGCTTGGTGGTTGCTGAGAAACAGAGAGGTCTGCTCCCGTAGCCCCACCAGGTACTCAGCAAGCCTGTCCACATGCTGGTATCCAGGCACATCTTGGTCATCAACAGCCTATGCAAATGACAAAAAAAATGGCACTGACCTTTAATGACACTTTATTGCAGCAGTGGATTTAATAAAACATGTGCAAACGTGTACTCAATGATAGTGAAGAGTATGGCTCGTATTTATAAGCTTACGTATTCTAAAATGATCACACTGATGCTTACCTCAGCTTCAGAGTCACTATCAGCCTGAGAGGATGAACTCGAGGCTAGAGTGGCTGAACTGGAGGCCATTCCAGATGTGCCTGGAACTGGTGTGGATGTGTCTGGAGCCAGAGTGAGGGTGGATGTGTCAGGAGCCAGATTGAGGGTGGGTGTGCTGGGAGCCAGGGTGAGGGTGGGTGTGCCGGGAGCCAGGGTGAGGGTGGGTGTGCTGGGAGCCAGGGTGAGGGTGGGTGTGCTGGGAGCCAGGGTGAGGGTGGGTGTGCTGGGAGCCAGGGTGAGGGTGGGTGTGCTGGGAGCTGTGGTGTAACACACAGTGGATGTCACAGGAGCCACAGGAGATGTGGTGCTTTGCATGCTGGAGATGCTGAGGGCCAGACTGGCAAGACCAGATGTACCCGTTGGAGGACCAGGATTCGGAGAGTTCGCTGAATCCTGAAGGGCCTCGATGTCCAGCACTGTGGGGTCATCTGAAATGTCAGCAAAGCCCTCGTCATCCTCCAAGTTTTCCACCACATCGTGCTCCTCAATTAAATGGGCCGTCTCCTCGGAATCAGGGTGCATGTCCTGTAGAGCCTGACAAGTCTGCCTGAACAGGTACTGCATCCCTATGAGCTCTCCTGAAACAAAAGAGGTTAAGTGGATTTAGGGGTTTAATCAATACCAGGTGAGGAACTTTAATGAACAGTTAATAAAATATTGTAAAACCGATTTCAATTACCAATGTATTAATAAAAGCTTACCAGTGTAATGTGAGGGCGGACTGAACTCTGGTACCAGCTTACTGCCGAACAGCGATTCATAATCTCTGTTCACACAGTGAAGCAGTTCACCTGAGTAGCTGCACAAAGGTGATGGTCCAGTAGCCAGAGCCGCACCCGCACGGTCCTGGTTCCACCTATGCAGTCCTTCCAGGAGATAAATCTGAAAGTTCAGACTGTTGGCACTTGTTCCTGGAAAAAACATTAAATAATAAATTATGAAATATTCTTGCACTGTACAAATTATACACATGAGCCTACATGTGACAGCCACAAACCTGGTATGAAGCGGTTTAGATGGAGATGGAATGACTAGAGATGTGGAGCCTCTGGCACATCTGTACACAGGAATCTGTAAACCTCCCTTTGTAAGCTCCCTTGTTTTGATGTATAGAGCGACACCTGGTGGGTCCTGGATGCACTTGACATGCCTTCTCTGGACACTCCAGATGCGCTCCATCCTTTCCTGATCAAGCAAGGGAACTCCAAGGGTGTCCCTGCCAGTGGTACCCATGAGCATCTGCAGCAGCTCCTCCAGCATCCGAGTGGTGGTCTCCTCACCACGGGTCCTCCGCCGGCAATGGAGAGTCAGCTCGTCCCTGGTCAGATGCGTGTTGATGTCACTGTACACCAAGCCATGTGATTGAAGCTGCAGGGTTTTTGCTTTGCGCAACAGAGCTAAATCAGCTGCATCCCACTCAAATATGCACGCTGATAGGCGTGACATAAAAATAGGGAACAACTGATGAGCATCTGTTGTGCATCCCAGGGCAATTCGACGCATGTAGTGCCAGATATCCAGCCTTACAATAAGGTCTGGCCAGCCGCTGAATCTGGCCTTCAGCTTGGTCTGCCCTGCCTCAACACAGCAGCCACAGTCCACATATAATGCAACTGGGGAAGCCACACCAGCCTGCTGGTATCTCCTCACCAGGCCTGCTGCCATGAGGTCAAGGCCAGCTCCCTCCTGAGCGGTCATCACACTCATGAGTATCTGACCATACTCATTTCCCACAGAGGTGAGCCAGAGTCCTGTGCCCTTGGCTGTTCCGGCTAGCTTTTTGGTGATCTGAAACACATAAAATGTATAGGCCCACTGTGAGCAGAATTCCGAAATTCTGAAATACAGGCAGTAGTTCATTTCAGTGGCCTATTTTAAAGAAATTAAGGTCCCCTAACCTTTTTTGTTGAATCCATTTTTAGAATGGTGCCGTGGGTCGATGTCAATCGGGCCTGGATGTCCTCCAGCCTTGTCAAAATTTCCTGGCTGTAAACGGACAGGAGCCACTTACAGCTCGGCACCACAGCAGGCTCCGGAGGCTTAGAGAATGTGACTGGCAACAGTCCTGGACGCCGGAGGAAGTCCTTACAATCGGCGGTGAACCTCGCTACACGTTGAAGCCACTCCTCTGTGTGGCTCTCCCTCAGCTGTTTTAAAACCCGTGTTGGGCTTTTACCCTGGCCTCTCTCCCGCAGCAGCCGGATGACTCGGATGTCACATGCAAACCTGGGTCATAAACAGATATGTATTAGTGAGAATGCTTTACATATTTCTATTTGACAAGGCAAGAGAGACAAGAAACATTTCTCACTTTTTGGTGAGGATAATGCTGAATTCTCCTCTGTGAGCCAAGTCCAGTTGCGTAAGGACAGCCTGGCTTGAGGACAGATGGGTACATTTGCATTTGGTGCATATTAGAGACTCTGTCACCATCAGGTAGATCCGGTCCAAGTCCAGGACCCGCCGTGCCCTCTTGCTCAGGCCTGATCCTGTGAGTTGATGATGCCCACAGGCAGGGTTCGGACAGACCAACTTGAATTTCCACAACTTGTAGGGCATCCAGACAAGAAGGGAGTGAGCAAAAAAGCGGTCTGGAACAGGAGCCTGGTGGTACAGATTGGCTGGCTGTGGTGGATTGTACCAGAGCTGCAGGTTGTCTTGCAGTTCTAGTTTTCCTTTGGGCCCCACCTTAAATAGGCTCTTCAGAATCCATTTGTGGTCTTCAGGTGGGAGGCCCTCTGACCACAAACGAGGAAGAGGATGAGCTGTCCCAGTCCCAGAGTCTGCAGTCTTTGTAAACAATGTGTAAGACAATTATTATTTTTTTATATTATATAAGACATACTATACTGGTGAAAGACACTCCTGATGCTCTCTGTAGTATTACATTAAGTAAATGAAATGCTTAATGACTTACAGACACAGTGGCACACACTGCTATTGGACTTGGAACAGAAGCTTGAGCATCTGTCTGAGGAACAGGAGCCTGTAAAAGAATGTCAAGAAATTGACTTCACAAGAATGTATCAAATTTACATAATGTGGTGCTAAAGTCTTTGAACCAGAGGCAGAGTTCAGTAACGATGTCAGCCTGTCTGCAGCCTTTCACACCTTCCATACAAAGGCAGACCCCAGACCCCCTCCCCACTTCACATCCTTAACCTTGAACCTGACCCCCTCCCCACTTCACACCATGAACCTGACCTCCCAGACCGACCCCCTCCCCGTTACACACTTACACTCTGAACCAGACCAGGAGTTCAGCACAAACAGTTGCCGTTTATAACTGATTGAATACTCTTTAATAATCTTTGTGTGTAGAAATACAAATACTTGAACTGTATTTGAAAAGTGACTGTAATTGAATAATTACTCACTGAGACAGCAGTGCTGGCTGGAGAAGTGGTACTGCTTTCGGTGGGGATGGTGACTTGGCTCTGTAAAATAAGAGCATACATAACAATGAATACAATACACTACACTACATCATGTGTAGGTTCAATCAATCAGTCTCTATTCAAACTGGGTCAATCTATTTACCTGGGTTGGTTTTCTAGCTAGGCTTAGATTTGGCCTGGCCGCAGAAACATGAGCACCACCAAATCTTGACTTGTTCAACTGAAAAGCAACAAGGCAAACGCCTGTGTCGTGAGAGAACTATATTGACAAATTATCATTCAGTGAACAAAATGTAAAATATTTATGGTCAATTTATGAGGCCAAATACCATTAAAATATGTGGGGGTGGGTGCTTACGGCCCACAGACACCAGCAATGAACCTAAGGCCCTTTGGCCAGGACTTTGACTGGCTGCTGCTGTCTGCTGCCCTGCAGTGCCTTGAACCGGACCCACTGCTGCCGACTGCTGCCCTGCAGGCCCAGTAGGACTTTGCCTGGCTGCTGCCGTCTGCTGCCCTGCAGTGCCTTGAACCGGACCCACTGCTGCCGACTGCTGCCCTGCAGGCCCAGTAGGACTTTGCCTGGCTGCTGCCGTCTGCGGCCCTGCAGTGCCTTGAACCGGACCCACTGCTGCCGACTGCTGCCCTGCAGGCCCAGTAGGACTTTGCCTGGCTGCTGCCGTCTGCGGCCCTGCAGTGCCTTGAACCGGACCCACTGCTGCCGACTGCTGCCCTGCAGGCCCAGTAGGACTTTGCCTGGCTGCTGCCGTCTGCGGCCCTGCAGGCCCAGAGGCAGTACTTGCTCCAGTTGGCTGTAGAGACATCACAAATTAGTTTGCATATTGATACACACACACACACACACTTTTTGAGTCTTGAATTGACCAGTGTTAATCCACAAACACAGTGAGTGTGGAATCCACAAACACACGCCCTTACTAGACCAAACAAAGACCTCTGTCCTTGTGTCTGCATTGGACATTTTTCAATCTAGAAATAAAAGTTATACAATTGTTTGAGTTTTCATTTTCGTATGTGTAGTCACAGAGATATGATGTAACTGATTTGCTTTTTACATTTGGATTTCCTTGTGGGAACATTGCCTTTTATCCTATTTAATACATGTTATAATGACTTAATAACAATAAATACATTATACTGTGCCATGTATATAGTCATACCCTTTGATACAGCTCGTACCACTTCTTCTGCCTTGGTGCTGGCTTGTTCCCCCCCCCCCCCCGGCAGGCCAGGATCCAGTGCTGGCAAACTTTCTCAAACGTGCCAACCATTCTGATTCTGACATTGCCTTGTGTGACTTCACAGATTTTGCCTTTGGTGACATAGTAATTGCACATTGTTTTTAATGAATGAAAATAACATAAATCCATGAAGAGCAGACCATCTTCCCTGTAATAGTATTAGCCCTATTCTCCACACAGGTGAACCCCCCTCCTCACCACTGTCTCCCTTTCCTGCCATTACCTGTACAACCTCTCAATATTTCGTTTATACATCTGAATTTAAGCGATTGTGCATAAAATACTCTTATTCACAGTCAAAACATTTCGTTATCATTCATTCATAGTCCACGTAAAAGCACCCTTAATATAGTTAACGTTATTTGACGAGGACTAGCGTAATTCCAGTACAGATAACAGAGTGATTATAAGATAGCTATATAGCTAAATAAATCGAAATGACAACAACAGGAATAATTACTTCAATACTTCAATACTTCAAGTTATATCGTACAAGACTAACAGATTATATTAGCAGACCATGAGCGAAAGCGAAATTGCAGTCAGAGAAAGCAGCTTAGGTAAAAAGCTAGCTAAACCAAGGGGAAATGACTTCAATAATTAAAGTAAATACGATCTGCAGGTATACGATTTATGTTATTGTCATGCATTTAAAAAATAATTGTATGCATCTATGTCGCCAAAAGCAACATCTCTAAAATATAGCGACATTTTAGTCAGATAAATTATAGCGTTTTAAAGGTAGAAAGCTAGCTATACACAAAACAATTATCCCATTCAGCAGTGTAGTTAATGTGTAAATACTCACCATGTCGACAAATTTCCTCGGTTTATTTAACTTGAAACAGCTTTAGAGGGAGGCTTGCTTCCTTGAAGTTGTTTGAATTACGGACGCATCTTCTGGCTATTTGAGCTATCCAGAGGTTTGCATTTTCGATTTGCCCGCCCCCCCATCCAGGTCCAGCGTCAGCTAAGTGACGTCGCGTGACGTCGCGCTCCAGCATTTCTGCCGTGCGTGCTGCCCGACGGCGCTCTCCAGGATTTCTGCCGTGATTGGTCAATTGTTATCAACTCTGCAAACTGGTGCGAACGTGATTGGCCAAATCTTTTCAGAATCTTTTCAGGTCTAAAAAAAATTAGCCGGTCGTGTAGTCGGCAGCTGGGGCTGTTAACCAGAAGGTGGCTGGTTCGATCCCCAACCAGAAGGACATTTTTTTTTTGCTGGTCCATCATAAGAGAGTCACTGTTACTCATTTTTCAGGCAATTGGGAACATAACTGACATTCAGAATACAAAAGGGACATTTGAGAATAATAACTGAAAAAAATTCTGTTTTTTTGCCTAAGTCCATACTGGTGCTCTCCCTTTGTGTGTTTGACCCTCAGTGACCTTTAATAGACGGCAGGCATATGGGGCCTACTCTGGTACATAAGTTAGCCATGTGGGCTCTCTGTGACTTAAAACAAGACACAGAGCAGTCATCGCTGCTGGTGTGTGACCCTCAGCAAAATTAAGATTCAAACACAGAAAAATACCTTCAAACTTTGTTTTATTTAGATATATTAAAAAATAGCAAATACAACACACAAACAAACACAAACAATTCCAAACATAACCACACACGGCGAACGTTGTGTGTGTGTGTGTGTGTGTGTGTGTGTGTGTGTGTGTGTCTATGTGTGTCTGTGTCTGTGTCTGTGTGTATGTGTGTGTGTGTGTGTGTGTGTGTGTGTGCGCGTGCACATTAGGGATTTGGGGGTTAACTGCAGCTGGAACCTGCCTCCTCCACTACGCGCATTCTTCTGGGTAGGACCCGGTTTCTGTTGAGGGCCCGGCGTCTGAGGACCCGGAGATGCTGCCTTACCAACTCCAATTCCCTCCTGGAACTTTCCAGTTTGTCCTGAAGAGATTTTCTTTGTTTTAGAAGGATTTTGCAGGACTCGCAGCACACTCGCAGAGTCATATCTAAACAACACAAAAAACATTCTGGTAATGGTAAAAATCTTAGATAATATGACACACACACACACACACACACACACACACACACACACACACACACACACACACACACACACACACACACACACACACACACACACACACACACACACACACACACACAAACACACACACACACAGCTCCCCTCCCACCTCCCCCCTGGCTGACTGCCACACAGCTTTTCCAGCCACTAACCATCTAACTAATAGTTACAACTCAATAGCTAAACATACTTGTAATAACAGAACACTCACCGTCTTGAAAACTCACTGCAATCTTGAAAGAAATGTCTCTGAAATTTGTCTTTAAGAATCTTGCTGCTCCACTCTCCAGCTCTTTCTCCCACAAAATGGCGACAGAGTAGGTCAGGCTTATATACTGGGGAGAGATTCTGAGAGGCGGGTTCAGGCTTTGCTTCAGGGGGACTCTTGAAACAGTCAACAGAGGAATTTGAGGAATTTGAGGGTGCCTTGAAACTTTCTCGGTGTGTGTGTGAAAGAGAGAGAGTTGTGTGTGTGTGTCTGTGTGCCTGTGTGTGTGTCTGTGTGTCTGTGTGCCTGTGTGTGTGTCTGTGTGCCTGTGTGTGTGTGTGTGTTGTCTTTAGGTGTAAATGCAAGCTGAGTGCTGATATAAATGGCTGAATTCCTAGTGCTATGAGAGCTGCAGTGGTAGCACAGGAAGAGATGACAGATTTCTCCTCCTTTTCTGTCAGAGGCAACCGTGGCCTACTGGTTAGGGTTCAAAAAAAGAGGGGGAAGAGGGAAAAAGGGAGAAAAGAGAGGAGAAAAGAAGAGAGGAGGAAGGAGGAAGAAAATGTGGGTGTTTCTGCATCCATACCTATCTGAGAAATGCATTTCTAACTGCTTTAACAATATTTGGACCCACAACTGGTTTTGTCTGCAGATGGGATACGAACCTACGATTTGGGAATTATGAGTTCCATTTTTTTCACATCCTCTCCGCGGATATTTATATCAAATTAAGAGCTCCATAAGTGCATTTCCCATAACTTACAGAACACATAAAATTAGTATAATTGACACAATAGGACACAAATCAGCAACATAAAAAACTATTAATGAGAACACATAACTCAACAACCCCACTATATTTCTATCTAAATTTAAACAATTGTCTCATACAAATACATTTGTGTTCTTTATGTGTAATAATTATTTATTTCTTCTCCCACATACTGTCATGACTTTGAACTTCTGTCGTCACGGCTTTTGTCATTGGCGACATCTAGTGGCCTAAAAACTTGTTTTATTATTTTCCTTTGTCCTCCTGTGCCACACCTGATTTATATTATTGTTATCAATCAATTACCCTTGTAGCTAGAGTATAAAAACCCTGTATTAGCTTGTCATGTCATCGCGACGTTTGCCCAGACACTCCTGTCCCGTGTGAACACTACTCCCAAGTGAGAATTCTCCTGTGCAGGGTTTTGCGTGGTTCTCGCCACGTTTCGCTGTCTCTCTAACAGCGGTCTCTGGAACTCTTTATTCTTTTTCTCCCGTGGGTGAGCTAGAGCTACATTTTCGTTAGCTTCCTTTGTTAGGCCTTTTTTTGCCATTCTGACTGTTCTTTTGTGCATTGGATTACTACCTTTTGGAAACTACTTTTGCGTTTGGATTATTCCCTGTTGGAGATCTTCTGTGCTTTGTATTCCACTTCTCATTTTTGCTGTCGACGTCTTCCCTTCTTATTATTGACTGTTTGACGAAAAACTAATAAACCAAAGTTTTGAGTTTATCTCTGCGTCTGGGTCCTCACTAGCCTACTGGGTTAGTCACTGGTTACCACGCCAGCGACCTGGGTTCGCATCCCGATCCCGCTAACCTAACACATACCTGTACCTGAAGAACCAGATTGTCCACTGCCAAGGGATCATCACATGCAGATCTTTCCATAATTCAGTGTATATCATTTTTATTGACTAGTTAATAACATGCAATGTTACTTTTATTAATGTTGTCCTTGGCATCATCCCTGTATATTATTTTTCATCATCATCATTATTATTATTATCATAACTGTTATTATTGTAATCTGTGTGCTGTTGTAACACACATTGTCATTGAAAAACCCCCTTGTACAGCAACACTCAGGTCACAGACAACACTCAGAATCAGAAATGGTTATACAAATGTGTATTTGCCACAAGGAGACTGGATACAAGACTGTAGGCACAGAGCCACCGTACATAGAACCCCACTAGGCGATAGGCATAAACACCACTAATAGCCAACCATGTATAACATAAAAGCATCCACACAATGTCCACACAAAAGCATGATACCGCCTTCCCCCCAAAAGGTATTATCAGTTTGCAATACTAAAACCACGCCCCACATATAAAATCCACAGAAAAAAAAACACAGCAATAGTGTCCCACACCAAAGAGGAGTTAGCCAAATCCAGTATACAATCCACACAGCAAGTTGCTACCGGCCAGTGTGGCAGGGACCCGCTTTGTCACTTTCAAGCATGGAGATGGATCTGCGCTGACCCGTCCACCAGGAACGCTCCCCAATAGCACTACGATGATGCGCAGCTCTCCCCCCACGAGGAATTTCCAACTACAAAGGGACACAATACAAACAAACAAACACTTAGAGCAGCCCACATGCCATTCAGTTGGGAGAACCAGTGACAAACCAAATGACCAGTGTGGTGGAAGTAAGAACCTCCCTTTTGCCTGGCAGCTGGAGAGTGTTGAGCAGTGTGTGAGTGTGTGTGTGTGCATGTGTTCTACCTGCATCTCTGTCTTTGTGTAGAGAGTTGAGGTGTGCGTGTGTACCTGCCTCTGTGCTTGTGTGCGTCTGTGTGTCGTTCCTGCATGTGCCTGTCTTCCTGTGACTGTGCGGCATGCGTGGGTGCCTGCTTGTGTCTGCGTGGCTCTCCTGCCTTTACCTCCATGGCGTGCCTGCCTGTGTCTGCGTGGCTCTCCTGCCTTTACCTCCGCGGCGTGCCTGCGTGGCGTGCCTGCCTGTGCCTGCGCGGCGTGCCTGCAAGCCTGCCTGCATGCATACACCTGGGTGTGTATCTGTGTGTGTTCGGTGCCTGTGTGCGTCTGTTTGTGCGTGCGTGTCTGCCTACCTGCATCTGTCTGTGCATGCCCGGTGGTGGGTGTCTGTGCGTCCTGGCCTGCATGTGCCTGCCTGCCTGTGACTGCGCAGCGTGCGTGTCTGCCTGCCTGTGTCTGTGTGGCTCTCCTGCCTGTGCCTACGCGGCGTGCCTGCCTGTGTCTGCGCGGCGGGCCTGCAAGCCTGCCTGAATGCGTACACCTGGGTGTGGGTGTGTATCTGCGTGTGCTCGGTGCCTGTGCGCATCTGTTTGTGCGTGCGTGTCTGCCCACCTGCATATGTCTGTGCGTGCCCGCTTGTGTGTGTCTGTGCATCCTGGCCTGTATATGTGCATGCGTGTGTCTGAGCGTGTGTGCATGTTATACCTGCATCTATGTCTTGTAGGCCTTCTCTGTCTAGAGTCTGAAGCACTTCCCGGACAGCCTCTGGCTCTCCCTGCCTTCTGCTGGGCTGATGCTTTACAGAGACTGTCAGCAGCAACGACTCCACCCCGATACGGGGGTTTGACACCTGTAAACACAGACACACACACATTCAATTAGTTCCCTTGATATGAACTAAAGAGGCAGGAGGCAACAGCAACTCCAAATAAACTTGGTAGGTGTGTTACCTTCCTGCCAATGACAATCCACTCTGTGTCTGCCATCTCCTCGTGTGACTTTAAAGATGTTGCCTTTGGTGACATATGCATGCACATTGTTTTTAATGCATGACAATAGCATAAATGCAGGAACATGAAGAGCAGACCATCTACCTTGTTATATGAATAACCCTATGAAAAACACAGTGGTGGCAAAAGCCACATAGGCTATACTTTGTCCATGTTTGAAACACAGCTCATGAATTAACCACACTACATATTACTAACAGATAACATAAGCAAAGGATTTGCTGATGAGAACGAGTGAAATTCCATGACATCAACAGTGAGAGTAGCTACCTAAACATGTGTAAAAGAGACTGTATTCATATGACTACCTCCCAATAAATTCGTTTGTACATCTGAATTTAAACGATCGTGTAGAAAATACTGATTCACAGTCCAAACATTCTCATTCATTCATAGCACTCGTAGCTAAAAGCCTCCTTAACATAGCTTACTTCCAGTAAGATAAGGGAGTGTTTGTAACTTAGCTATATGGCTAAATACATCGATACGACAACATAAAACAACAGTGATTGTAGAAACCTAAACATTTGTAAAAGAGCCTGTATTCATATGACTACCTCCCAATACATTATTTTATACATCTGAATTTAAACGATCATGAAGAAAATACTGATTCACAGTCCAAACATTCTCATTCTCATTCATAGCCCTCATAAGCCCCCATAATATAGCGAACTTCCAGTCATAAGGTAGTGTTTTTAAAGTAGGTAGATGGCTAAATACATGGATACGACAACATAAAACAACGGGTGAAATGAATTATAACTTAAGTTATATCATACAACACTAACAATTAACATTAGCAATGGAAACGCTGATGAGAACTAACGAAATTCCAGTCCGATAACAGAGTGTTTATAGCGAAATTCCAGTCGGATAACCAAGAGTGTTTGTAAGGTTGAAAGCTAGCTAAACATTAGAGGTTAAATTGGTTCAGTATCTAACAGCAGTGTGTTAAATGTGTTAATACTCAGCAGGTCAAGATAATCTGCCTCGGTTGATTGCCCGTAGTTTAACTTCACTCTTTGAATTACCTGCACGTAGAGAAATGCTCGCCCCTCCAGCATTTCTCCTGACGTTGCTCTGCAGGATTTCTGCCGTGATTGGTCAATTGTTCTCAACTCTGCAAACTGGTGTGAACGTGATTGGCCAAATCTTTTCAGAATCTTTTCAGGTCCAAAAAAAATTAGCCGGTCGTGTAGTCGGCAGCTGGGGCTGGTAACCGGAGGGTGTCCGGTTCGATCCCTGACCAGAAGGAAAAATTAGAAAATTAATAATTTTTCAGCTTTTTGCTGGTTTTTATATGGTTAAAAAGGGACGTTTGGGTAGGGACAATTGGGAACATAACTGACATCTGAGGCACTTTTGGGACATTGGGGTTTCCGAGAATAGTGCATGTTCGTCGGACTGACTATTTTGGCTCGGGGGGGTCTACCATGGAGCTCGCGCCACTACCCCCAACTTTTTGGGACAATTGAGAACATAACTGACATTTGAGAAGAATAAAAACCACAGTAACAGTGACTCTCTTAAGGTAAAGTAACAGTGAATCTCTTAACCTGTTACTGCAGTGGGATATTTCGCCTTAATTTGGAACGATTTGTACTAACACACAATAACACTCAATATCTGAAGTTGTACACATGATACAAAGATCATTCATATCTCAAATTGAAGAAGACAAATGGGCCAAGACATACATTCACCTCCTGACTTTTATTTTCATCATTAAGTATCAATTTCAAAGCATCATATACAGAACAAAATGTAAAAAATGTAAAAAACGCCTTTCATTTTTATGTTTGACAGTGTGTGGATGGTTTCAAGGGAAGAGAATCCTGTCATGTCCTATATTTCCTGATTCACCATGTTCCTGAGAAACCAAGTAAAAATTTTGGAGCAGATATCTAAAAATTTCAAGGTGTTGCACAGCAATATCTAAATGGTGCATTCAGGCGTCTCCAAGTGTCCAAAACCTCTCCAAGCTCTCCAAATGCATACAAAATGTTGTCATTGTATATCATTGTATATCATTGTTTTTTTTCGTTGTACAGACATATATAACTCCATTTTAGACTAATATTATAATTTCTTTTGAGATACTAACATGATGGCTCATTTCAAGGTGTTGCACAGCAATATCTAAATGGTGCATTCAGGCGTCTCCAAGTGTCCAAAACCTCTCCAAGCTCTCCAAATGCATAAAAAATGTTGTCATTGTATATCATTGTATATCATTGTTTTTTTTCGTTGTACAGACATATATAACTCCATTTTAGACTAATATTATGATTTCTTTTGAGATACTAACATGATGGCTCATTGCCTATCCAGGTGTCCAAAACCTCAAAAATGCTGTCACTGTGCATCAGTGTGTGTGTGTGTGTGTGTGTGTGTTTTGTCATTGTACAGACAATAATAACTCCATCTAAGACATTTCTTTCAAGGAAACCAATATGATGGCTACAAAACAGTCCATACCAGAGCCCCGTTCGCCAGAACATCTGCAAATATGTTTATGCAATGTGCTGTTACCACCTCCTACGACATGGACGAGGGGTTGGATTTTAGGAGGCAAAAACGGAACTGAACAAAAACGGAACTGAACAAGGAACACAGGAAACTATTTACAAATATGTACAAAAGGTGTGCCTCAATGTGTGCTGTTTAGGTCATGCCACTCTGTGAAGCACAGTCTGTCAACAATGATGCAGAGTGGCACTCTGCAAGACCTGCACATGTATATTGTCTTCTGCTTGCAGTGCACACATTTCCTCCTCCCTTGCGAGGCCTTCTGAGACCCGTCAGTGGACACCTCACACACTGGGACAGGGAAGCAGCCCAGTGGTCTGTCCTCCAGGGCAGGACGAGATGAGGAAGATGCCCCACCGGTGAACTCAGATGAGCGAGCAGATGTGGATGCCTCACTCTCTGCAGATGCCTCGCTCACTGGTCGGCCAGCGTCGGCCAGCTCCAGACACAGGAGCTCTCTGAAGCGCTTCTGGGTAAGCGGCTTCTCCCCCCTTGTGATCGCCATCTCTTTGTGGATTATGTAGCTGTTGACCACTGCAATATCCACGAAGTGGAGAAACAGCTTTACATACCACCGCCTGGTCTTCTGTGTTACGGAGTAGTATTTGATGAGGGCGTCCGACAAGTCCACTCCCCCCATGAACTTGTTGTAAGCCCTCACAGGCTCCGGCACACGGATCTGCACAGTGGACCACACCCTCGTTTGCTTGTCTCTGACACGGCGCTGCACAGAATTCCCACTGAAGGCTTTGTGAATTGTGGAGCAGAGAGTGACGTCTCTGGTGTCTCTCCACTTCACAAACAACAATGGGTCATCCCGGATCCACCTTATTTCACCCCGCGGTGAATTCTTGGGCATCGCGTTCACCTCTGCCTTCGGAAAGCCCAGCCTACTCTCACGGATGGTTCCACACGCCCCATAGCCAATGCTGTGGAGATGGCTGAATAGCTTTGAGCTGGTGTAAAAGTTGTCAACGTACACCTTGTACCCTTTGCCCAGATAGGGCACATTGAGCAGATTGACAACAGCATCAAAGCTGAGGCCTTGTCCTGAAGGAGTCCTTGCCTTGCCCTCATAGATGCTGAAATCGCAGGTGTAGCCATTGGAGCTGTCGGCTAGGACGAAGAGCTTGTACCCCCACTTCGTGGGTTTGTCTTTCATGTATTGCTTCATCCCGATTCTCGCTTTGGTGGCCACCATGCGCTCATCTATGGCAAGGTTCTCGTGTGGATGGTACAAGGCCCGGCAGGCGTTCAGAATCTGGTCCTGGAGTGGCTTCAGGCGGCAGAGGCCATCAAACCCAGGCTGACCCCGAAGTTGATCGTTTACTGCATCTGCTGCTGGGTCACTCACATGAAGGTAGGCCATGATGGCCTCAAATCGATGCCCAGGCATCACAGTTGCAGGGAATGGATGGCAATGAAGGCGGTCCTTCCTCCACATATCCCGAATAGCTGAGGACTTCACCAGACCCAGGTAGATGACTAGGCTGAGATACCGGTACATCTCGTCAGCATTGATGTCAGCCCACTGCCTCTTCATGCCTTCTGCCGTCCTCCGTGCAGCATATCGGTTGGTGTTACTGCATAAAGTGCGGATCACCTGCTTGCTGAAGAACATCTGGAACACATCGAGTGGTTTGTAGACCACTTGAAGGTCCAGCTGAGCTCCTGGGGTTCTCCTGGGGTGAAACGGCAGTGAAGGAGGCTGTTCATCCTCTTCCTCTAAGTCATACCATCTATCCTCCGGTCCTGCAACTGGTAGTGGTGGCGACGGGGGTGGGGTTGAGGCTGAAGCTGGAGCTGGACCTTTTTGCCTACGGCCTCTGGCCCTGGATCGCATCACCGTTGGAGGCTGTGCAGATGGTAGTGGTGGCGACGGGGGTGGGGGTGGGGTTGAGGCTGAAGCTGGAGCTGGACCTTTTTGCCCACGGCCTCTGGCCCTGGATCGCGTCGCCGTTGGAGGCTGTGCAGATGGTAGTGGTGGCGACGGGGGTGGGGGTGGGGTTGAGGCTGAAGCTGGAGCTGGACCTTTTTGCCCACGGCCTCTGGCCCTGGATCGCGTCGCCGTTGGAGGCTGTGCAGATGGTAGTGGTGGCGACGGGGGTGGGGATGGGGTTGGGGTTGAGGCTGAAGCTGAAGCTGGACCTGGACCTTTTTGCCTACGGCCTCTGGCCCTGGATCGCGCCACCGTTGGAGGCTGTGCAGATGGTAGTGGTGGTGGCGACGGGGGTGGGGGTGAGGGTGAGTGTGATTCTGGAGCTGGAGCTTGAGCTGGAGCTGGGGCTGGGTCACTGCAAGATAAAAACGTTGGACAATATAAATATTTTGACTGGGTCATGCCTTACAATTAATTTTGCTTCATGTTATTTACTAAGCTAATGCACAAATATGTAAAATGTAAACATATGTAAAAAACACCATAGTCAAGTTGAAGTGTGATAATAACATAGGCATTATGCATTTAGCAGATGTTTTCATTTATATGAGCTTAGCAGTGCAACATTCAAGTAATGAAATATAAATGAGGATGTAGGCAGACTACAACTGAGAAAAGCTACAGAAGCAGAGCTCCTTGCACACCCACAAAGCCCTGCTCTGCATGTTTGAGCAACAGGTGAAATAGAAGAAACCAAAACGGAAAATGTATGCGAGCAATTCTGAAAACAGAATTGAGGACAAATGTTTGTTGAGAGTAGACAAACGATTGGTAACTGATGGCTGATATTGTATGCACAACTTTGATTGTTAGTCACGTTTTGGAGAGCTAGTCGACAGACTGGCTGAAGCAAGCCTGGCTGACTACCGTCATATTAGACTGTGAACGCACATTATTACCAATCAGCCCCTGACTGTATGGAACATCTAGAATCACGATAACCTATATTACAACCATTACTGATAGGCTAGACTAATGTTCTGTATTAAATAAAACATTTCTATGCGTTTTGAGGAAAGAAGCAGGTTGTGCTATGTTAATGCTATGCTAATATGTGTTATGCTACTACAGCAGCAGCATACTAACCACTATCCATTACTAACTACATCCCACAATGATAAAAAAAATAAAGCACTAAAGAGAATAAGGCATATGCATAGCTTACTGGTATGCACTAAAAAGTAGTTGATTTAAATTACTTACGCATCGAGGATGGCATCAATTCCATTCACCAATGCATCCTCTTCCGCTGAGTCCATGCTAGCAGCCATGGATCCAGATTCACTGGCTTCCCCGAAGTCATCGTCATCTTCATCGAAAATCATTCCATGTATCTCACTCATCTGCAATCCTCGTCTTGCCATGATGAATGAGTACAATGATATGCACAAAAATATGCCCTCAGGATCGTGTGTACCAAACCACTTGCTGTGCGCATTTGAATGTAAACAAAATGGCCAATTTACGCACTGGGAGCGCAGAAGAGACACTTGGGTTGCGCATTCAAAAATCTAAACTCCAGGACTGAGCAATCAGGGCAAATGACCTACCTACTTTTTCGTTAGACTCTCTATTATTCGGTAAAACAGGTGTCAATCACTATTGAGAAGACTTACAAGAAGTGTGAAGTGATATGATAGGACATGCCTGAGCAGCTTCAAGATTGAGAGCTGATGCCATTGGTGGTAATGCCTGTCACTCATGACAAACATGTGTTCAACAGCCAATAAAATCCAAAAATTCTGAAAGAGGGGGTCTTAATCTTTGTAACCATATGTGATTCACGTGATAACTTCGTGTAGTGTTTTCAGGAAGAGAGCGAGGAGATCGTCATCAGAAACATACAAGAAAGTGAACGTTTTTTCTCAATGTCGTGAGCAAGTGAATAAACAACTTTATGGACATAACCATGCAGTTCAAGTCTGTTTTTTTAGATGTTTTGAAGGTAAATGAATGTTCTATAACGTTATTTAAGGTACGGATAATGCAGAAACACATTTAAATGGCTTAGTTATGGGAGGAGGCTGCTCCATATGTAAAAAATGAGGATGTGTCATGGTGTGTTTAAAATTTTATTTATTTGTAACGGATGCATGTAGACAACTGAAAATCGGTTTACACATAGTTGGATTACCACAGAAAAATATTAAATGGGAGTTTGAATCATATTTTCAGAAATAGAATTTTCAGGATTTGTTTTGGCGATTTATCCAGTACGGGCCCGCCCCCGGGTCCATTAGGGGGCGTTAAAGCAGTAACAGGTTAAGGTTTATATTTTGCTGGTTTAACCGGCCGGGTTGGGAGTTCTTTCTGTGGGGCAGCCGTGGCCTACTGGTTAGGGTTTAGGGCTGGTAACCGGAGGGTTGCCGGTTCGATCCCCATTGGGACATTTGGGTAGGGACAGTTGGGTTAGGACAATTGGGAACATAACTAACATTTGAGGCACTTTCGGGACATTTGGGTTAGGACGTTTGGGAACAAGCCTTGCCTGCTTTGCGACATAGTCCGATCTCGAGACAATCGGACATTGCCTCATGAAAAAAGCTTAAATCAAAAATCTTGGTCGCAAAAAATTCCAAGGGAATAGGGGGACGAAAATGTTGTGAGAAATGCTTGGAACCTGTACCATCACGGTAGCATAGCGGGTAGGGCACAGCACTACGAACGTGAGAAGCACCGGTTCAAAACCCGTTAAGGGCAAGATATACAATATCACCTGAAAGCCACCGGTTCGATACCCGCTTCGATTCCCAGGTTACTGAATAGCTCCCCTTGTATCAGAATAAGCCTGACTCTCTATGAACACAAGTAGTTCTATATTCCCTACGAATCACCCACACTGGATCCTCCTCCACATTCAATAATTTATTATTTGGAGGCTAAAACTTTTTTGTGCTGAAAGGCAGCTTACTATTTATAATTTAGTTGTACTTAATATGTATAATGTTGCTGGCAACCGTGTTATTAAAGCAATAAGGTACTCGAGTCAGTACGGTATTGTCAATAATGTACTTGTACATGTACCGGTACCCTAGGGACAGTTGGGTTAGGACAATTGGGAACATAATTGACATTTGAGGCACTTTCGTGACATTTGGGTTAGGACGTTTGGGAACATAAATGACATTTGAGAACTATAAATACAAAACCTAAATTTTTGATGAATGAAAGTATTGATGAACCTGAAACCCCACCCCTCCCCTTAATTGAGGGATGGGCTTTCGAATGAACCCACCCTAAAGATGCTATGTGCTTCGAGCAAAGAGATACAATGATTTAAACTTTTTGGCCTGAAGGGTTCTAAGGTTTTTCATATATTACTTTGGCCATGAGGGTCACACAGGGATGCAACCACTATGTACCCCCACTAAAGTGACCATGGCCTTTCCAACGAGCCTAATGTTGTTTGTGCCTAATGTAGTTTGTGCGTCCTTGCCTTGCAGAGATACTTTAATGCCAGAGGTCACATTTTATGGACTCATAAATCTAGAATGGAGGGTAGAGCGGTCACAATTCTTATGCCGCTACCCTAATTCAATCATTTCCTTTCCAACGAGACCATGTTCAACCTTGTACGTTATTGCTGGACCGAGGGAAGGGAAAGGTACAACCTGGGACCATGGGACATTTGAGTCACTCTTGGGACATATGGGTGCCCGAGAATGGTGCATGGTCGTCGGGCTGACTGTTTTGGCTTGGAAGGGTCATGGAGCCCTCGCCACCACCCCCAACTTTTTGGGACATTTGAGAACATAACTG